>NC_041384.1:746180139-746213120 GCF_002162155.2 Triticum dicoccoides
ACACACACCTCTTTTTTTTCCCACTGAGCTCGCCGGTCTTTTTCTCCTACCCTCCTTACAGATGTTTCTTAATTATTTGCTTGCTAATGCATGTTGCAAAATTTAATTATTCACTCCTTGCCATTATCTCCTAATTTGCAGCTGAGAGCTTGAATACCAAGAAAGATATGTTGTTATGTGCAGAAATAAAGAATATTATGATATCTATTGGTTCCCTCAAAATGCACAGAGAGACCAAAGCTTTCTGTGATTTTATTGGGGAGCATGGCCACAACTACATTGGCACAAATTTGGCAAAAGTCGCCAAATCTTATCCAATTCAGTGGAGTGATGAGGATAAGAGCAAGTATCTGATTGGGATAATGTCTTCTAACCGACAACTTAATCAGCTCATCAACAAGCATAGTGGAATAAGCTGGCCCAAAAACAAGTCTGGAGATGACATTTGTGAGGAGCTCCAAAAACTAAGAGCAATGTTTGAAGAAGCGAACCAGTGGAAAGCCAAAGAGAAGGCGTGGCTGGAACAGAAAGGAGAACAAGAAAAGGCGGACAGGATCAGGTATTACGTGTGGAACTATGATACGAGGTATCCAAATGACCTGGTCAAGCTCGTGAGGAACCTGTGGAAGCACTACGCCACGTACCCTGATTACATTAAGGTAATTAAATCTCCGTCTAGCTTGCCTGCCAGAAAAGCTGCTAGCATTAATTTAACCGTTTGGTTAACTGACTGCAGCGTCACCTTGGTGGTAGCCAAAATGCCATTTTAGGCAAGTTCGAGACCTGGTGCCCTGATGTCTGGATACTGATCTACAATGTCGTGGGCCTACCATGTATGTGGTCTTCCCTATTAGATTTAACTTCCTTGTTATCTTCCATGCAATGTTTTTGTTTAAATTTAACTTCCTTGTTGTCTCCCATGCAACGTTTTTGTTTTTCAATCGTGCTGCTACGTATGCTTACATGTGGTGTCTCAAGTTGAGCCAAATCTTAGCTTCCTACAGCCTTGCCTTGCATGTACATCATCCTCGGTTCATGTTCATGGCAGAAATTGCTAGAGTACTACTCCCTCCGTCCCAAAAAATCTTGTCTTAGATTTGTCTAGATACGAATGTACCTAATACTAAAACGTGACTTGATACATTCGTATTTACTATTTAGACAAATCTAAGACAAGAATTTTAGAACGGAGGGAGTACATTTTAGTCCTGTGTGGTATGACCATAGGTCCATGCAAGGGGGCAGTGGAAACTGGTTTGTAATTTATATCATGGTGAATAAATAGTACATTCTCAATTAATGCTCTTGGCATTTGAAGCAGTGTAGAATCAAGCTATTTATTATCTGATATATGTATAGTGTGTGTGTGTGTGTGTGTGTGTGTTTCAATTATGATATCTAGGATATGCTGTGACTTGTGAGCAAGGTACCTTTTGGTCAAGTGGGCTAAGTTTTTGTCTGAAAGTTCTGCGGATCCAGTAATTAAAACTTGAGCCTGCTTCTGTAAGTACTGCCCAACAAGCTAGTTTGACCTAATCTGGGGTGTCTTTGTTCCAACATACTCCCTCCGTCCCAACAAGCATAGTAGTACAATTTTATACTAGAGTTAGTAGAAAGTTGACACTTATTTTGGGACGGAGGGAGTACTACTGTATCTAGGATTATGATGCACTTGTCATGGCTCGGTCTAGGCTTTGCAAAGTCAAGTGAGACCACAACCTTTTGTTTAACCCAATCTGGGATGGCCTTTGTTACAAAGTTTTATAAATCAATCAATCATAAAGCTTGCTTGATTTCTATGGCTGAATACTATAGATGAATTTCTCGGAGGATCTGCTTTACATGCATTGGTTTGACATGTTTTGCAGGAAGCAAAGGCGACTGGTGGGAGCTGGTGGTGGTGGAGACTGAAACCAAGGAGGCTGGAAGCAATGTTTTTTGGAATTCAGTAGCATGGAACTGACGAGAGCATTGAATATCTTTTGACGGTGCAAAACACTGATTCGTAAACTGCGCTAGCGGGAGGCGTAAGGAACCAAACGAAAGATTTGGCGGTGCAAAACACTGATTTTTTGTAAGAAAAAAACTGCGCTGGAAGTGTGATTTTTTGGATGGGCGCGCTGGAAGTGTGCGTATGAGACCAAAAGAAAGATTTGGCTGAATACCGCGCCAGCCTAGCTGGGAGTGTTTGAGACCAAATGCCAGATTTGGCAGCCGGCCGGGTTCTGTAACCAAATGCTACGAGTAGGAACCAAAAACATGGATTTGGTCTTGCTTTATTCTGTTCTTGTACTAGTGTATTGTGAGGTTAATTTGGCTGTCAGCAACCTTCCACGACCGGAAAAAACAGGGGGATCCCAACCAAATTTTGCGAATCGGCGAAAGCTCCAACCAAGAACACCATGAGAGAAGGGGAACGATAAGAATATCCAAACCTAGGGAATTAGAAGGATGGATGAGATGAGATGGCCGATCGAGGATCTCATCTCCTCGGCTGCGTCCACCTCGATGGATCGGCCGTCTCATCGATCTCCTCGGCTGCGATCGATCGCCCGCGCGGCACAACCATCGTCCGTCCCCCTTCCGCTACCGATCGATGGCGCCATCACCCATCAGGGTGCTTCTCCCCCCTCGTGAGATGCGGCGGCCGCTGTTTGTGGCCGCTGATGATGTATTGCCCACGGCCACGGCCACGCGTGAGGAGAGGAGGACGCGTGCAGGCTCGCTGGGATGTGGCGTGGCGTGGCGGCGGCACAGCCCACCAGTGCCTATACACATCGACCGCATCTACTTAGTACTAGGGCTTCCTCGCACGGCACGGTTGCCATAGCTTGCCCGTGTTGTGTTGTGTTCTGGGTTGTTGGCTAACTAAAAGATCTAGTAATTTTTTTATATACTACTAATAAAAAAACTCATTTATGTTCTGCTAGGACTCTTTCTTTTGTTCCTTTTGACGAACATAAAGGCCTGCCGTTGATTTAAGACAAGTGATTGCAATCGCGCTAGGGGCCAAATTACATCGATGCTCCACGACACTCGTGTCACTCAAGCATGCAGGCACAAGGCTCGTGGGAAGCCACGCGCCTAGCAACAACTGAGAAACCCGATCGGCGCCACCCTAGCAACCAGACACATTAGGCCAAAATAATTTCGCCTAGCATCCTCTAGAACCAGAGGAACAAGATCTCTCTGACGCCGGATATTTTGGAGTAGAACCGCACGCAACGGAGAGGAAGAAGCCGCTTGGTCGGGCTCCTTGTGCAGATGTAGCAACTCCGCTGACCTGGTTACGCCGCACCCGATGACCACAACATGACCCCAACAATCTTCATGCAAATCAGATGATTTTTATTTAAACCGGTCCACGTTTTTGACATATTTCATTAAACAAAAGCAACCGGACCCTAACCTAGTCTAAATCTTCGCCGGCGCATGTTCTTCAAGCTCCTGTTGTTCCCCGCATCCATGTTCGGCGGCCGTGAGCCTCGGGAAGTGAAGTTGCAGTCGCCGGCGAAGAAGTGTAAGAAATGGAACACGAACTGGCCCACATATGGGACGGGAGACACCGCCGTCTCCCATGTCTTACTCTTCCTCATCGGAGTCTGCGGGCTAGGTGTCGCTAGTGGAGGTGAGGTTCGACGTGGAAAGGTTTGCCTCGTGGTTGTAGCGGCGCCAATGGAGCAGCTGCCGAGGTTCCCGTCCGCAACCGCCAGTGTCGCCTCTGCGTCTGACGCCACCAGGCGAGCGTTGCGTGCAGCCTCCCAGAGCGTTCGCTGCACCTCGATGAAGTTTGGGTTCTCCACGGCCATGGCCCTCACAGCCTTCTCGCTCATGAACTCACCGTAGATCTAGCCCTCCGTGAACCGGTGACGCGGGAGGAGGACGCGGTTGTAGCGCTGCTCCTCCTGCGCCTTACAAAACATCGACACCAGCAGCGGCGGCGACTTCTTCTCCGCCATGACGGCGTCAAAGTGCGTTTGCGCCTGCTCCATGGTGACTCTGTCATCCGCCCATGCGGGGGCATCGCCATGACAGTGTCAAAGTGTTGCGCGTGCAGGGGCATCGCCTCTTCGTCAGAGTATTCCTCCATCGTTGGGTCATTGTCGCTCACCTCGGCGAGCTCGCTGGCAAGCCTGCCTACATCCTCCGCGAACGACGACTCTATCATCCGCCCGCAAATGGTGTCCACCTTGTACTACTGCTCCATCGAGAGGCTGTTCCACATTGCTCTAGAGTTCGCAGTAATGGAGAAGATGGTGCACGACAGAAAGATGTTGCACGACGGAGAGGTGGTGCACGGAGGAGGATTGGAAGCGGACTATAGATGGTGACGAGCGAGGCCACATTTAAATAGCGAGTGTCAATCAGGTAAAGCGGCGGACTGTGTCGGTACAGATGCTAGAGTGGGTTTCTTGGCCGCCGCACATGTTTAATTTCAGCAAACGAGTGGACGGGCAGCTGGTTTGAATGCAGTAGATAGTTGTTCCGTCCCTTCCAGTCACGTCTCTTCGGCATTGAACATCGCGGAAATTAGGACGAGGCGCAGGCGGCGCTCTCGACCGACGCACTACTTCAGTGCCACCTCCAGTGAGAGGTTGCGTCCGCTCTGGGCCGGCATGAATGCGGTGCCGGTGCTCTGGACCGGCCTGAATGTGCCGCAGCCGCTTCACGCAGGGGTGGGCGCGGGTGCGGTAAATATTTTTGGTTAGGTCAGGGATGGCAAATACATACGTGGCAACGGTTCGAACTCCTAGAGTCCCTTGATTTGTGTCTGGTTTATGTGATTTCGGTCATCCATATTGGTTTGTAGACCGGTGGGTACCGTGTTTGATGGCAAACTATGTCCAGAACTACATTCGAATGTATGAAGGCGTTTTGAGGTCCACATTGGGGATACCCTGAATAATCTTTTGCAAAAATAGAAAGAAAAAATAAAAGCATAATCTTCAGAGAGAGAATCTTGGCAGCTTGGTCGATCGGACGATGATAGCGCTACTGCTTGGCCTCTTAGGGCGATCGCCTCGAAGATGGATTCGGCTTGTGGAATTTGCAGTGTGAGGCGGTTTTCGTCGACAGCCCGTGCGGCAACAAGCCAACAACTGAGGATGGGTAAGGTCGGGGAGTACTAGTCAGCTCGTCCGTGGTTTGTCGTGATCTCTTTGATGTGCGACGGATGGTCTCGCTTGGCAACCGCTCACAACACCTGGCTAGCATATTTCTCCTTTGTGGCTCGCCTTTTGGACTCGGAGTTGCGACACATGCGGTCAAAACTCGTGTGCTTGTCGTGGTGAGTGTTGCCTGGAGAAAAGTGACAACACGGACATTTTACACACAAACCCGTCGTGTGGATCAACATGGGCAACGTCATCGGCCAAAGGTGCCCGATATGAACGTGTTGCGATTGTTTTCGTCCGGTTTGTCACGATTAAGTGAATAGTTTAGTTATTTTTCAAGGTTAAAGGGATTTCATTGCTCAACTTGCTCAACCTGGAGGGAGATGCTCCATACAGAGTTGTGGTACATTTAGTAGGCCCCAAGCTGATCCAGAGAGCCGTAGGGGCTTCAACACGACCAAAATTAGCTAATCTATGACTTATAGCATTTTGGTTCCTATTAATATGAGCAATTGAGCTATCCCTCTCACCAAGAAGCTTCCTCACTTCATTCACTAGCATTGCATTCATCGATCTGTCTGTGGACTGTGACTGAATGAAATCCACGCCTAGTTTGCAATCCATCTCAATATCGACAGTGCAAAATTGAGCCCCTCTAGGCATGCCACTAGCTCAGCTTGCAATGGACTCACGCAGTGCAAGAGATTTCTACACAATGAGAAGACTATCCCGTCGATACTGTCGCAGAGGATCATCCCAACACCGGCCTCGCCCGTCTCCTTGATGTAGGTGCCATCTACATTGAGCTTCACCGGGCCATGTACAGTGAGTCCATCTAGCAGCCGGGGTAGCATCGGACTTCTCATGCAATAACTCTAGTGGGCGTCCATCTACATCAATTGGTGTCTTTTTGCTTTTAACTGAACAACTCCAGGAATTCCTAGTCCATCCTATCATATGCTTTTGATAGGTCCAACTTATATGCACAAAAACTACTTACAGGGTCCTTCTCCCGCTTAATGGCGTGGATACACTCAAAAGGAATGTAAGCATTATCAGTAATTAACCTTCCAGGTACAAAAGCACTTTGCTCTGGTGCCACAATATCATCCACTAAGGGTCTTAGACAGTTTACTAGGCATTTTGTGATTAAATTATAAACCACATTACATAAGCTGGTATGCAGGAACTTAGTGAGCCTAGTGGGGTTAGGCACCTTTGGAATAAGCACAATGGATGTGGATTAATTCACTTTGGCATAATACCTGACTCAATAGCCTAACAGCCTGAATAACCTCCTACTTCAATATGCCCAAGTGCCGCTGAAAAAAACTTGTAGGGAAGCCATTTGGTCCTAGCGCCTTTAAGGACCCGATCTGAAACAGTGCATCGCTAGTCTCCTTGTCAGTGAAAGGAGCACATGATTTATCATTCATATCCGGACTTATTTTTTGCTTGGAATAGGTGCATGATCTCGCCTGGACAGATATTTGGATCGGCCGTGAACGTATTCTCAAAGTACTCTTTTGCCATGTTCATCATAACACTCTGATCCTGCTGCCATGTCACATTGATATTTGTTAGGTCTTTGATCCTATTTTTCCTAGCACGCCAAAGAACCTTGCAATGGAAAAAATTTGTATCTCTGTCCCCCTCCTTTAACCAATCAATGTGAGACTGTTGGAGCCACATGATTTCCTCCTTGTAGAGCAGTTCATTTATGGCGTCCATATCTTTTTGCAATTCCGTGCGACCAGCTCCACATGGTTTCATTAAAATCTCAGTGAGTTTTCGGCATATGCTCATAGTCTTACATGGCTTCATTAAAATCTCCAACAAGCATCCATGACAAGGTTACTCCGGTTGTGCAAGCGCCGCATTGCATCCCACACTTGGTGTCTATTTTCCGCGCGTGGTTCGTCATAAACAATGATGATATGCCAGGGAGGCTCACTAGCCCGAAACAGGGACAGACGCATCAATCCATAATTTACTTCTTCCATATAATAATAAAAAGTTTTCTTAGTTCTCCATACGTTTATTAATCTTTTTTCATGCGTTCTTTCATAATTAGGCCGTCTATTTTGTTCCGTGTTTCCCGTTCAGGAGGAAGCGTTCTTATGTATCGGTACTATGCCGGGTCGACCCGATCTTCTCCACGCACGATCTCCTTCCTCTCTACCATGAGCACGGTGCGCTACCGCAGCAGACCCGATCTCCTTCCTCTTCTTCGATCCAATCCGATCTCCTTCTTCTTCTTTGATCCAATCCTTTTGCTTTTGATCCAATGCATCATGTGCCCGTAATTGTCTCCGACACAAACTACACATCTACTTCCTGCGCCGATGGGGTGTTCGGAGGGACTTCTTTGGCCATTCCACAAGCCGTTGTACGCACATATAAATACACACATACTCCCTCGGCAGAAGCCCCAGCACAACTTGTGTCGTTCCATTCTTGCTCGACATTGCTGTCTTGCGTCTCGTCGTGTTTCGGTGCCGGTGATGGCAGTTGGCTGCCAATGGGGCTATGTCGATTCTTTCGTCCTGTTCCTTCTTCCGTTTCGATTATTGTTCCTTCCTCCAATTCCGTCACGGCAGCGTGAGCAGCGGCGTCGCCAGAAGAAGGTTGTCCAGGAGCAGGCCAGTGAGCCTGCGACGCCAGGTCAAACACTTTTTGCCCCAATGCTTCCATCTCGCTGAGCCTCTAAACCCTCGTCTCCTGTCAGGCCTTCGCGCTCCACCTTCCGGCATCCGCAACTTCCTGAGACTAAGGGCATCTTCGTTTGGCCCCCCAGGACGCCTAAATAGAGCGGCCTGGGGGCGTGCCGGCGCTAGTTCGGCCTCTGGGGGCGACCTAGCGCCCAGTCACGCCCCACGCACCGGCCCCAGGATGCAGAAATTTTAAACTTGGTCGTTCCCGCTCACAAAAGACGCCGCAAATCCGGCGATCGGACGTAGTCTGGCGTTACAAAAAACAGAGTTTGCGTGCGCAATTATTCACTCGGTGGGGTCGGCTCCAGGCGTTGGCGGAGTCGGCGTGCGCGGGCTCGGCGGTGTCAGAGCTGCTTCGGTGCTGGGCTGTGTCGGCGCGGCTTCGGCACTGCTGGGCGGCGACGTAGAGGCGTCGTTTGGGATTGGCGTCCGGGTGGTCGTGGGCGTCGTCGGCGTCGTCGGCGTTGCTGTCGGCAGCTCGTTCAGGATGAGGCCGCGCTGCACCAGGTACCACGCCTTGAGCTTCTCGTCGTTGCTCTGGAGCATGTCCGCCCCGCCCATCAGAAAAGCCATGTCGGTGTTCCTCTTCTTCGCGGCGACGTTCGTCCGGAGTAGGTCGAGTTTGATGGCGTTGTTCTTCATCAGCGACGACCACCGCGCCTCGGTCTTCTCTTCGCGCAAGACGGCCCGGGCCTGCGCGTCGGCGAGGCAATGCTCGATGGACTCCTGCACTCGCGCGGTTGCCGCGTCGGCGTTTTTCCCCTTCTTCGCCAACTTGTGGCCGTCCGGCCGCCTCTCTGGCGCGCCCGGAGTCGGCGCGTCCGGCTTGTATGTCTCCTTGGCCTTGTCGAGGTCACGCCGGACTTCCGCCCACTTCTCGCACTTGTCAATGCGCTTGTAGACGTGGAGGTGCTTGAAGTCGGCGTCTTGGTTGTCGCCCCGATACATGGCGAACATACGCAGCAGCTGATCCTCGACGCTGGCGCCGCTCTCCGGGCGAGCCGCGACCTCCTCGACGATCCCATGCCATTTGTTGCACGCCAACTGGACGCGGCCCCAATGGTTCGCCATCGCCTTGGAGCCGCGCTGCATGTAGACGCCTTTGAAGTAGGGGTCGACGAGCTTCCGTTCGTCGAACTCGGGCTTGATGCGGTCCCAGTACGTCTCCAAGCTCTGGTTCGCGCCGGTGGTCGGGTCGAGGCAGACGACTTTCCATGCTTCGGCGAGGCATTCCTCCTCCTTGGACGTCCACTTGATGCGCGGTTCGCCTGACCTGGCCGCCCGCTTCTTCTTCTTCTGGCGCCCCTTCGCCGGAACAGGAGCCGGCTCATCCTCCTCCTCCTCCTCCTCCTCCTCGGGTTCCTGCGCGACCTCGCCGTAGACGTAGCCGAGCTCGGCCTCCATGTCGCCGCTGAGATCCACTACCTCGTCCTGGGTGGCGAACCCGGGAGAGGCGGCGGCCGCGGTCGATCCTGTCGCGATGATGTCGTCCATGTCGGCTCCCCTGTCGTCGGCGTCGCCGAGGTGCGAGAAGGGCAGAGGTCCACGGTAGAGATGAGGCGTCGGCGTGGACGCGTAGGAGGCGGGCGGCGAGTAGTTGTATGGAGGGTACTGCACGCCGACGAAGGCGGGCGAGGGCGTGCGCGTAGCGGGGTGACCATGAGGGAAGGTCACGTTCGGGTTGAACCCACCGTGCGCGTCGCCGTCGGCGTAGCCGGGCGACGATGAACCCCATGGAGATCCGGCGCCTTGCTGTCCCCAGGGCGCGTACTGGGCGTGGTTGACGACGGGTGGATTCATCCCCGCCTGGTCGACGGAGGAAGACGCCGCCAAGCGCGCCGCGTTGTCGCGGGCCTTCTTGGCGATGGCCCTGTTTCGCCTGTCGGCGGTGACTGCTTCGCGCCGCTGAACTTCCACCCTCCACTCGGTGTTCGACATGCCTGGCGGCTTCGATGGCGGCGCCCTCGGCTTCCTCTGTTTCGGCTGGACCACGGCGCCAGTCGCGTTTGCCGCCGCGCGCGGCATGGTGTACTTCTTCGGCGGCATGGCGGCGACTGGAAGGCGAGCAGGAGGGGGTTTGGCGGGAGAAAGGGGGAGAATGGCGGGAGGAAGGCGAGCGAGCGGGAGAGATGCGAGGGAAAAGCGTCAACAAACGGCGGGAAAAGGCCCTCGGGTCGCCTCTAGGGCAGGCCCACGCGCCTTTTTCGCTTGCACCGGCTCCCCAAGCGCCCCCCGGGGCGCCGGGTTCGGCCTGGGTCCGCCGGCACCAGTTTTGGCCTGAGCCGGCGAAAAACGGCCTTCTGAAGACGCGACTGGGACCTTTTTTTGATGCCGGTGCGGCAAAATCGCCTGGGAAGGCTCTGTTGGGGGCGCGACTGGAGATGCCTTAAGATTCCAGGATGAAGAAGGCGCCGCTACAATCCTCGACCGTGTGAACCTTGTCCTTGTCGGATGTGCCAACGATCTTGGAGCCGTTCAGTCTAATCATTTCACACGCGTTGTCTAAGTAGGGCGGCCGCCAGCCTGAAGCACCTCGTGGCATCTTTCGGTGGTCAGCTCCGCTCATGACCGTGAAACCGACTTCATCCAAAAACTCAAACTGATGGGGAAATGTGGGTTAAGCAATTATACATTCCTCCTCAAGCGACGCTTCCTCATGTATAAACATGGATCAAAGGTGAGCTATGATTTTTTTGTGTCAATCTGGTATTGAACACAAGACCTTTTAGCTCCGACACCATGTAAAACTACACGTACAAATCATTTCATCTGAAAGTTCAAACTGATGGGAAAAATGAGCTATGTAACTAATACTTCAACAAAGACGCGTCGACCTCATGCATGGCACCGGTGCAGGCATCCCCATGCCAGGTCGTGGCGAGGCGCACTGACCTTTGGTTGCTCGCCATGCCGAGGAAGAACCGGTCGCGGACAAAGTCGACAGCCGAACGTACAACAATGTGATGGCTTGCGTGTGTATCATGTAACCATGTGGATAGCCAACGAGGATAAAAGAAAGGCTGCAGAACAACGGCTGGCCAAACACAAAAAAGAAAGAAACTTGCGTGTGTACCATGTAACTATCTCGCGTGTCTCCTCGCGTTGTCGCCATGCTCCGCACTCGCCTCGCCTCGCCTCCTCGGCATGTCCTGCACGTGCACTCTCCCTCGCGATTCAGCATTCGTTCACTGTGCATGTGCCGCTACGTCGTCCTGTCCGTGGCACGTAGGAGGCGGTGACAGGTCGCGTCCGCCTTGAGCCGTCTTCAATGTGGAGCGGCACGCTCTACAGCGACATGAATGCGGGCAGCTGACGCCAAGCGAAAATACGCGCGGGCGAGGAAGGAGGGGTTTGGATGGGCCAGGGTGGTTAGAATCGGACGCTGGAGCGGTCCGGACTCTTGTAAAAAACCTACATTTATCTCCGATTTGCGAGAGAAAATATGTCCCGATCACGTCGCGGACCAATACAGTCCCGCATTGGATGACTTCTGCAGGGCAGACTCACACGAGAGATTTGAGGTCGGGCGCTGGAGACGCCCTTAAGAGCAACTCTAGCAGACAACGTACGACACCGGAGAGAAGCCGGACGCTCAATCCTCCTCGCCGGAGCTGCAGAGATCGACGTACTTCTCCAACTGCTCCTTGCGGATGCGGCGCCACTCGTCCGCCTTCTCGTTGACGGCGACGTTGTCGGCGACCGCCTGCCGCCACTCGAGGGCTTCGAGCTCCTCGGCGTGGCGCCGGCGCTCCTCCTCCTCGCGCACGCTTCGCTCGGCGATGGCGGCGGCGACGGCGTCGAACTCCGCGACGTAGTCCTCGGGCCTGATGACTCCGCGGCGGCCGAAGCGGAGCGGGCTCCTCGGGCTCCTCCTTCACCAGGACGAAGGCGAACGGCGCCGGCGGCTCCGGTTCTTCCTCCTCGTCCGACCACTCCCTCTTCACGGGGAGGAAGCCCGCGGCGGAGGAGGAGGAGGAGGATCCGGCGTACGAAGAACACGCGGAGGAGAACGACGCGCGGCGGCGATCGTACTCCAACGTCTCGCGGCGGTCGAAGCTCGCCGGCGGCGAAAGCCCGCGGTTAGTCCACTTCCGCGCGCCGTGCTTCATCGCGCCGTCGGACCGGACGCGCCGCTCGCGCTCCGTGTCCCTCTATTAAATGGGCCAGGCCCAATAATTCCAACGAGCTCTCTTCATCTCTATCGCACGGTGCTTAAAGTGACGTCACCTCATCAAAGCAAACACCAACATGCTTATAGAGAGGAACATTCTATTCCCCCTTGTTAAAGTTGTTAATGTAGAAGAAGGCGACTTGAGTCCATGCAATTTTCATATGTTGTCATTTTCTTGTAGTTATTGTCCATCTAGTGTACTCTTTGCTGATGATTTTGGTCTCGTTGACTTGCATCAACCGTATCATATGGTGCGCATCCGCGGATGCAAAGTCTAGGAGGTATAATCTTTTTTTTTTGGAAAATACATAGAGGTGTCACACTTCTCATTTGCAAACATATGCCTCCGTATATCTTCTAGTCTTCATTTGGAGAGCAGTCCACATCGTTCCGAATCCAAATTCTGATAATAGATTTAGCGCCTTCGGATCACCATTTAGTCAACATGCCCCTTCGGTTTTAGAGGACCTGTTCCTCCCAAACCGCCATTTATAAAAGAAAATCATACTCCCTCTTTCCATGTGTACAAGGCCACCACGAGCTGGTTGTAATGGGGAGTATCATATACTAGTATCATGCATATGATATTAGTATACGATACTATACCTCTCTAATGCATAATATCATATATTAGTACTTTAATTATTGCCATGCATGACACATAGATACTATCATTATCACAAGCCTCGTAATTTGGGTCCATATTTTGACCATTGACTTGACTAACGGAATACTACATGTCACTTGTCTAGAAAATATATCATTCAAAACTTTTCTTGACTACAAATCTTTCAATTGTTCCGTTGGTAGCTTACCAGGCCAGACGGTTTGTAACTATGAATCTAATAATACATTATATTGATATCCATATATTTTTCTCCCAAACAATAAGTGCGACACGAGTGGCATGAAGCAATCCGGCCCCGATGTTTTTTACTACTAAAGTTGACATACAAAAAGAAAATCCAAAAATTAATGGCCAAAGTTAGCTGTGGATCACAAGATGTTTTTTTTTTTTGCGATGGCATTGCGGGGTAGCATTGTATTCGTGGACGAAGAAAGTACGAATTTTTTCATTTAATCAAGAGGCTACTCAAAACACAAATTTCGTCAGCACGTATCCAAGATCATGGAGAAAGAACATTCCCACATTTCTAGCAAACTTAGACGGAGAAACAGTAATTAATTAATTAAATTTTGGTGATGAGACGATGTATGCGCACGTGGAGAGAACACTCATAGTATGTTCACCAGGAAAATACTTTCAGAGAAATGGAATGGTGTAAGAAATTCAGTCCACGGCATGGACGACGGATGGAACCGTGGATTTAATCCGTCATTTTTCTCTTCTTTGGAAAAATTCCCACTGACCGACGGATCGATCGATCGGCGCGTTTGTGCAGCCCACCACGGTAGAAAAGATCTCCTCGAACTGGTTGAGCCGAACCATTCCCCCCCTCCCCTCTCCCCCACCCTCTCTCCCGCACCCGCACCCAGACCTAGCCACCACCAATGTCAGCGGCGGCGCCGCCGCCGCGCCGCCGGACGTGGTCCCCCTCCGCCTTCCGCCCGATGGCCCAGTACGCCTCCTCCGCGCCTCCATGGCCCGCAAGACCTGGAGCCACAAGCGTCTCGCGCCGGGGATTCCGACGCCGCCTCCACGAGCTCCACCCGGCACCCCCCGCGCTCGGGTTCCTCCACAACCGGGCCGATGAGGACGAGCGCAGCCCCTGCTTCATCCCCACCGCCGCCTCGTCCTTCTCCCTCGTCGCCCGGACCGCCGCTTCCGGCGGGCCATCGGCTGCCGCCACGGCCGCGCACCTCTTCCTCTCCAAGGACAGGTGCGACCACCTCGTCCTCGACTGCCTCGCGGGCCCTTTCCGGGTGGTCTTCCTCTTCGCCGTCGAGGGAGACGCCGACAACGACGCGTATGCTCGACGGAGACTGGCGGCCGGGGCGAGCTGACCTCGATGCGCTGCCAAGGCGAGTTCTCCATGGAATTCTCGTTGGCAGGTCTCTGCTCTACTCCATGTCCACGGGGACAGTGCGTCGATCGTGGATCATGACCTGGGAAGCCGCGACCTGACTCTGTTCGGCCCACCACCAGACAAGCACTACAAGCACGGATGCTGTCAAGGATGGGGATTTTGTCAACGCCTTTGAATGCGTTAGCCACAACCTCATGATCAGGTTAGGGATCTACCCTTGCACGCCTCACCTATTCGGTGCCACACACAAACATTTGTATGGATGACATTGTGGAAAGAAACTTTTCTAGTTCGTTACTCTTTAATTAGGATCAGCCTTGGTTTCTATTTGCCCTTAGTTGCTTTGGGCTTTACAGTTTTGCAGTTTAGGAGATGAGTGTAGAGCAGTATTAGATGTTCTACGACGAGGTGGTTGCCAAGCGGGTGTTGTCTTTCAATTGTACTAAATAATTTGTGCAAACACTAGCTAGTTATTAGAACAGAGCTCAACAGAACATAGTTAGCAGCTTGGGTCATTAAAACGGATGATGGAATAACTGTAGCTGCGCCACAAAACTTTCATGGCCTTATCTAATTACGAAAGGTTGCTGCTCTACCCGGCCATAGGAGGCACTTGCGCTCTTTTCACCATCGCGGGCCGTTAGATCTTTTTACTGTTGTACATTTTGACTCTCTGGCGTCTCCCTGGCCACCCGTTCTCGTTCACGTTTGCACAGCCTCCAGGGGTAGATGACTGGTGGATCCTTTTACGTCCATTTTACCACAATCCAGAGTGTTGAATAGATCTTTACTGTTATACATTTTGACTGCCTGGCATCTCCTTGGCCATCCGTTCTCGTTCGCGTTTGCACAGCCTCCAGGGTAGATGACTGGCGGACCCTTTTATTCACTATACAGAGAGTTGAGTAGCTTCCTCGGTCACTTCGGTATTTTCACAGAGAGAAAGCGCGGTGGCGACCAATCCCTTTCCTTCATCGAGCCCCGCGCCCCCTCCCCGTTGTCCTCTGCCTCCCCTGCTCTAGAAACCCGGCGCTCCCCTCCCCACGTTCGCCTTCCCTGCACTGCGCCGCCCGGCCTGCCTTGTCCTCCTCTCGCCCCTTCCATGATCAGCACGACGCGAAACTGACCGGGGACGTACTCGCCTGCCGCCCGCTGGAGAGGAGGAGCCTTCGCTGGTCCCGGGCCTGCGCACCATGGCGCACAGCGGAGGGGGCTGCTCCTCAATGGATCTGATGTGGTCTTAGGCGTTGCAGCTTCTGCAGGTCATCCCCACCGGGTCCGCACACCTCGCCGTCTCCCGCCTCATCCAGTTCTAAGACGCAAGTCCTCCATATTCTCCTGCAATCGATTTTAGCTATTTGCCTGGTTTAGGTGGAGGATCTGCCTGCTGCGTGCTGTTTGGCTGGTTAACGTGAAGGATCTGGTAGGGGGCGCACAGATGGCATTGCGAATTTGGAGAACTAAGGCTATTGTGTGGCGTACATTAGCTGTTTAGTATCATGTGCAAATCATATCTTGTGGGGTTAAACGTGTCATAAATGTTTTATGCTAATCACTTTTGATTTGTGTGTTGAAGTAGTAAGATCTCGAGACCAGTTATTGAATGGGCAGTAGTATCTTTTTTACCATGCTGGGAGACAATGTTCGACATGTATCACATGGGAGGCTTGAGAGATAAACTGTTAGCTGAACCATATATGTGTGTGGATGTTGGGGTGGGGTGGGGGCTGGCAATACTATCATGCCATCCTTACTACTCCCTCCGTTTCTAAATATAAGTCTTTATAGAGATTTCAATACTGACTACATACGGATGTGTATAGACATATTTTAGAGTGTAGATTACTCATTTTGCTCCGTATGCAGTCCGTAATGGAAACCTCCAAAAAGACTTCTACTTAGGAACGGAGGGAGTAAATAAGAACATGCAAAATTGAACCCAACTTTCCCATGCTCGCCATATATGGTAACGTTTGTCCTAAATTTCTTTTTAGCTTTCAGGCTGGTGAGTTTTTCTATGCAGCTCAAAGAAGCGCTGTAGCACAAGGGGGGCAATTGGAAGCAAATCAGTTTGGTCAGAATTCACCGGAGAGTCCTTCCTTGGAGCAGGTAAAAATATTGTTTCAGAAACAGCATCCCTTCTTGCCCTGTTCTTTTATCTCTTCCTGATAGTTTGTTGGTCGAATGTATAGGATTCTCAATCGGCAGGTCAGGAATCATCTCCCCATTCAGCTATGCTACATGTTCTTTGGTCGGTTTCGCATTTTTGCATTTTTGATAGTGACACTGAACCCCTTTTTGTACAAGCTATAAATAGAGCATCAGAACATAAACATCATGCTGATAGACCAGAAGGGGTTCAGTATCACTATAAAAAATGCGTACAGGCTTAAACAGGTCTATATGTCTTTTGCTTATATTCTTTATTGGCAGCTAGGCATGCTCATAGACCAGGATTCTAAAAATTGGTTCCTAAAGATACATGATGTTTATGTTCTATTAGATAATTTTATTCCTTTGTAATTTGGTTTTAAAGATATAGTTTCAGAATGTAGTCGTTTTGCATCCATCAAGCTTGCCCTTGTTACAAATAACTGTCCTTTTGTCCTCGATTGTTACTTTCACAGTTTTTTAGCACTACAAGCATTATTGTTCCAGTTTTTTCTTTATGTATTGATCATGCCCTTATTTTTTCTGCCTTTGTAGCTGAAAGATTAGTGAGATAGACTGAATTCTGAACATGTATCATCTGTTCCATGTGAGAGAAATCGCATGTCGATATCATCTTGAAATAATCACAGCTGGGGGGACGAGGTTGGTAGCTGAGGGTGATGTGCAGAGCGGGAGGAAGGAGGTGTGAGGCTTGGAACTCTCCTTGTGAAGTGCTCAGGGACAGCGGTGAGGAGCATGGCAGGTGTCCAACCTGACCTCCTCGGCAACAGCAACAAGGGTGGCCGCGGTGACAAGGGAGGAGACGACAACCAGCAGAGCAATCAGATCGCTAAGTCTCTGATCCCGTCACTTCCTGCTCGATTCGCTTGGCTCCTGTGCTGATTTCTCTTTGGTTTCCCAGGTTTGTTGTGGTTGCAGAATGGCGCAGAGGAATTGGGAAGCGGACTATGGACATGATGTGAGTTATCTTTATGTGTTTTTGGGATGCTTTTGCTACTTTTTCTTGCTGTTCTACTTCGGTTAATTTCTGGTGGCGGGTCTTGCAGGCGTGATGTGCACATCCATGACTATTTGCTCAAGTGAAACATCCAAACGGCCAACCTGTTCATGGTGGAGGGGGCCATGCCTGCTAAGTCCTCCAATTCGTAAGTATCCACTGCTGCTGCTTATGTTTGAATATACTTTATGTTTGGAAGATTCACAAAATGTTATAAGCTTGCTCGATGCACTTTACTATTGAAAGATGCATAAAACGTGAAGGAAGAAGTCACATTGTGATTAGTCGTTTTGATGATTGTACTAATTTATCTCTTAAGTTTGCTAGATTCTATTGATGTTTTCTTCGAATTTAAAAGGATCCTATGGATGGCTCTAAAATATATGTTCTAGAGAACCAAATATTTTCTACTTGACTGCTCTGCAGATGCTCATGCTGGCTGCTGGGGCGAGCTGACCACGATGCTCTGCGAAGGCGAGTTCTCCATGGAATTCACACAACATTCCAGCGTTCTCGTTGGCAGGTCTCTGCACTTCTCCATGTCCACGGGGACAGTGCGTCCATCGTGGAGCATGACCTGGCAAGTCGCGACCTGACTCTGCTCGGCCAACTAGACAAGCACTATAAGCACAGATGCTGTCAAGGATGGGGATTTTTGTCAACGCCTTTGAATGCGTCAGCCACAACCTCAAGATCAGGTTAGGACTCTACTCTTGCATGCCTCACCTATTCGGAGCCACACACAAACATTTGTATGGATGGCATTGTCGAAAGAAACTTCTCTTTAGTTCGTTGCTCTTTAGGTTTTGGTTTCTATTTGTCCTTAGTTGCTTTGGGCTTTTGAGTTTTGTAGTTTAGGAGATGAGTGTAGAGCAGTATTAGATGTTCTACGGCGAGGTGGTTGCCAAGTGGTGTTTGTCTTTCTTTTGTTCGGGGGCAAGCCTGATTGTGTGTGTTGGCGTTTGAGGGGTTCAGTGGGTCGAATTAGTGTTATTGTTATTCGATAGAAATACTTCAGAGTTCAGAGTTAGGACCTGTCATCTTTTGGCATGATATGTGTATTCTGATGAACATTCAGTCAAAGTGCAATTATTGGATTAAATAGATGTTATACTATTTGAGAAGAGTTATATGCCTCTGCTGTTGCCAGTTATAAAATGTGCCGTTTATTTGTATGGTATCTTGTAATTGTACTAAATAATTTGTGCAAACAGTAGCCCGTTGTTAGAACGGAACATAGCACCTTGGGTCATTAAAACGGACGATGGAACAATTGTAGCTGTGCCACAAAACTTTCATGGCCTTATGTTATTTCTAACCTTAAAATTATAGACTGAAAATTTACACCATTGTTTTCACCTAGGGCTCCTTGTTATGGAGAAGGTGCTCTCGAGGGTGTAGCACACTCAACAAACATGGATGTGCCTTGCTATCCAAAGATTCTCCTAGTGATGTTCCTAAGAGGGCACCAAATGAAGAATCGGCGAAGGGTACAACCCGCAAAGATGATGCTGGGAACCTTTGACCTCTGATAGCAATGTTGATGGTGCTTCACCTTCAGAGAAGGTGAGTCCGAATAATGTACTGTATATTTTTTACTTTATTGAGATCATTGTCGGTGCCAGGACTGCACCATTGTGTGGTGAAATGTGTGAATTCCACTGAGCTTTGCATTGTTCATTAGGTTCTGTATGATTTTTCACTGGTATGGGGTGATTTGTCAAAGAAGTGGCATTGCAATATCCCCTAGACAGTCATATTACCCACACAGAACATGTTCATGTGCTTCTGTATGTGCGAAGTAACAGTCTTGTGTGGGACTTGGAACTCAATAGAACTTATCTCTTGAATTTACATCATCATTCTTTAAGGGGCCATTTAATTTTGGGTTTAAAACCTGTCTAGCAAGTGGCTGGGTGTTGGATGGATTGGCCAAGCGCACAGCTAAAAAGGGAAATGTGCTGTCCATGACGACCCATACATACTAAAAGTAGTGTCACCTGGTCTCCGCACCCCACTGCCTTTTTTTTTCTCGAGAGTACACAAAATGCATACCATATTTATATGGGAGGCAGCAAAGTGTGTTACAAGAATAGCCTCTTCACATTGCAACCAATGCCACAGGTCAACACCACACCACAAGCCTAAGAAGCTACTTTGTCACAAAATTTTGTAAACACACTGCTCCAGCAGCCATCCAAGTCTGGAGTTCATCACGAATGTGAATCACAAGAGCCGGGATGGATCACTGCTGTTTCCAAAGTTTCCAAACAATGAGGATGACCACCGAGTCGAATTCTTTCTTGATGATCTTTGGTAAGGGTTTTCTAGATCTCAACCACAACTCCTCAAGGTAATCATCAGTAGCCACTAGCCAGGATGGCCACCTGGATCCTAAACTCCGTGAAGCATCTGTGGCTTGATTCCCAGAGTGTTGCGCTAATTAAACATGGTCCAGGTGGCTCAGTGTCGTTTCCTTCTGTCCTTTGATGCCTTATTTCACATTACATCTAATCTGCAGCTCCAGCTGCTGCCAAAGGTCAAGAGAGGAGATCCCTCGTGTGGACTGAAACGCGAGAGGGGTTCGATCTCTCTTCCGCGCCAACAGTTCCCGCCCTTTTCTTCCCACGCTGGACTCTGTTTCCTGCCTGAAGCCCCAGCCCCTGTCTGAGGCGTCTTGATTTATCTAAGGCGGGCAGAATGGCGCCTAGGCTGATGACTTGGACGCCCTAAGAGTTAAAGTGGACGCCGTAGACACATGACTAAGGCAAGGCCGTCGCCTTGTGACCAGGGATCACCCTGACGCTTAGGCATCGCCTAAGCGACACCTTAGGGACGCCTTAAAAACCATGTTTTCCTGTCTCCTTCCAATCTTTCTTTTGTCAACTGCATATTTCACCCTATGGAGAATTTTACCTCCTCCCCCCCTAAAGAATTGCAGTAAAAAAAGGTTATTTTGGTAGTAGAATTCAAATCCTGTTCCATCTCCAAACACAAAAACAACTACTCCCTCTGTCTGGTAATACTTGTCGGAGAAATGGACGTATCTAGATATATTTAGTTCTAGATACATCCATTTTTATCCATTTATGCGACAAATAGTTTCGGAGGGAGGGAGTAGGTAACTGGTTCTTAACCTAGGCCCCTCCCCATGCAAGAAATAGTTGCATGTTTTTCATGGGTATGTAGCGCAACAAAAAAAATCTGCAATTAGAGGAACAACATGCATGACGTATGTTGACAAAATGAGAAACGGAAAGCAAGTTTGAAAGATGAAATATAGCCAAGTTTTTTTTTCTCGAATACACATGAGGCCTCTGTATAATTGCATTAAGGAGAAAGAAAATATTTACAAGGAAAACCTGACACACCCCACTCACCCCCCACTGCTAGAACAGGGAAAACACGTGCCTGTTACAAAAACAAAATGACCTGAGCTACCTCAAAAACTACCATTAGGTGGCAGCAGCTAACAGCTGCACCAAGCCCCTTGGTCCGGCCATGCATTAGAGGTGTCCTTCCTCCCAAATTCGTCTAAGCACCAGCTAGGCACTCGATGTAGCACCATTAAACACACAGTCATTTGATGCTTCCACAACATCCATGCCCGCATGTGATCAGTGAGTTAAGCCCCTGTTTGAAGTTTCCCAGAGTCAAAGAATTGATTCTCAGCCACCAAGCACAGAACACATCATTCTTGGCGTGTGGCGAGGAGTCTGGTAAACCGGAGCAATAGAAGATGATGCACCAAACTTGTTTAGAGAAGACACAGTTTGTCAAAATGTGTTAGATTGTCTCTGTCTCTTGATTACAAAGACGTCATTGGCTCAGGTGGGGCAGACCCTTTCGTGCTAATCTGTCGGCAGTCTAGCATCTATTGTGCGCTGCTGACCAGAGGAAAAACTGACACTTCTTTGTCGCCCAAGACTTCCAGATAAGCTTCCATGGCTGAAAATAAACAGCCCATGGAATAAGGCCTTATAGGCCGAACTGGTTGAGAACTGTCCGGACTCTGTGAATTTCCGTGTTCATCTTGCACATCCGGTGGCAGCTTGACAACCGAGATCAACTCCCAAATGTGCAAGAACTCAGCCAGGGCTGCGACCATGAGGTCGCCAACAATGTCCTGCATCCACCTATTGTCCAAATGAGCCTCCTTCATGGTCCACTTGTCCACTCTTCGCTTAGGGATTACCGGCTAACTGAGTCATGAACATGTATAGAGAAAGCAGCCCATGACTTATCCGGTTGTGTCTTGGGCAGCCATAACCATCATATCCTCTGCGCCAATCCTAAGGATTTTAGATCATGGATACCAAGCACCCCCGAGCTCTTTAAGGTGACAAACTTTAGGCTAGGCAACCAAGCATGTCCACCATTTGCCTCTTTTCTACCTCTCCAAGGAAGCCCCGCCTAATTTTGTAAATCTCTTTGATGGTGCACGGGGGTAGATCAAGGGAAATAGTAAGACAGACCACGTGGAGGTCATGGCATGTTCCACTTGGACCAATCTAAGATCCCCGATTCATGAGGTCAGCCTTCCATCCTGGCATAAGATCGGCAATACAGTCAATGAAGGGCTCCACTTGTGCCTTGGCTAATTTCCTTCAGGCCTTGTTCGGTTGAGGTGGTTTTTGAAGGGGAATGGCAGGGTTTGAGGGGGATTAGATCCCCTACAAGCCAAAATCCTCTCCAATCCCCTTGGGAGGAGGATTAAACGAACAAGGCCTCAGGAGAGGGGAACACTGAGATATTTGAAGGGGGAACTCCTTGATTTCACAAGGCATGAGCTGCTGCACCAAATTCATGTTTTCCTCGGAGGATTGGATGGGGGTGACACTGCTCATCTGAATGTTAGTTTTCAGACCTGAAGCAACACCAAAAACACGGAGAATCTCCAAAATAAGATCAATGTCTGAGGCAACCAGTCTCAAGAACAAGATCACATCATCTGCATAGAGAGAAACTCAATGCCAGAGTGGGCGAGGGCAAGTGGTTGCAGGAGACCGGCATCACTTTCTCTTCGAATGATAGCATTTAGGACAGAATAACAGACAACATAGGGGAGAGAGGCCTGTTTGGTGCTGAAGTTCTTCTCTGGGCATCCCATTTAGCAAAACTCTAGTAAATGAAGTATAGAGTAAGGCACTGATCAGGTGACACCAGATAGGCCAAAAACCCTGGTGTTGCATTACCTTCAAAAGAAACAACCAAGAAACCAAATCGAACGCCTTGGCATGTTCCAACTTAAGAAGAATGCGAGGGAGTTTCCTTTGATGAAGGTATCTCCCTGTTTGCTGCACTAGCGTAAATATAACCAAGTTGTTCATCACATAGCAGAATAAACATGTATGATTTGTCGATTTCGGACAGCATGCAAGCATTCAGTAGTAAACTTCCACACACGTTGCATATGTACTCTATAAAAACCTAAAAGATCACATTGTCGTCACACAAAGCTCCGGATGCACTTTTTAACCATGACTGTTGCTCATTTTCTGTTGCAAGTGGCATGGACCTAAGGATGGAGAGAAACAGCAGTATATCCTAGGGAAACGAAATCTTGCTTGAAGTTTGCGATGCCTCAGACAACTGATCAAGCCATTGGTTAAATTCATATGTATTAATGAACAACATAAAACCGTCTCTTAAACCTCCTCTATGATAATTAACTAGACAGATAAATTTATAGGCAACTTAATATGAAATAGTACTCAGATTTACATATTAGCTATCTAAACCCAGTGGCGAGTGTGCTGAACTACAGTTAGGAAAATTAATGGTATTGCTAGTCAACATGTATGTACTGGTACAAAATATTATAATGAGACGTGTTTTTCGTTCATATGCCTAGAAAGTAGAAACCACGAAGTTGGTAACCAATGCTATCAAGGAAGGGGACTTCGTCAACACCTTTCGGACCAGTAAATCAGGCACATAAGCAGCTGTCCGACGAGGGAACCGATCCTATCAAGGAAGGGGATTTTGTCAACACCTTTGAATGCGTCAGCCACGACCTCAAGATCAGGTTAGGGCTCTACTGTTGAACGCCTCACCTATTCCGCGGCACTCAAACATTTGTATGGATGGCATTGTCGAAAGAAACTTCTCTTTAGTTTGGTACTCTTTAGGACCAGCCTTGGTTTCTATGCGTCCTCAGTTGCTTTGGGCTTTTGAGTTTTGTAGTTTGGGAGATGAGTTTAGAACAGTATTAGATGTTCTAAGACGAGGCGGTTGCCAAGCAGTGTTTATCTTTCTTTTGTTCGGGGGTGAGTCTGATTGTGTGTGTGTTGGCGTTTGAAGGGTTCAATGAGTCAAATTAGTGTTAGTGTTGTTCTATAGCAATACTTGAGAGTTAGGACCTGTTATATTTTGGCATGATATGTGTATTGTGGTAAGCATTCAATCAAAGCGTAATTATCGGAGTAAATAGATGTTATCCTATTTGACAGGAGTTATATGCCTCTGGTGCTGCTAGTTGTAAAATGTGCCATTTATTTGTATGGTACCTTGTAACTGTACCAAATAATTTGTGCAAACACTAGCTAGTTATTAGAACAGAACTCAACAGAACATAGTTAGCAGCTTGGGTCATTAAAACGGATTATGGAATAACTGTAGCTGCACCACAAAACTTTCATGGCCTTATCTAACTAGTAAAGGTTGCTGCTCTACCCGGCCATAGGAGGCACTTGCGCTCGTTTCACCATCATGGACCGTTGGATCCTTTTACTGTTGTACATTTTGACTGTGTGGCGTCTCCTTAGCCATCCGATCTTGTTCACGTTTGCACAGCCTCCAGGGGTAGATGACTGGTGGACCCTTTTACGTCCTTTTTATCACTATCCAGAGTTGAATAGATCTTCTACTGTTGTACATTTTGACTGCCTGGCATCTCCTTGGCCATCCATTCTCGTTCACGTTTGCACAGCCTCCAGGGTAGATGACTGGCGTACCCTTTTATTCACTATACAGAGAGTTGAGTAGCTTCCTCGGTCACTTCGATATTTTCACAGTGAGAAACCGCGGTGGCGACCAATCCCTTTCCTTTGTCGAGCCCTGCGCCCCCTCCCCGTTGTCCTCTGCCTCCCCTGCTCTAGAAACCCGGCGCTCCCCTCCCCACATTCGCCTTCCCTGCACCGCACCGTTCGGCCTGCCTCGTCCTCCATATTCTCCTGCAATCGAGTTTAGCTATTGCCTGGTTTAGGTGGAGGATCTGCCTGCTGTGTGCTGTTTGGCTGGTTAAGGTGAAGGATCTGGTAGGGGGCGCACAGATGGCATTGTGAATTTGGAGAACTAAGGCTATTGTGTGGCGTACATTTGCTGTTTAGTATCATGTGGAAATTATATCTTGTGGGGTTAAACGTGTCATAAATGTTGTATGCTAATCACTTTTGATTTGTGTGTTGTAGTAAGATCTCAAGACCAGTTATTGAATGGGCAGTAGTATCTTTTTTGCCATGCTGAGAAACAATGTTCGACATGTGTGTGGATGTTGGGGTGGGGTGGGGGCTGGCCATACGATCATGCCATCCTTTCTAGTAAATAAGAACACGCAAAATTGAACCCAACTTTCCCATGCTCGCCATATATGGTAACGCTTCTCCTAAATTTCTTTTTAACTTTCAGGCTGGTGAGTTTTTCTATTCAGCTCAAAGAAGCGCTGTAGCACAAGAGAGGCAATTGGTAGCAAATCAGTCTGGTCAGAATTCACCGGAGAGTCCTTCCTTAGAGCAGGTAAAAATATTGTTTCAGAAACAGCATCCCTCCTTGCCCTGTTCTTTTATCTCTTCCTGATAGTTTGTTGGCCGAATGTATAGGATTCTCAATCGGCAGGTCAGGAATCGTCTCCCCATTCAGCTAAACTACATGTTCTTCGGTCGGTTTCGCATTTTTGCATTTTTTATAGTGATACTGAACCCCTTTTTGTACAAGCTATAAATAGAGCATCAGAACATAAACATCATGCTGATAGACCAGAAGGGGTTCAGTATCGCTATAAAAAATGCAAAAATGTACATGTCTTTTGCTTATATTCTTAATTGGCAGCTAGGCATGCTAATAGACCAGGATTCTAAAAATTTGTTCCTAAAGATACATGATGTTTATGTTCTATTAGATAATTTTATTCCTTTGTAACTTGGTTTTAAAGATATAGTTTCAGAATGTAGTCGTTTTGCATCTGTCAAGCTTGCTGTTGTTACAAATAACTGTTCTTTTGTCCTCGATTGTTACTTTCACAGTTTTTTAGCACTACAAGCATTATTGTTCCAGTTTTTTTTTTAATGTATTGATCATGCCATTGTTTTTTCTGCCTTTGTAGCTGAAAGATTAGTGAGACTGACTGATGCTGAACATGTACCATCTGTTCCATGTGAGAGAAATAGCATGTCGATATCATCTTGAAATAATCACAGCTGGGAGGACGAGGTTGGTAGCTGAGGATGATGTGTAGAGCGGGAGGAAGGAGGTGTGAGGCTTGGAACTCTCCTTGTGAAGTGCTCAGGGACAGCGGTGAGGAGCATGGCAGGTGTCCAACTTGACCTCCTCGGCAACAGCAGCAACAAGGGTGGCCGTGGCGACAAGGGAGGAGATAACAACCAGCAGAGCAATGAAATCGCTAAGTCTCTGATCCCGCCACTTCCTGCTCGATTCGCTTGGCTCCTGCGCTGATTTCTCTTTGTTTTCCCAGGTTTGTTGTGGTTGCAGAATGGCGCAGAGCAACTGGGAAGCGGACTACGTCTACGGACATGATGTGAGCTATCTTGATGTGTTTTTGGGATGCTTTTGCTACTTTTTCTTGCTGTTCTACTTCGGTTAATTTCTGGTGGTGGGTCTTGCAGGCGTGATGTACACATCCATCACTACTATTTGCTCAAGTGGATCATCCAAACGGCCAACCTGTTCATGGTGGAGGGGGTGATGCCTTCTAAGTCCTCCAATTCGTAAGTATGCAGTGCTGCTGCTTATGTTTGAATATACTTTATATTTGGAAGATTCACAAAATGTTACAAGCTTTTCCGATGCACTTTACTATTGAAAGATGCATAAAACGTGAAGGAAGAAGTCACATTTTGTGATTAGTCGTTTTGATGATTGTACTAATTTATCTCTTAACTTCACTAGATTCTATTGATGTTTTCTTCGAATTTAAAGGGATCCTATGGATGGCTCTAAAATTTATGTTCTAGATAACTAAATATTTTCTACTTGACTGCTCTGCAGATGCTCAGGTGCAACCTGGAATGATTGGGTTTATGACATTGGGTGGCAGTATAATTCTCATGCTGACGACAATTATTTTTTTGACGAGGATTCAGTGGTTGTCTGTGGCATGTGGTAGGTTTGTTCCCATCCTCCAGCCTCCCCATAGATTCTTCATTTGGAAAACTAATGGCTTTGATTGTGGATATCATAGATATCGTAGATTGTGCCTCAACTTTGCTGCTATCCTTAGATCACCCTTCTGGCATCGGCACGGTTCACTCAATTTGATGTTGCAAGCCCTAGGTCAATACCTTTTCTATTTGATTTCTGCTAGGAGCGCTTATAACGTTTATTTTTCATGTGCTTGGATAAGAACTACTTTAAATTTATATCGTTGTTTGATTGTTCCTGCCTCATCTATCTTTATCTGCTTGCTTGCTTCCATTTCGGCTCTAGCTAAACAGATAAAATATTCCTTTGGCCCAAGTGTTAGCTATGTATGTGCGTTTAGTCAAGTCTTCTTTGTATGGTCTTGTCAAAGCCATGGCTGCAATGTTGTGTCTTAAACGCTTTCTAACTGAAAAGCAGCCTCTAAAAGTCTAAATGCAGTGTGAACCGAAATGGAAATTTTGGATAATATATACGTGTAAGGATTCAGTTTTGTGCTATTTATGATAGTCCACCGCATCTACCAGTAAGCTGTGCTGTTGAAGCTTTTGTTGATCAGATGATACAACCTTCTGAAGAAGATTTGAGGGGCTGCACTTGTTCATATAGGGTGCTTATAGCTTCTGTTCTTTCAATCAGGCATTTATATTTCTGTCTCTTTAGCAGATCGTTCTCATGTTACGGCAAAAGTAGATTAATTAGGAAATTTGCAGCATGTCATGTGTTGCAAACTATTTTCACTATCCATGCACAAATGAGATACTCTCATATTTCTACAAAAGTACCTGAAGATTTGTTTGGTTTGCTCTGACTGGTTTTGATCATTTCAAACTACTCCAGAGCATACTGTTTTGCTCTCTCCTAACAGTGATGCCTTTCAGTTCAACTAGGAACTCATCATTATTGGAGTCTTTCATCTGTATATACCAAAGCAAGGCGGGAGAAGAAGCAGGTGAGTGGCCTTTATCGTGTTTCTTTATGGCCCTCTCCTCTATTTAATGGTCAATACAGTGTATACCTTGAAGCATGTGATGTTTCTTTCAGTTTATATTGTGCCTTGCATCATTTGATAGACATATAGCTGACCCTCTTATTCCATCCCTCCGTCCTTGAAAGAGTGTACTTCCAACTTTGTTGGAAAGTCAAACTTTTTTATATTTGACTGTATTTATACAATAATACATCAACATTTATGCCATCAAATTAGTAGCATTAGATTCATGATAAAATATATTTTCATCATATACCTATTTGGTTTCACAAACATTGATATATTTTTGCACAAATCCAGTCAAACTTTGAGATAATTTGACTCTCCAATAAAGTTGGAAGTACACTCTTTGAAGGACGGAGGGAGTATGTAATACTTTGCTAAAGAAGAATATATTAGCAGTTACTGTTTGAAGGATTTTTACTGCTTCAGCTAGCCATTGTATAGGTATGGTGCTCTATAGATGGTGTATCAAAATGCGTCAATGATCACGACATATTCAGCTTTTTCCACCACATACTCCTATTATAGTTTGCTCTGTTGGTTAGTTTTAAACATTTTTAGGCGCACATCAGTCAACATCTCCTGCATGGCCTTTTAAACCTCAGTTTTGCTCTGAAAGGTCTGCGATGATTTTTTTTCTTTAGTTTTGTGTTGATTCTGTTTTTTGTAGTTAAAATAAGTGTGGTGTTAGTTCACCATGCTGCTATTCATTATGGAGTATACAAAATTCACAAGAATAGGGTTGCTTCTTCAAAACTGATTTTATGCCTCTTGAAGCACCTTACGTGATTAAATTTACAAAAAAGACGTTGGTTAAGTGGCACCTACAGGCCAATGGGTAATCCAAGTATCACTCACTGTAACTCTAATCAACTGGAACGCTTAATTGTACTTAACTTCTTCCAAACATTGATGTTGATTATTAGTACTGGATGGTTATTTTGCATCGCGATTGATGTGTGATTAGTAGCATGAGAGGTAACTCAGGCAAATCACTTAAATTTACCATGGCGGGTGAATATTGGTTTTTAGTTTTTATGTTTTGTTTTTGCGCAGATTGATTGATGAAGGAAACACATGAAAAAGAGGAAAAGAGCAGCTAAATGATTGATGGGGCATGTGACTTATCCCTGTTGGTTCTCCTTTCCGCAAATTAAACCAATAATCAATATTGTCAGTTTGAGAGTATGCTGGATGTGAGAGTTAATGAAGAAGATCACTCATGCTGTTGAAAGTACACAAGCAGTCACTGTTAAGGTCTACCGAAAAACATGTAGGTGAGGCCATTCATGTACATCACCTTTCTCTTTCTTTCTCCTTTTCTTTACCTTGATTCAGTCTGTAACGACAGTGCTTATTTAGATTGTGCACATTGAGCAGAATTATTGGAGCAGAATGGATCTATCTCTGCGTTTCATATCATTTTGCTTTGCCCTTCTCTTGCACCAAAGAAAGAAATCTTTGTTTATAAACTTGCGATTTTGGTATTGTTTTCTGAAGGCAGACCACAGATTTTCATGGTCATGCACATTTAGTGTTGTTGCCCCTTCTCTGTTCCAAAAAGACCCCATTTTCACTGAATAATAAATTGTTTTCCCTTATTACCTTTATGCTTTTCTCTCTCTTTTCCATTCCAAAAATAGATTTTATTTTGAACAAACGGCAAAAAGGTTTTGCTTTATTCTTGCAAGGATAGAGAGTATTTTCTTCAGATCGCCCTCTATCAAACTTGTGAGCATCTTTTTTTTTAACTACAGTTCAATTTGTATGCTCCTATACTTCCCTTATCCCTAGCCTCTCACGGACCTATGTGAGTTTTCCCTTTACAGATATGTTTGGGAGCCTTTGTTGCAGCCAACAAATTGTTCCTCAGAAATTTATATTTAATTCTGGTGATTAAATATAAAGCAATGCCTCTTGAAGTAGTTCCTCAGAATCTTCTACAGGACATATGTTTTTGACAAAGTCTACATGACATATGACTAAGACAAGACTCATGCCATAAGGTTCTCCAAAATCCTTTGTTCAAGCAGAAAAACCTTTTTACACAACAACCTCATTTTTCTCCAGTTTGGGGATGGCAACAGTTCTACTCACAATGGTGCTGCATGCTGGAAGTACTCATTATCCTGTTGGCTCTACTCTGGTGAGTTCTCCCCTATTGCCCTCTTTGATTATTTGCCTCCATGTGCCGAACCTGACCCCCCTTCAAAGTTTATCATGGTTTTAGTGGTAGTATGACTGGTTTACATTTGTAATTTTCATGTTCGCTAGAAAGTGTTTGCTATGAAATTGAGATTATTGAGACGAATGTTGTTGTATAAGGTCACACATGTTTCTTACCTTTATAATTGGGTGATCAACTAATGGCCTTCGTTATATGGTTCGCTTCGATCCTCCCCCAAGGAATAAAGTCTGCATCGTCTATTTTGGTTTATTTAAATCCTTGCCAAATATTTTCTTTTGAGGAAAATCCTTGCAGAATGTTAATGCCATCATATGCTCTAATTCTCTGGTAGGCTGATTCGACGTGCTTATTTGACAATTCAACCGTTACTTACTAATAGTTCTTGGCACGGATGGCGTATGTAGCTATTGGGAATGTCTACTTAATCTGTGGTCATCGGCAGTTATTAGTATTTAGTAACATCTTGCATGATTATGTTGTTGGTAATAAAAAAGAACAGTCAGTTTCAGACAATATAAGGCAACTGAGATATGGTTTTGACTGTGTCATGTTTCTAGCGTACTATAGGTTGATAGCATGCTTCTAAGTTCTACATAGTTATTCTAATTGATTGTCTCTTTAAGTGTTGATGTAGGTGGATGTTTGTGTAGATATTACATTTTGCTGGCATGATTTTGACATTCTTCAAAAGCCTTTATGTCATCCGGGATGCTGTTTGGCTTGATATTCTTCAAAATTAGAGACTTAAATTTTCAGTTGGCTGATCAACCAACATGCAATTATTGTAGTATATCTATACTAACAATATCAGTTGCCCATTGTAAATTATTGGAGTGGCTGATGTTGTGCTGGTTGTTGGCAAGAAGGTTAGGATTAGGCACTAACTGTTTTCCTATGTTCATTGTTTGTGTGCTTATCTAATGGCATTTTGAGAATCTCATGTCCCTGTCATGGTATGTTCATCAATCTCCTGTGTACTTATCTAAGCATTTGTTTCCTTTCGGGCCAATAATGAAATAATCTATGTGCAAGACTACAAGTACTCACATATATAATGGTTACAAATACCCACATCATTCTCAGTTCTAATTGACTTATTGCGCCATGGGTGCAACGGGTCATCTAGTGTTATTTATAACCTTGAAATTATAGACTAAAAAATTTACGCCTTTGTTTTCACCTAGGATTCCATATTATGGAGAAGGTGTTCTGGATGGTCCTAACACGCTCATAAACATGGATGTGCCTTGCTACCCTCCGGGTGGTGTTCCTAAGACGGGAACCAAATGAAGAATCGGTGAAGGGTACAACCAATAAAGATGATGCCGGGAACTTGACGACCTCTGATAGCAATGTTATTGGTGCTCCACCTCCGGAGAAAGGTTTGTTTGAATAATGTACTGTATCCCATTGTTCCTTTCTTGAGACCATTGCCGGTGCCAGTACTGCACCATTGTGTGGTGAAATGTGTGATTTCCGCTGAGGTTTGGATTGTAGGTTTTGTATGAATTTTCACTGGTATGGAATGATTTCTCAAAGAAGTTGTCGAACTAACTGAACCCAGAATTTAACGTGACATCGCAATTCCCCTTACAGTCATATTACACACATAAAACTAGTCATTACTCCTGTATGTGCAGAGTAACTGTCTTGTTTGGACTTGGAACTCAATAGAACTTATCTCTTGAATTTACATCATCATTCTCTATGGGGCCATTTAATTTTGGATTTAAGACCCATCTAGCAAGCGGCTGGGTGCTGGATGGATCGGCTGAGCCACAGCTAAAAAAGGCTGCCGGTGATGACCCACACATACTAAAAGTAGGGTCACCTGGTCCCCTGCACGCCACCAACTTGCAACCCAGCGTGTTGCGCTAATTAAATATGGTCCAGGTGGCTCAGGGTTGTTTCCCTCTGTCCTCCGATGCCTTAATTGAGATGCAGAGATTAGTAGAATTTTCCTGTATCCTTCTTATCTTTCTTTCTTCATCTGTGTATGTCACCCCATGGAGAATTTGACAAAAGCAGCTAACTGAAGGAGTACCAGATTTGGTTATCGCCTAAAATTCAAATTCTCTTCCATCTTAACTGGTTCTTAACTTAATCCCCTCCCCAAGCAAGAAATAGTTGCATGTTTTCTACAGGTGGTTGAAAGATACTAGTAGCTGAGTACTTCACAAATCTTCTGTGTCATGCAGCCCTTTTGTTGGGTTATCTTGAGACCATAATTATTTTAAATGTACATGACTGTGACACGTTGTTTAGGGTCCACGTTCTCATATATCCTTGTTCTTTATGTTGCTGTAGCATGTGGAAGATCATTTCCTTTGTTCTCTGAATTACATGCACTTTGGTGAACAAAAAGTATGATTGGTGTTCCTGGTGAAACTGAGTGAAGCTAGAAGATGCTATGAGAAGGAACTTGCCAAGACCATTTGAAGAACAGCCTGATCTCCTGCATGAGGGTAACATTTTTATTTTGTGTAATGACCTAGTAATTATGATAACATGAACTCATTGTTTGCAACGTAACCTAGTAAATGCGTTTAGGAACTAGAGTTCATGTGAACTGGAAACTACTTAGCATCCTTCAATGAATCAAAGAGAACATTATGCAATTTTCTTCAGTGAATGATTCACTTTATTCAGTATCATTGCCTGCTTTTCTATCTTAAAATCTTCATCATTTATAATTAGATTATTAGTTGGATAAACCATTGTGGTAGAGCTCCCTTATTGCTTTCTGCAAATATGCAGCATAATCAGTAATATGAGGAGTCATCCTGTTACGGACAGGTATCAGGGGCAGCACTATAGCTGCAGGCCCAAATCTGCACCACAGTCCATAACCACACCAACAGCTGTGACGTAGGCAGGCACATTGCCAATCCTTGGTGGCCAAGAAGTCCTAGTTTATCCCTAGGAAATATATCTCTATTAGGAAGTTGTCTTTACTCTTTCCAAGATTTGGTTTGCTCTCCAACTTATGTGATCACTCTGATCTATAATAAGGGAGGATAGGTTGTATTAGGATTATCAATCAAGAAATAGAGAGAATTGTCCCAAACTGGGAGTTCAGAGCCTACAGTGTCACGGCTGGGGACGAGTCCCTACGTGCGCCTGAGGGCGAACCTCGCTATCCCATCCGACCATTCCCACCTCCAACTCCACACACGCAGCGTCTTGGTATCAGAGAGGACCTTCCTTGGCCACCCACCACCAACAGCCACCATGGCCGACCCTGTCACCACCGAAAACCTGGAATCGT
>NC_041384.1:746213499-746232718 GCF_002162155.2 Triticum dicoccoides
ACCTGAGCTGTGGAATGATGTCGCAACACTGATCCATGGGTGCAAGGGAAAAAACTACAGTTAGAGAAACAACATGCATGACAAAGCAAGTCTGAAATGCTTGAATACGCATGAGACCTCCGTAGCATTGCATTAGATCATCAGGGATCAAACATCCCTGGTTCCATTTCATATATATGAAAATAAACCATATCTCACATCATTCAGCCCGTACAAATAACAGTAAAAGTAAAAGACCTGGGGAGTTTGCGATACAGATTTATTACATATCTGAACAACAAAAGGAGTGGGTGGGGAGGAACTGAGAGGGCGGAAAAGAGAACATGGTCTTACAAACGGCACTGCATCAACCCCGGATCACGTGGATTGCATCTTCATCTGATGGATGCACTTGCAGGAATTCCTTTGTCGCATACCCACCGTGATCAGCTCCCAGCAAAGAAGCCCTCCAGGAAAGTCCATCAAGCATGTTCTTGTAGTTAGTCAACCTATATCCAGCAGCAATCACCTGAGCAGATCCATCTGGTGTGATGCATATGCCTCCAGCATTGGACATTCCTGGTGTTTGAACAGAACTTTCCAGATTTGGATGTTCCTCAGAACCAGATGCCAGACCTGATTTCTAAATACAACCAGGTGCTACGATTAAAAACAATCTCATTTCTAAATAGCCATAAGGAGTGCAGCAGGGATTACGTTAAAAATTCATGCTTTCTGCACAACCATTTTGATGCCAAAGATTCAAAATCACAGATTCTTATAACAAATAGGCACAGTCAAAATTTTGTTTTGTGAAAACAGCCGTAGGAAGAACTGAATCCTGGGAGGGATTTTAAGAGACCAAACAGCAGAAAAATATTTACAAGGAAAACCTGACACACACCAAATCACCCCACGCCAGGGAAAAAAACACGCCTGTTACAAAAATGAAACAACCTAAGCTACCTCAAAAACGACCTTTAGGTGGCAGCAGCTAACAGCTGCGCCAAGCCTTTACTCCCAAATTTGTTTGAGCACCAGTTAGAGACTTGGTGTAGCATCATTAAACACAGTCATTCTGATGCTCCCCCAAAGTGGTCAGCGAGTTAAGCCCCTGTTTGTTTCCCGGAGTCAAAGAATTGATTCTCAGCCACCAAACACAGAACACATTATCCTCGGTGCGTGGTGAGAAGTCTGGTAGACTAGAGCAACATAAGAGGATGCACCAAGCTTGTCTAGAGAAGACACAGTTTGTTAAAATGTGTTGGATCGTCTCTTGCTCTTGATCACAAAGAGGGCATTGGCTCAGGTAGGGCAAACCCCTTCATGCCTATCTATGGACTACCCAACATCTATTCTGCGCTACCAACTGGAGGAAAAGCTGACACTTCTTTGGCGCCCAAGACATCCCAATAAGCAGCTTCCACGACTCAAAATAAACAGCCCCATGGAATAAGGCCTTGTAGGCCGAACTGGTTGAGAATTGGCTGAACGCTGTGAACTTGCAGCGATGTTCATCTTGCACATCTGGTTGCAGGTGCAAAACCGAGATCAACTACCAAATGTCTAAGAACTCAGCCATGCCCGTGATCGTGAGGTCGCCAACAATGTCTTGAATCCACTGATTGTCCAAAAGAGCCTCTTAGTGGTGTTCATCTTGCACACCGGTCGCTTCGCAGCCGCACAACCGAGATCAACTCCCAAATGTCTAAGAACTCAGCTAGGGATGCGACTATGAGGTCGCCAACAATGTCGCGAATCCATCAACTGCCCAAAAGAGCCTCTTTCATGATCCGCTTGTCTGCTCTTTGCTTATGGACTAGTGCAAAAAGACTAGGGGCCAAGCCAACAATTGATCTCCCTTCTAGCCTAGTTATCGGCCCAGAATAAAGTAGATTACCATCACGCACAATCATCATCATGGCGATTGAGAGGAAGGTCCTAACTAAGTCATGAACATGTATACGGAAGCAACCCATGGCTTATCCTGTTGTGTCTTGGCCAGCCATAACCATCACAAGGATTTTAGATCATGGATACCAAGTACTCCGAGCTCTTTAAGTGTTAGTAATCCCTGCAACAATCAATCAATAAGTCAATCTTTTCCTTAGGTAGTAAGCTAGTGAGTCAAGTCTGTGTCTTAGGCTACAAGTCTGTGTGTCAAGTCAAGTTGTCGAGTAGAACTTGGGAGCTGTGCCACCTAAGTTCTCCCAACTCACCCTTTCCATCGAGACCCTCGACATCTCTGAGTTATCTTGGAGGAGGTCACAAGTCGGCTGAAGGTGGCAGAGGACCGTCTCGAGTTGCAGGAGCCTTCGCGTGAGCATGGTAGACTTCTCCTCACCGAGCAGCAGTGGTTGGAGAAGATGAAGGTGTGCCAAGGGAGCAACTCCTCTAGGCCTGCGCGCGGCTGTGCACAACAACGACGACGACCTTAGCGGAAGAAGGGTGGAGAAGGTGGCGACGATCGCCTGACATCCAGGGATGGCCAACATGATGACACGTGCCGCAGTTGTGGGTACCATGACCATTGGGCAAAGGAGTGCAGGCAGCCTAGGGGGAATAGAGGGCTCTCCTGGCACAAGCAGAGGAAGACGAAGCTCCTCATGGCGGACGAGGAGCTTCTGCTCCAGCCCCATCCATGGAGGTGTGGGGCAACACCACTCTAGCCCCACCATGGAGGTGTGGGATGACATCACTCTAGCCCCAGCTATAGTGGTGCATAATAGCACCACTCTTCACATCAATGAGATGAAGGTGAAAGCCTACCTCGGTAAAAGAAGTGAAGATGAGCAAATCGCGGGCTGACACCTTGACACCGGCGCCACAAACCATATGATGGGCCACCGTCTTTGCTAAAATTGGCCGAACTGTCACCGACACTATCAAATTTAGCGATGGCTCCGGCGTTGAAATCAAGGGCATCACACCATCATCTTTGCTGGCAAGAACGACGAACACAAGGCCCTTGGCGTTGTCTACCGCATCCCACGGCTGAAGAACATCATCAGCATTGATCAGCTTGATGAGAGTTATGCATGTGTGGTGATTCGAAGAGGTGTGCTTCGAATCTGGGATCAACAAGGTCGGCTGGCTCCTTGTTCTAGTCAGGCATGGCCGGAATCGCCTTTACCTCCTACATCTTCACGTGGCACGACCAATATGTTTCTTTGCACACCATGATGACACTATTTGGCAGTGGCATGAGAGGTATGGACAACTCAATTTTGACACGTTGGAGATGGGACGCCTCGCCATGACATGCGTGTTGCCACGGCTGGGTCATGTGGAGCAGCTCTGCAACACTTGTGTCATCACCAAGCATCGTCGTGGTGCATTTCCTCAACAAGCAAGGTACCGTGCGCAAGAGCTACTTGAGCTTGTCCATGGCGACATATGTAGTCCTGTTTCGCCTGCCACACCTGGAGGGCGGCGCTACTTCTTGCTGCTGGTGTCCCACTCGCTACATGTGGGTGATGCTCCTGGCTGCCAAGAATAGTGCATCTGGTGCCGTCAAAAGGATTCAGGCAGGAGCAGAAGCTTAGAGCGATGCAAACTGCACGTGTTCTGCATAGAAAATGGCGGCGAGTTCACCTCGATGAAGTTTGCTACCTATTGTGCTGATGAAGGCATCCACCTTATGTTCCGTAGTAGAATGGTGTTGCTGAGAGGTGGAACCTGATGGTGGTGGCAATGGCGTGTGCTCTATTAAAACAGAGGAGCATGCCGGTTGAATTTTGGGGGGAGGCTGTGAGCACTATTGGTTGTCTTCCTGCTCAACCTTGCTCCCACCAAATCCCTTGCAGGAAAGACACCTTATGAGGCGTTGCACGACCACAAGCCGGCTGTCCACTACCTTCGGACCCTTGGGTGCCTGGCGTATGTCAAAGAACACAGGAACCTGTGTAAGCTTGATGCCCGTAGCTCCCTCGCTGTGTTCATTGGCTATGAGGAAGGTGTGAAGATGCACCGGTTGCTGGACCCTATGACGAGGCGCATCCGCATCGCCCGGGATGCCATCTTCGATGAGAGCGTGGCTGGGATTGGGCAGCAGACAACGACACACACTCGGGCAGCAACATTGATGTCCAGTACATATGTCGTCACCCAGCTATGCGTCCAGCTCAAGGGGAGCTGAGCCTGTGTCAACAGGACATGGTACTTGGGGTACTTAACCTGCCGCACCACCATAACTTGCATCAGCTCAAGCAACTCCATTATTTGTCACACCACTAGCAGATGATGATGATCGACCCGATGTTGCTCACAGCGACACACCAGTTTGCTATCGCACCATCGAGGATTTGATTGGAGGAGAAGAACCACTGCCCAGACTTGCATCGTGCAACCTTGATGCCGAGCTACACCTATCCAGCACGGGGAGACGTGCTCGTTTGCAAAAGCTGAGAGAGATGAGGCATGGCAAGCAAAACATGACATGGGAGCTTGTCGATCTACCACATGGGCATGGTGATCAAGCACATAGCACAACTGGTCGCACGAGGTTTCATTCATCAGGTCGGCATTGACTTTGATGAAGTCCTTGCGCCCGTGGCTCCCATGGAATCCATCGGCCGCTGCTTGCTTTGGCTGCCTAGGAGGAGTGGCCTGTCCACCACATGGATGTAAAATCAGCCTCCCTTAATGGAGAACTGAAGGAGGAGGTTTACATGAAGCAGCCGCCTAGTTTCATGTTCATCGGAGAAGGAAAAGTCTTGCAACTATGTAAGGCCTTCTATGGCCTTTGGTAGGCGCCACGAGCATGAAACGCAAAGCTTGACTGCACGCTCGAGGATATTTGTCTCAAACAGAGCGAGCACGAGCATGCGGTCTATCGGCGCATCACCGGCGACGAAATCCTGCTAATTGGAGTCTATGTAGATGATTTGATCATCACTGGTTCATCCAAGGGAGCCTTGAAGAGCTTCAAGGACGAGATGAGAGCAAAATTCCTGATGAGTGCCTTTGGACTGTTGTCATCGTATGTTGGAATCGAAGTTCAGCAAGACGGCGATGGCATCGGCCTATGTCAGGTACATTCTGCGTCTCACATCCTTTAGCATGGAGGAATGGAAGGCTGCAACCCAATTCACACTTCGATGGAGGAGCAACTCAAACTGAGCCATGAGTGCATGACAGAAAGGTGGATGCCACAGAGTATCGGATCGTTGGCAGTCTCTGCTACCTTGTCCACACACGGTCGGATCTGGCATTTGCCATTGGGTTCGTAAGTCGCTTCGTGGAGCAACATACAGAGAAGCATATGATGGCAGTGAAGCGCATCCTTCGGTATGTCGCTGGTACCAACCACTATGATCTAGGCTATAGCGACAATGACCTTGTCCACACACGGTTAGAAGACTGGAGTGACACGACTGGTTGGCTGTAGCAATGACCTTGCCGGTGACATTAACACTAGGAAGAGCACGAGTGGCACGATGTTCTTCCTTGGTAGCAGTTTGGTGAGCTGGCAGTCACTCAAGTATCGAGTGATGGCCCTGTCCTCCTATGAGGCAGTGTATGTGGCTGCCACATTTGCCGCAACACAAGTACTTTGGAAGCCAAAGATTGCTGGCGGGATGGGGTTTTGAAACTTGGGAGTTTCTCAATTTAGCCTTGCTTGGGAAGCACGGCTAGAAGCTCCTAACAAGCCCGGAGTGATGAGGAACACTAGATGAGGAAAAAAAATCCTATGTCAGATTTGCTTGGCTACTTCTAGATGCTTCTACCCTAGTGTAGTATGTCTTTTATTTTCTTTTCTACCCTACATACTGTTTTCTAGATCTTCTAGTTGTGAAACTTAAACAATGTTTTCTAGAGTATTCTTAAACTCATAGGAGTTGAATGGTGAAACTTAAACAATGTTTTCTAGAGTATTCTAGCTATAAGTAGAAGTATGTGAAGGCTTCCCAAAGCCCTATAAATAAAGGTCATCACCTCTACTTTGGAACCAGACTATGTACGCCCACTACCTATAATAAAAGTCGGTGGTCTTATCTAAGATCTTGGAGTAGATCTTGTGCTCTAGGAGTTCTGGATTGAACTCTTGCTTCATATTGGCCTATATTCGCCTCTAGAGCGATATCTAGTGCAACACGTTGAAGTTGTTCCTTCAACACTTGTGCTGGACACATTGTAGCAGCAGGGTGGAGTTGCTCCTCCACAATCTTGTGCTGCTTCAGGTGGTATCAGAGCCCTGTTGATCCATACAAATTCTTGATGTTCTCTTTGAGAGCAAGCTGCAGCAAGCAATGGAGTAATTGGAGAAGAGGATGGATGCCGCAGAACAACAAATCAAAGAGCTGCGTGAAGATCATAATCGGAGATTTGACCAGCTAGTTGAGATGATAAGAAAGGGTGTTCCCCCTGCTGCCAATGAAGGAGATTCATCTAAAGAAAAGGGGATGTTCAACAAAGGAGAGGTAATCTTGGAGCAAGACCACCACAACATCGTGTTGTTCAACGTGCTTCAAGAAGACCAATTTATGTTGAAGCTTCTGAAGGTGAAGAATATGATGATGCCCTTGAAGAACCTGATCTCTATGCATATCGGGAAGTACCCAACCCTACATATGCAAAAGATACATACAAGGTGAAAGCTGAGATCCCAACGTTTAATTGAAATGTTGATATTGAAGGGTGCCTAGATTGGTTATGTGAAGTGGAGACTTTCTTTGAGGTCATGGAGGTTTTGGAAGATCGTAGAGTTCCTTTGGTCGCATACAAGCTGAAAGGTGGGGCTGGTGCATGGTGGCACCGTGTTCAAGAAGAGCGCAGGCTGAGGGGAGAACCTCGTGTAAGAACTTGGCGGCAAATGAAAAGCCTTTTGAAAGGGAGATTTTTACCTGTTGATTATGACCAGATCCTATTTATCAAATTCCAAAATTGTGCTCAAGGAAATAGGACTGTTTCAGATTATACGGAGGAGTTTCTAAGGCTACAAGTGAGGTGCAACCTTGCTGAAACTGAAGATCAACAAGTTGCAAGGTACGTCAATGGTCTCAATGATGCTATTCAAGTTTGATTGATATGCAACAAATCTGGTCCATTGATCAAGCACAAGCTCTAGCCTTAAAGGCCGAGAGGTTTGTGAGGACAAGAAATACAACTAAGGCTCCATATCCTCATACTGAAGGCTCGTCTAGGGATCACACTAATAGAGTGGAAGAAAAGACCACTCCATCGAAGGCAAAACAAACAATCCCGAAGCAAACTAGAGGCAAGGGTAAGGCAAATGAAGGCCCAAAGTGCTATAAATGTGGTAAAGAGGGACACATATCCAACGGTTGCCCATTAAGAAAATTTGTTAACACTGCTATTCATGATGGTGAAGACGATGAGGAAAAATATGAATCTGAAGATGTAGAGGGACAAGAGGTTTGTCAAGAAGAAGGTGAAGAGGTGGTATGTGTGATTTAACGTCTCCTATGTTCCACACGACAACTTGACGACACAAAACGGAATAAAATATTTGAGAGCAAATGCACAGTGAATGGCAAGGTATGCAAATTAGTGATTGATAGTTGCAGCTGTGAGAATCTTATCTCCTAGAAGTTGGTGAACCATTTAAAGCTTGAGACTCATGATCATTCAAACCCCTACACTATTGGGTGGATCAAGAAAGGAGTCAATATGAGGATCACCAAACAATGCAACATACTACTTTCTTTGGGAAAGCATTATTGCTCAAACGTGTTACGTGACGTAGTTTATATAGATGCTAGCCATGTTCTTCTTGGGAGACCTTGGCAATTTGATGTTACTACACACAAGGGCAAGGAAAATTCTTACTCTTTCATTTGGAACAAGAGAAAGATCGTTATTCTACCAAACAAAACTGAAGATCTCTAAGGAGGAGGGGAAAACTGTTAACTATCTCCGATACCTCTCATGAGTTTATGGAACACTTGAAGGAGGCAGATTTATGTGCTGCACTTGTTGTAAAAGGAGAAGAGCACCTGACTGTGAAATTCCCACTAAGGTAAGTGGTTTATTGGCAGAATTTTAGAACATACTTGGAAAGCCACAAGGCCTGTCACCGATGAGAGGAATTCAACATAGAATTGACTTAATTCCGGGAGCAAGTCTTCCTAATCTTCCACACTATCTAATGAGCCCCAAAGAGCATTATATATTGAAGGAGAAAGTTGAGGAATTGCTGCGAAAGGGGCACATCCAAGAAAGTATTAGCCCATGTGTTGTACAAGCCTTGCTCGCGCCCAAGAAAGATGGATCTTGGCGCATGTTTATGGATAGTAGAGCCATTAACAAGATCACCGTAAGGTATACATTCCCTATTCCCCGTCTGGGTGATATGTTGGATCAACTTAATGGAGCAAGAGTGTTCACAAGGCTAGATTTAAGAAGTGGATATCATCAAATCCGTACCAGTCCCGGGGATGAATGGAAAACTGCCTTCAAGACAAAAAAAGGGTTGTTAATCCGTATCAGACCTGGGGATGAATGGAAAACCGCCTTTAAGATAAAGGAAGGGTTGTTTGAATGGCTAGTCATGCCATTTGGACTCTCAAATGCACCTAGTACTTTTATGCATTAGATGAATCAAGTCCTTCGACCCTTCTTATCCTACTTTGTTGTGGTCTATTTCGATGAAGCAAGGATGATGATGAACACTTTGATCACATTCGAAAGGTGCTAGAAGTACTAAGGGCAAATGAGCTCTACGTCAACTTGAAGAAATGTGTTTTCCTGCGAACACAACTTCTTTTCCAAGGATTTGTCATAACATGTGACGGTATTCGTGTTGATGATTCCAAGGTTGAAACAATCTGAGAATGGCCAACTCCAAAGATCATTTCCGAAGTACAAGTTTTGTGAAGAATTTCAGAACTATAATGGCACCAACTACCGAGTGCCTGAAGAAAGGAAGTTCCAATGGACAGAAGTGGCTGAAGCTAGTTCGAATGAGATCAAGCAAAAACTCTCACAAGCTTCTGTCTTGGTTCTACCTGATTTCAACAAGACTTGTGAGTTGGAGTGTGATGCAAGTGGAGTAGGCGTTGGAGCTGTTCTATCTCAAGAAAGGAAGCCCATTGCTTTCTTTAGTGAGAAGTTAAGCGAAGCTAGGCAGAAATGGAGTACCTATCAACAAGAATTGCATGCTGTTTCAGAGGTTTGAAAACTTGGGAAGTCTATTTGCTGCCTAAAGAGTTCATTTTTGATAGTGATCATCAATCCTTGAAGCATTTTAGAAATCGAAAGCATGTTGACCACACATGCTAGCAAGATGGGAAGCATATCTGAAGAGGTTTGACTATCTCATTGTGCATAAATTCTGGACAACTAACCGAGTGGCCGATGCTTTGAGTCTTCGTGCATGCCTCTTGACTTCTTTTGAGGTTGAACTTCCAGGTATGGATCAAAAGGAGTTGTATGAGGATATGAATACTTTGGCCATGTTTGGGTTAAGCACATCAGGGGCCAGCCAGGTGACGACTATTTGGTGCAGGATGGCTATATTCAGAAATGATCGTTTGTGCATCCCTGCGTGACAAACTAATTAGAGAACTCCATTCAAGTGATCCTAGTGGCCATGTTGGACCGGACAAGACTATCGCTAACCTGGAAGCTTGCTACTTTTGGCCACAACTAAAGAGAGATACTGTTTGTTCAGCGATGCCCTGTATGTCAAACCTGCAAAGGCCAAGTCCAGAACACAGGGTTATGTGTGTCTTTGCATGTTCTTGTCGCTCCATGGGAGGACATCTCTATGGACTTCGTCTTGGGCTTGCCAAGAACAAGATGAGGGAGTGATGCTATGTTTGTGGTCGTGGACAGTTCTCTAAGATGGCTCATTTCATCCCATGCCGCAAGACAACGAATGCTCATCATGTGGCAAATCTATTCTTTCGAGAAGTGGCCAGACTTCATGGAGTACCAAGGTTAACCTCTCAGACCGTGATAGCAAGTTTCTTGTTGCATTTTGGCTCACTTTGTGGAAGCAATTCAACACTGAATTAAAAAAAATTCAGCACTTCTCATCCACAAATAGATGGACAAATGGAAGCGGTGAACAAGTTTTTGGGTAATCTGATCCATTGCATTTGTGGAGAAAGAAAGGGACAATGGGATCTGGCTTTATCTCTTGCAGAGTTCTCCTACAATAACTCCAAGCATAGATCCACAGGAAGGAGCCCTTTTTCCATTGTCTTCACTAATGTTCCAACACATGTACTGGACCTGGTGAAGCTACCATCAAGGGGAAACTCAAAATCAGCATTGTCCTTTGTTGATAATTACACTGAGTTATTTGAAGAGATTCGTGGTGTTTTGGAAGCACAAAATTAGAAATATAAACAACTTACTGACTGCAAAAGGAGGCCGAAATCATTCCCAGCCGGTGATAAGGTGATGGTATACCTCCGAAAAGAGAGGCTACCTTTAGGTGTTAAAGGGAAACTTAGGCAGTGAAGGTATGGGCCCTTCTCTATTGCGAGGAAGATAAATGATAATGCTTATGTAATAGATCCTCCAAGCGACATGGGTATATCCAACACTTTCAATGTTGCGGACTTGACTCTCTACCATCCAGAACAAGCGCTCTATGAAGATAACTCGAGGGCAAGTTCCAAGCTACCAGGGGAGAATGATGAGGAACACTAAATGAGGAAAAAAAGTCAGATTTGTTTGGCTACTTCTAGATGCTTCCACTCTATAGTATGTCTTTTCTTTTGATTTCTACCCTACTGTTTTCTAGAGTCTTCTAGTCGTGAGTAGCTATGAGTAGAATGGTGAAACTTAAAAATAATGTTTCCTAGAATATTCCAACTATAAGTAGAAGTATGTGAAGGCTTCCCAAAGCCCTATAAATAGAGGTCCTCACCTCTACTTTGGAACCAGACTATGTATCCCCACTACCTATAATAGAACTTGGTGTTCTTATCTAAGATCTTGGAGTAGATCTTGTGCTCTAGGAGTTCTAGATTGAACTCCTGCTGCCATATGGGCCTACATTCGCCTCTAGAGCGATATCTAGTGCAACACATTGAAGTTGTTCCTTCAATACTTGTGTTGTACACATTGTAGCAGCAAGGTGGAGCTACTCCTCCACAACCTTGTGTTGCTTCACAGAGTCCCTCTGTGCATGCATTTTGGAAGGCAAATATTTTCATCCACTGAGTTCATGGATGCTACTATTCCCATGTGTGCTTCTGCCACTTGGCGAGCTATCGTGGCTGGAAGACAAGAGTTGATGACTGGTTTGATAAAAAAAATCAGAGATTGTTCCTCGGTCTCTATTTGGCACGACAATTGGATACCAGGAATTCGTTCTGTACGACCATCTATTCACATTGGAGCTGCAAGCCTATCTTCGGTCTCTGAATTGATCGATGCCATGAAGGTCGATGAAATTTTTATAGCCCGAAAAGCAGATGCAATCCTGAATATTCTGCTGAAGCTAGGGGAATGGAAGGATTCTTGGGCATGGACAGCAGAAAAGTCTGAGATCTACACTGAAATTTGCGTATCGTTCTCTAGTGATTCACAACGAGCATTTAGCTTTAGAGGAAGGGACGGTTACAAAAACTGCAAAGAAGCAGAAATAGGTGTGGACAAGACTTTGGAAGCTGAAAGTTGTGCCGGAAGTGCGTGTGTGGTGGCGGGTGTTACGCGGTATTTTACCGGCTGAGAGCACTCTTAAGCATAGATACATTGCGGAATTGGCACGGCATAGTCTGCCTTGATGCAGACGAGCATATGATTAATGCATTAATAACATGCACGTGTGCAAAAATGTTTTGGAGGGAGGCTAGGGAATGGCTTCATATAAAGCTTCCGGAGCTCCATGCAGTAACTTTGTCAAGGGATATATTGGTGACCTGAAATTTGATGAGATCGTGCAAAAATTATCACGGTTATGTCGGCTATCTCCAAGAACAATATCACTCATGATAAGGCAAGTTTGGACCCGGTGCATTCGATGAAAGTGACTAGGGAGGCCCTGTCGCTGTTGGAATTACCAGGGGAGCACGCTAGAATCTTGCCAGGTCATGGATGGAGACCTGTTGAGTTTTATTGCATAAAGATTAACTCTGATGAAGGAATATCTATGGATGCACGGCTGGGTGGAGTAGGGGCACGTTGCCCGATCGTCCTCGGCCTGCACGGGTGCTTGTTGTAAGCCTATTGAGGGTGTCACTGGTCCACTTGTTGTGAAGGCAATATCTCTTCGTGAAGGTGTGATCTTTGCTAAGCTTCGAGGCTTTGCGCGAGTAGAGATGGAAACTGGCAGTTTGAAGTGGTCAATCTCTGGAACTCGCGCCGTTTCTTTGTGCTTGCTGATAGCGCCGTTATTAGACATTGAAGGGCCAACATCTTGTTTTACCTCTTTTGCTATTCATCATGTAAAGAGACATGTCAACGTTCTGGCCCACCTATGTGCGAAATGCTTGCACACTAGAGGTGACGAAGTGTTGGATGGACTCCCCCCGAGTTTTTGGTTACTAGCCTCATGGTTGACAGTGTCGGAGCCCCTTTGATTTAATAAAGCCCTTTAGTTCCCTGCAAAAAGGGTGAGAAGCTGTGCAGTCGAGCTAATGGTGGATAAGCAGTCCTTCTTGGCGTTGGCCAAGAACCCAGTCTTCTATGGACGCAACAAACACATCGACTTGGATACCATTTTATAAAGGACTGTTTGGAGGATGGGAGTGTCAATGCCAACTACATCAGCACCACAGACCAACTCGTTGACATTCTAATTCCATGAGTGGCGTGCTAGGATTGGGATGGTTCAAATCAATTCAAGTTTGATTTGCAAGGATTAGGAGGAGAATTGCTAGAGTAATCCTTGTAGCAGTTCGTCAATAAGTTAAGTCTTTTCCTTACGTAGTAAGCTAGTGAGTCAAGTCTGTGTCTTAGGCTACAAGTCTGTGAGTCATGTCAAGATGTCTTAGGCCTCATCAGCTGCATCTATCGCAACCAGAAACTAAGTCCCTAATCAAAACCTGTGCAAGTTACTACTAACATTAAGGCGACAAACTTTAGGCCAGGCAACCAAACAATGTCCACCGTTTGCCTCTTTTCTACCTCTCCAAGATGGGGCGGAGCCAGGAGTTAACCATGGGGGGTGGGGTTGGGGGGGGGGGGGGGGGGGCAAGTGATAACAATCGCTCTGGAAGTGTACTATATCCGAATATCAAGTCAAAATATAATATCATATCATTATAACTTTGGCAATAACATTACATAGATATACATTATTTAACCAATTACATAGATAAGCAAACCAACATGTGTTTGGCAATAAAAGAAAGCTATTTTTTGCTAACATAGATTTAATACTGCCAACGGGTTTGATCTGAATTATTTGGCACAAGACAGATTCAGGAATGAGCAATTGACATGAAAGAGCAATCTATTAAGTTATTTTCTTTCTTTGGATTAGCAACGTAAAGCTAAACTGGAACGAAAAGGGGTAGATCAGATTAGAGTCTGCATATATAGCACATCATGCACCTTGACAAATATCTTGACTGTGAAGAGAGGTCGGGGTAGACCGAAGTTGAGATGGAAGGAGTCCGTAAATATATAGATGTGAAGGATTGGAATATCACTAAAGAACTAGCCATGGACAGGGGTGCGTGGAAGCTTGCTATCCATGTGCCAGAACCATGAGTTGGTCACAAGATCTTATGGGTTTCACCTCTAGCCTACCCCGACTTGTTTTAGACTAAAGGCTTTGTTGTTGTTGTATGAAGCATTATCTCCAGTCCACAAAGTAGCCCACAAAGCATTTGTTGCTTCTATTTAGTCCATGTACCGATTGACTACAAGAAGATGAAGGAGGACTCAAAGTGGTGGAGGCCATGGTGGATGAGATGGAGGCTCTGTCTAAGAACAAGACATGGGTACTAACAACTCTTCCAACAGGAAAGAAGTCATGCAACTACAACTGGGTATAACACTATGAAGCAAAATGCAAAATGAAAGGTTGAAAGGTACAAAGCAAGAATTGTGGCGAGGGGGTACAACCAGAAATATGGCATTGACTACGTTGAGACCTTTGCCCTAGTAGCACCGTGAAGATTTTGATCTCCTGCATAGCAAATTCCAGGTGGCCTTTACACGAGCTCGATGTGAAGAATGTCTTCTTGCATGGGGACTTGCAGGGGGAGGTGTACATGGATATTCCACCTAGGTTCTCAACTTCTAAGACTGTTGGCAAGGTATGCAGGCTGAAGAAAGCCCTTTACGGACGAAAGCGGACTCCAAGAGATTGGTTTGACAAGTTTAGACGGGTGATATGTGACATGGGGTATGGACAATGCAATGGTTTGTTTTTATAGACACTCTAAAAAGAAAAGTGGCCACCATTGCAGTTTACGTTGATGATACCATTATCACCGATGACGATGACGTAGAGATAACAAGGTTAAAGGGATGTCTGAGTAAGGCCTTCAAATTTCAAGATATTGGTCGACTCAAGTATTTCCTTGGTATGGAAGTGGCCAGGTCTCGAGAAGGAATAGCTCTTTCTCAAAGAAATTATACCTTGGACCTCCTCTATGATGTTGGCATGTTGGGTTGAGCTGCTTCAACCCCAGTTGACCAAAAGCATAGTGACTGTTCAATCTGGTGTTTCGGTGGATAAAGAAAAATACCAGCAATTGGTGGGAAGATTGTTGTACTTGTGTCATACACGACCAGACATTGCATTTGAAGTAATTGTTGTGAGCAGATATATGGATGAGCCTAGAAGCAAACATCTTGAGGCGATATATACCTGAAGGGTTCTCCTCGGGAAGGACTGATATACAAGAGTTAGGGACACCTTGTTAGGCATGGTTATTGTGGTGCTGATTGGGTTAGCTACCTAGATGACAGGTGATCAACTTTAGGCCATTGTGTTTTTGTAGGAGGAAATCTAGTGTCATGGAGAAGCAAGAAACATGTTGTTTCCAAATCAACTGCAGAGGTTGAATACAAAGCCATGTCCTAGTGATTGAGTGAGTTGTTATGGACAAGGAATCTATTAGAAGAGCTAAAAATATTTAAGAGCAGTTGTATGAATGTATGGTGCGACAAAAAGTCGGCAATTAACATAGCAAACAACCCAGTTCAACATGATAGAACCAAACATGTGGAGATTAACATATTCTTTATCAAATAAAAATTGGATGCTAGGATCAAGATAATGTGAGTTCAGGGTAGCAAATTGTAGATTTGCTTGACTAAAGCACTGGGAACCAGAGAATGCAGTTTAGCATGTGACAGGATGGGAATGATAGATATCTATCACCCCTCTTGAGGGGGAGTGTTTTATGAGAGTGCTCATCACCTGGCCCATGAGGCCTAGGCCCACTACTACCAAGTGACGTAGAAGGAGGGCGTGAGGATGTCTGCTCAGACAAGAGTCGCCAGTGCATCGACGCGCAGGTTAGCCCATGAGGCCCATGCCCACTACCGCCAAGTGACCTAGAAGGAGGGCATGAGGGTGTCTGCTCAGGCAAGAGCTGCCAGTGCTATTTATGCTCTGGTTAGCCTCCATCTCAATAGTTGTAACAGAAGTTAATATGCAACTTAATTGGTAGAGTGTAGCTAAGAACATTTAGCAACTTAGGACGCTCGTGGATTAGATAACGTGCAGCTAGTAGGCAATTTAGCGTTAAATAACCAAAACACAGAGCTACTAGTTTGGGTGCACCTATTTTGACCCCCAAAAATGCCTATGATAAGGATTATGAGTTGTGCGACTAGTCTTACAGTCTTAACATCAGTGTTGACCAGGTGTATCGACTTGACTCATAGAGGTAATCAATCGACTACTCGACTTCTCCACGACTAATCTCGACTAGTCCAGGAATTTGAGTCGAGCGACTACGTTTTTTGCTGCAAAAAGGGCCTATCCCTAGGTGTTAGGGCTGGGGGATAAGGCCATGCTCGTGGAACCCTAGCTCCAGAAGAAGCTCTCCAGCCCGACACCCATCCAACTTCCTCTTCCGTTGCCACCTCTACTATCGTTGTCGTGCCGCCAGCTGTTGATGCTCCACCCCTAGCTATCCTCCACGGCTGTAGCAGGTTGTTCCTATTGTTGGTGCTTTTCTCCTTTGCTAGCTCTTCTCCCCTAGCTGATGTTGCTTTTGCTCTGCGTGCTGCTTCGCTCCTCCTTAAGCTGGTGGTGTGGTGCTTGGTGTTGCTCCTCCCCTTGTTCTCATGGTCGATGGGAGAAGTACCAACAGCACCACACCCTGATGACAATGTCTATGCCTAAATTGAAGTGGAGGATTTGGTTGCGCACTATTGGAGTCTCTCGGCGACTGACCTGGTCGAGCTTTCCCATCGATTCAATCCATCCACTTAGAGTGTTTTGGTTGTTGTCGTTGCTGTTTTCTGGGAGGCTAATACAAAGGTGGTCGCCGCTGAGCCGCATGGGAACTAGTGCTGGCCAGGATCGCTTCAGCGTCGGACCTCGCTGAGCACCACGTCCTGTTCAATATCCTTGTAGGCTAGGTGCCATGGCAGCCATTGTCGAGCTGCATGGGGGTGGGTGTTAGATTAATCATGTCCTCTATTATTCAAGCTTTGCTTTCTTCTTTGAGTTTGTTGTAATAATAAGGAGGTGCATAGGCCACGAAGTGTTGGCCATGCCCTGAACACTATGGGCTCCTTGACTTGCTAGGCACAGCAGTCAGCAAAACGAGTGTGTGAGCAGGGCGCAGCTGGCGGGCGCGCTCCTGAGTGTACGCTGCTGCGACAGAGGGTGCATATCTCCTCGGCTCTTGCCGCTTGAGAATTAATCCCAGAAATACCAAAATGGCACGCGGTGTAGTGCAGACCAAAACACTCCTCTTTTCTTGGTTCTCTTGCTGGTCTTCCTCTGCTTTTTGGTTGCAGTTTTAGTGTGCACTCAACCCGTTTGAGCTTTTGCCTGATTTAGGTTCCTGTGAGATTGAGCGTCTTGTGGTATCCACGGTCATAATGAGGCTGAGGAAGGCTTGTAGACCATCATTTGGCATCGGAGCTCGAGGCAGGAGGAGAAAGCAATGGCATATTCACCGCCGCTGACGGAGATAGCCAAGGCAACGAAGAAGCGGATTGAGGCGAAACGCGCGGAATTGGTGGAAGCAGAGTAGAAGCAGAGGAAGGCTTGTAGACCATCATTTGGCGTCGGAGCTCGAGGCAGGAAGAGAAAGCAATGGCATATTCACCGTCGCTAATAGATATAGCCAAGGCAACGAAGAAGCGGATTGAGACGAAACGCGCGGAATTGGTGGAGCAGAAGCTGAAGGCCATCAAGGTCAGCGGAGGAGGTGGGTTGCTGTTGCTGACTACGCAGCCCGTCATTGTGCCTCAGCGACCGCGCCTCCATGTCACATGGCCGCAGCTCACACGCACAAACTATATGATTTGGGCCATGAAGATGTGTGGCCCTGCAAATCGGCCCATGTGTGGGAGGTGATGCTGAGCACAACCGTGGATTATGACATGGACAGGGAAGCTTTGTTCACGATCTATTCTGCTATACCAGACTCTGTGATATCGTCCCTCGCCGGCTGCGATTATGCTAAAGCTGCTTGGGATGCCATCAAGATATCTCATTTGGGGTATGATCGTGTGCAGGAAGCACGTCTTCAGTCACCACGCAAGGAATTTGAGGTGTTGTAGATGGGAGACACGGAGTTCGTTGATGACTTCGTGAGCACGATTACAATGCTCCTTGCAGTGATCCGTGCACTTGGTGACATATTGTCAGAGTTGTGCGTGGTCCAAAAGTTCCTTCAAGTGGCATCGGTGCACTATATGTAGATTGTCAGTTCGATTGAGCAATGTGTGCCGCTTAAACCCTCATTTTGGAGGACCTTGTCGAACGATACAAGGTGCATGACGAGCGAGTTCGTCAAATGCTTCGGCAACCCCATCGATGGTATGCACCTTATGGTATCTCGTTGTAAGTGAAAATTTCGTTGGTAACAAGAGATCCGGGGTGAGTTCTGGGAGTGAAAAAAGGTAGGAGGAGGTGGAAGTGTTACTTTTGGTAGACAGAGCATAGAACAACCAAAGGGGGAATGGAAGTTTGCAAAGAAGAAAGTGAGATGTGTGGCAGAAAAGATGGGCCACTGAGGATGCTGATCTGCTGTTGTAAGATTATATAGCCTTGATCTTAGTCTGACAAGGCCAATTTGCTTGACAGCAAATGTAGGGGATACTTCATGGACTTGACATGCTAGGTATGGACACTTAAATTTCAATGCATTGCGTGATCTTGCTAGAAAGCAAATGGTAGTGGGACTACCTTAGGTAGATCATATAGAACAGATCTGTGATGCTTGCAGGGTAGAGCAATCACTAAGACTTGTGCATGCTGATCTATGTGGGCATGTATCACTAAGACTTGTGCACGCTGATCTATGTGGGCATGTAACACCACCAACGCCGGCAGGGAACAAATACTTGTTGGTTGTTTATGATTACAATAGATACATGTGGATAGGTTAAAAAGTAAATATCAGGCTTTGGCAACTATACATAAAAGTCAGAAAGAGAGGAGAGCTGAAAAGGAAGTGAGTTGTGAACTGAAATATCTTAGAACAGACAGAGATGGAGAGTTTAATTCAAAGAATTTTGTTGAATATTGTGATGAGCATGGAATTAAAAATTACCTCGCTACACCATATTCACCACAACAAAATGGTGTGGTAGAACATAGAAATCAGATAGTCATCTACATAGTAAGAAGTCTTTTGAAAAGCATGTGTGTTCCTAGACCATTTTGGGGAGAGGCAGTCACCACGGTTGTGTATATCTTGAATAGAGCTCCTACAAAGTGTGAAGGACAGGATACCGTATGAGGCTTGGTTTAACAGAAAGCCAAAAATTTATCACTTGCGCTCTTTTGGGTGTGTTGCTTATGTAAAGATCACAAAGCCAAACCAGTCTAAGCTAGAGGACAAAAGCATCCGTGTTGTTCCAATTGGATACGAACCACTGACAAAAGCCTACAAGTGTTCCAATCCTACAAGCAAGTCATTGTCACAAGGAATGTGGTGTTTAATGAAGCAAAACCGTGGGATTGGAGTGCGGTGTCTAATGTGGAGATGCAAAATAGGGGAATTGAGTTTTCAGTGTACTATCCTGCACTAGAAGCTACTACTAAAAGTGAAGCAGCAGTAAGGACCTAGCAAATCACTCGGCCCTCATGCTCAACACCAGAAGTGGGTGTGAATGGAGCTGCAGATGAGGCAACTCCTAACACTCCGTCAACCGTAGCCCTACCACAACC
>NC_041384.1:746232967-746245179 GCF_002162155.2 Triticum dicoccoides
TAACTTGAGCTCAGTGATCTCAACACAGACTTCAACTGTTGGTCTTTAAGGGTATCGTATTCATGATTTGCTGGATAATATCCTTGTGACCTTGACCTTAGTGATGAGAATGAGTGCATGCTTAGGGCAGAAGAGCCGATGTCTCTAGAAGATGCATAGGAAGAGGCATGTTGGCGAAGAGCCATTGATGAAGAGATGTCATCAATAACTTATAATGCCACTTGGTTCCTAATTGATCTACTGGTGGAACACAAGGCTATTTTTTCTCAAGTGAGTGTACAAAGTCAAAAAGAGTCCAAGTGGTGAAATTTTAAAGCACAAGGATCGCCTAGTTGCAAAAGGGTATGTGTAGAAAAGGGAGCAGACTTTGAGGAAGTTTTTGCTCCTGTACCTCATATTGTAACTATGTGGCTACTTGTGTTGACAGCTCAAGAGGTTTGGAGTGTTCATCATATGAACGTCAAGTCAACTTTTCTGAACGGTGAATTACACGAAAATGTATATGTCAAACAACCTCTGGGTTATGAACGAGAAGGCAAAGAATTCAAGGTTCTGAAATTGAGAAAAACTCTGTATTGATTGAAGCAGGCACCGAGAGCCTGGAACTCGAAGCTTGATGCAAGTTTATATCTTTGGGTTTTGCAAGGTCTCCTCTAGAGCATGGTGTCTATACTAGAAACTCTAGTGGAGCTTGATTAGTTGTGGGAGTATATGATGATGATTTAATCATTACACGCTCAAGTGATTCCAGGTTTGCAAACTTCAAGAGTCAAATGATGGATTTGTTCAAGATGCGTATTCTTGGATTGTCATCCTACTATTTGATCATTGAAGTTGCTCAAGGTCCAGATGGTATCACACTCTGCCAAACATGATATGCCTTGAAACTTCATGAGAAGGCAGGGATGTAAGTTAGATTCCAATGGAACCGAAACTGAAGCTACACAAGTCAAAAGGATGAAGAGATGGTGCATCTTACAATGTAGAGGAGTCTCGTAGGCAGCCCGAGGTATTTGTGTAACACCAGGCCATATCTTGCTTACTCAGTGGGAATTGTAAGTAGATCCATGCAGGAACCTACAATGTCCCATATGGTTGCTATAAAGCAGATCTTGAAGTACATGAAAGGAACCACTTCCCTTTGTTGTCATTACAACAGAAAAAGGAAGAATCACCAACACTTGTGGGATACAGTTATAGTGATCTAGCGGGAGACATCAATGACTTGAAGAGTACACGTGGTAACGTGTTCTTCCTTGGCTTGAATATCATCTCGTGGGTCTCACAAAAGCAAAGAGTAGTTGCTTTTTCATCTTGTGAAGCAGAATACATTTCTGCATCATCAACAGCTTGTCAGGGCTTGTGGCTAGCCCGTGCTTGGTGATTTGAGGTGCAAGGAAGTGGAGTGTGTGAACCTGAAGGATGACAACCAATCCGCCATCTCTTTGAGCAAGAGCCCGGATTTTTATGCCTATAGTAAACACATTCAAATCGATATCATTTTATTCGTGATTGTGTAGAGTAAGGCACTGTGGCTGCGGAGCATGTGAGAACAAGAACCAACTTGCATATATACCGACGAAGCCATTGCCGCATTTGAAGTTCATCGAGCTGCAAGAGAGAATTGGTCGTTCAATACCAAACCTTGGACAAGCTTAGGGGGGTGGGGGGGTGGGGGGTGGGGGTTGTTAGATTAATCATGCCATCTGTTATTTAAGCTTTGCTTTCTTCTTTGAGTTTGTTGCAATAACAAACATGTGCATTGGCCATGAGGTGTAGGCGATGCCCTGAACACTATTGCGTCCTTGACTTGCTGGGCATAGTGGTCCGCAGAAGTACTGGAGGCAGAGTGGGTGAGCAGGGTGCAGTCGGTGGGCGTGCTCGCCTACCAAAACTCTCCTCTTGGTTCTCGCGCCGCTATTCCTCTGCTTCTTGGTTGTAGTTTCAGTGTGCACTCGGCCCGTCTAAGCTTTTGCCTGATTCAGGTTCCTATGAGATTGAGCGTACCATGGTGTCCACTGTCATAGTGAGGTTGAGGGAGGCTTGTAGACCATCGGTGGGCACTGGTCGGGGTCGAGTGACATGAAAACATGTGAGGTGCGGGAGATTGGAGATCAGGGAACCACTAGTGCAGAAAAGCCTACTAGCGGCGTTGGCCGAACGTCATTAGTGGTACTCGATCCCCACGTCGCAAGTATGACGCCACTGGTAAGGGTCACTATTGCCGGCCTCCCACACCACTAATGTCACCCACTTCAGCCCCGTTGCACGTGGACGCCACTAGTAAGTTGTACACATTGGCGATGATGCGAGCACGCGCCACTACGGGCGGTCTTACCAGTGGTGTCCGATGGGTACCCGCGCCATTACTAGATGGTGTCGTTAATGGATCTTACTTGTTTTGCCATGCTATCGGTCTCCTCGATATTAGTGGTGTTTCTTTATTTGTTTGCGCCGTTGGCCGAGGAGCGTATCAGTGGCGTTCTCTTAATTATCCATGTCACTAGCCTCTATTTTGCATTAAGCACAAGAATGACAAGATAGCATGCATATTTAAAACAAAGTACGATCAGAGTAAACTCAAAAAGAACGCACGTTAACAAAATGAGAACTGTATATATTTAAAACAACCGAATCAGGTGTGTGCATATGTATCTTAAAAAACAGTGATTGATCAAGTGTTGACAAACGTGAAGACAACCAGAAATGTATTTTTGTGCACACCAACTAAACGAAGCATCTTCACCATCGTTGACTATCTAGTGTTGGCTTCAATTGTTGCAATCGAAACTGCTGGGATGAGGATCAGCGTCTGCTACCGTGGCAAACAGTAAGGAAATGTCTTACCATACTCCCTTTAAGCGCCCCACTCTCTCCGCTGGAGTTTCTATGCCGCCATGGAATATCCCTCTAGCGTCGATGACATTCTTGTTAGTTAGTTACATCCCGAGGATTGCAAGCTTCCGTTGGATGCGTCAAAACTCTTCTGTGTGTTCTTCAGTTGAGATGTCCTGTATGCCTTTACCCACGGTCAACCTCCACCTTGAAGGCTCTTTGCACCCTTAAGTATTCCGCCATATGGTGAATGATGTAGTAGATGCCCATCACATTGTTTTCTGGTTGTTACATGGAACAGAAGGTGGTGTTTAGATCGAAGCATCCCACGCCGAATTTGTTCCTCTTTGACATTGACCATGATGTATCCTCCCCTGTATTTATAATTAAATAGAGCATCGTCTTTAGGTGGGTGTAGTCATTCTTCTCGTGTCTCAGCGAATCCAGGGCATAAGCGGTTGCCGACTTAGGGGATACGATGGTGACCTAGTTGGTTTTGCACAAACACAAAAATGCATGGTTAATTAACATTGATACGTGCAATCATAATGGAATTGCACGAATTCATATTGGTGCTAGACTTGCAAGTAGAGCACGAGAAGGTGGTCCTTCTCCCTATTGGTAACCATGAAGTTCAAAAGGTATTGTTTCCCAGTCACAAAATTTTAAGGGTTGCAAAGGTTGTCGTCATTCATGAGGTAAGGGCCCCGCTATCGCGACAATCCAAACATTTTGGAGTGTGGCCAGATTGGCTTTAGAGGGCCATACCCTAATGAAGGATGGGCTGAGCCGGAAGAAGCTGAATATTTTTAACATGTCCTTGCAATCCAGATAGAATTTTTCCACTGGGAAAACAACCACGAAGTCAAGACCCGGTCGCACCTGCGCCTTGAAAAATGGGCGGTCTTCATCTCGACGTGAAATATCGTCCTTCTATCGAGCAAGAATGTCATGCAGAATCATCATTTCTGCGTCGGGATGTTGTGAAAATTCCACGGTATGACGGGATGACCAGGAATATGATTCGGCCGCAACAGAGGACTACCATCTGGTTGGTTAGATCCTGAGGATTTGTTAAGTGGTTTTTGAATCGGTTTCTGGCTAGTAGTGCTCTGGAATTTTTCTTTCTAGTAGTATCATGCTTTCTCTTCCAGGGTATCGGGCCCACAATATCATCTTCGGCCACATTCTGCAGTGTGTTCGGAGGCGGCACCGGTAGGCTGGGTTGTTGCTCATCGATGCAATTATCTGGCGGCGTCTGAAACAATAGACCCTTCCGGCAAGCAGTTGCAGGAGCAAACATGGCATAGTCATGATTAAGAAACGAGTCAACGTCCACGACCTCATGAGCAGCCACTCGGTCCGCCATCGGATCCTTAAGACCTTTCTGTTTGGTTGGACCCAAAGGGGATGGTCCTCGTGTACCGAAGGTGGGGTGGGGGTACCAGCGGTGAGGGTGTTTCGTCTGGGGATGCCACGCCCAAGTAAATTAGATCCTTCAGCTACCGAAGGGGCCAAATCATGCAATCAGAGAGTTTCATCTTCTTTGAGTCCGCCCCTTCAAGTTGTTTAGGACGTTTCACATCTTCATAACCGGATTCCACCTGAACCACCTCACCTTACACATCTCGGCTGGAAACTCCACATTCTGGATCACTCTCTGTTTGCGATTAGGCCTATTGCAACTTTCCTCCTCTCACCCCTCAACATGACGTAGAGAGTGGACGACGTCTCCCTGTGAAGCATGTACAGGTAGCCGATGTTAGAGAATCAAACAACGAATCCATGTATGGAAGATGGTCAAGGTTTGGCAGGCGGCGCTTACTATGAGGGCGTCGAAATCTGTCGGTGGCGATCGATGGCCCATGAAAGGGATAGAGGGGCTGCTAGGAGGTCTTGCGTCGGGACTGCTCTTGGGCATTGCCGGCGAGTGGTGGGAAGATAATAGTTAGTGTTTCCCCAGATAGAATACTATGCTTGATTGCGTCATTTATAGTACCCATCATGCTATTTACTTGGGCTGTGGTAGCGACCCTGGCTTCGAATTTCATTCTATCTTCATAAGTAGACTGGCAGGTTTGATAGGTCACCCCCAAGTTCTCGTGTTCAACACTATCCTCGTCTTTGCCCTTCGTATGGAATGTGTATCCGTTGATATCATATGATTGATAGGTCACGATATTGCACCGGGAGGGGGGGGGGGCATGTGCGAAGGTGAAGATGGTCTTTGATCTTGAATCAGTAGCTGGCAATGGATTTTCTTAATGTGATCCTTGAACCAAGTTGCGAACTTGGCGTTGTGCCCTTCTACAATTTGGTCCTCGTTCTGTCGTTCTTTTCTTGCCTTGCGTTCTTGTACCTTCTTATTGGGCTTTTCTGTGCATTTGTCCAATCATCGACCATATGTATGTGTTGTAACGCTACCGTGTGCTCTCTTCTAGCCGTCCTCTTGTTTATCATGATGCACATGCAAATCCGGTTTCAGAATGGCGCTACCTACTCATTCAAGCGTGTCAGCATTCTTATTAACGGGCAAACCAATAGATTTCCCGACATCAATGTAATATGCAGAAAGAGACACTCCTCGATCTTCTAGCCCTGCATGATGCTTCCATCTTGATGGGCCTTGTTAGGAACGCATCCCTTGACGAACCCATTCATCCTTTCGAATGGGAACATGTTGTGAAAGAATACTGGTCCCAGTTTGATTATCTCATGAACAAGGTGGACCAACGATGTACCATAACGTAAAAAAATGCAGGCAGGAAGTAGATCTCAAGCTCACATAGTATGACAATGATTTCTTCTTGTGGCCTTGCGAGTCGTTTCAAACTAATAGACTTATGAGAGATAACGTCGAAAACATTGCAAAGGTCAAGAAGTGTATCGCGGACATGCTTGTCCATAGCTCCTCTTAAGTTCAACCGGAAGTAACCTTGTCATCATCACATGACAGTCATGACACTTCATTCGAAGACCCGGCGTTTTTTCATGTCTAAATGTCTGCAAGGGCTCCACGGAACTAACTTTGATACCTCCGAGGCACTTGAAATTTGATCGAGCTCCTTGTCATCTAGAGTGAAGCAAGCGCGGGGACAACGATCATGATGAGGAGACTATGTACCCACTACCTATAATAGAACTTGTTCTTCTTATCTAAGATCTTGGAGTAGATATTGTGCTCCAGGAGTTCTGGATTGAACTCTTGCTGCCATATTGGCCTACATTCGCCTCTAGAGCGATATCTAGCGCTGCACGTTGAAGTTGTTCCTTCAAAACTTGTGTTGTACACATCGTAGAAGCAAGGTGGAGTTGCTCCTCCACAACCCTTGTGCTGCTTCAGGTGGCATCAAAAAGTTGCAGCAAGCAATGGAGCAATTTGAGAAGAGGATGGATGCTGCAGAACAACAAATCAAAGAGCTGTGTGAAGATCTTAATCGGAGATTTGACCAGCTGGTCGAGATGATAAGAAAGGGTCACCAATGAAGGAGATTCATCTAAAGAAGAAGAAGATGCTCATCAAAGAAGGAGAGGTAATCTTGGAGCAAGACCGCCACAACAACATGCTTCAAGAAGGCCAATTTATGTTGAAGCTTCTGAAGGTGAAGAATATGATGATACCCTTGAAGAACTAGATCTCTACGCATATCGGAGAGTAACAACCCTACATATGCAAGAGATACATACAAGGTGAAAGCTGAGATCCCAACTTCTAATGGAAATGTTGATATTGAAGGGTGCCTAGACTGGTTATATGAAGTGGAGACTTTCTTTGAGGTCATGGAGGTTCCAGAAGATCGTAGTGTTCCTTTGGTCGCATACAAGCTGAAAGGAGGAGCCGGTGCATGGTGGCATCGCATTCAAGAAGAGCGCAAGCTGAGAGGAGAACCTCATGTGAGAACTTGGCAGCAAATGAAAGGTCTCTTGAAAGGGAGATTTTTGCCCGCTGATTATGCCCAGATCCTATTTATCCAATTTCAAATTTCTGCTCAAGGAAATAGGACCGTTTCAGATTACATTGAGGATTTTCTAAGGTTACAAGTGAGGTGCAACCTTGCTGAAACTGAAGATCAACAAGTTGCAAGGTACATCAATGGTGTCAATGATGCGATTCAAGATCGATTGATGATGCAACAAATCTGGTCCATTGATCAAGCACAAGCTCTGGTCTTAAAGGCCGAGAGGTTTGTAAGGACAAGAAAGGCAACTAAGGCTCCATATCCTCATGCCGAAGGCTCGTCTAGGAGTCAGCCTAATAGAGTGGAAGAAAAGACCGCTCGACCAAAGGCAAAACAACCCATCCAGAAGCAAACTAGAGGCAAGCGTAAGTCCAATGGAGGCCCAAAATATTATGAATGTGGTGAAGAGGGACACATATCCAGCAGTTGACACTAAGGAAATTTGTTAACACAACTATCCATGATGGTGAAGGTGATGAGGAAGAATACGAATCTGAAGATGTAGAGGGACAATAGGTTTGTCAAGAAGAAGGTGAAGAGGTGGTATGTGTGATTCAACATCTCCTATGTTCCACACCACAATCTGGCGACACACAACGGAAGAAAATATTTGAGAGCAAATGCGCAGTGAATGGCAAGGTATGCAAATTAGTGATTGATAGTAGCAGTTGCGAGAATCTTATCTCCCAGAAGTTGGTGAACCATTTAAAGCTTGATACTCATGATCATCCAAACCCCTACACTATTAGGTGGATTAAGAAAGGAGTGAATATGAGGATCACCAAACAGTGCAACATACTACTTTCTTTGGGAAAGCATTATTGCTCAAACATGTTGCGTGACGTAGTTGATATAGATGCCAACCATGTTCTTCAGAGACCTTGGCAATTTGATGTGGATACTACACACAAGGGCAAGGAAAATTCTTACTCTTTCATTTCGAACAAGAGAAAGATCATTATTTTACCAAACAAACTGAAGGTAATACCTCTAAGGAGGAGGGGAAAACTATGTTAACTATCTCCCATACCTCTCATGAGTTTATGGAAGACTTGAAGGAGGCAAATTTGTGTGCTGCACTTGTTGTAAAAGGAGAAGAGCGCCTGACTGTTCAAATTCCAGCAAAGGTACGTGGTTTATTGGCAGAATTTAAGAACATATTTGGAGAGCCACAAGGCCACCGATGAGAGGATTCAACATAGAATTGACTTAATTCCGGGAGCAAGTTTTCCTAATCTTCCACACTATCGAATGAGCCCAAAGGAGCATGATATATCGAAGGAGAAAGTGGAGGAATTGCTTCAAAAGGGGCACATTTGAGAAAGTATTAGCCCATGTGCTGTACTAGCCCTACTCGCGCCAAAGAAAGATGGATCTTGGTGCATGTGTACGGGCAGTAGAGCCATTAACAAGATCATTGTAAGGTATAGATTCTCTATTCCCCGTCTGGATGAAATGTCAGATCAGCTTAGTGGAGCAAGAGTGTTCACAAAGCTGGATTTAAGAAGTGGATATCATCAAATCCGTATCAGACCCGGGGATGAATGGAAAACAACCTTCAAGGCAAAAGAAGGGTTGTTTGAATGTCTAGTCATGCCGTTTGGACTCTCAAATGCACCCGGTACCTTTATGCACTTGATGAATCAAGTCCTAACAACCCTTCTTATCCCACTTTGTTGTGGTCTATTTCGATGACATCTTGATCTATAGCAAGGATGAGGATGAACACTTTGATTACATTCAGAAGGTGCTGGAAGTACCAAGGGAAAATCAGCTCTACGTCAACTTGAAGAAATGTGTTTTCTTGCAAACACAACTTCTTTTCCTTGGATTCGTCATAACATGTGACGGTATTCGTGTTGATTATTCTAAGGTTGAAAGCAATCCGAGAATGGCCAACCCCGAAGACCATTTCTGAGGTAAGAAGTTTTCATGGCCTTACAACTTTCTATAGGTGATTTGTGAAGAATTTCAGCACTATCATGGCACCAATTACCGAGTGTTTGAAGAAAGGAAGGTTCCAATGGACAGAAGCAGCTGAAGCTAGTTTCAATGAAATTAAACAAAAACTATCACAAGCTCCTGTCTTGGTGCTACCTGATTTCAACAAGACTTTTGAGTTGGAGTGTGATGCAAGTGGAGTAGGCATTGGAGCTATTCTATCTCAAGAAAGGAAGCCCATTGCTTTCCTTTGTGAGAAGTTAAGTGAAGCTAGACAGAAATGGAGCGCCTATCAGCAAGAATTGTATGCCGTTTCATAGCCTTGAAAACTTGGGAAGTTTATTTGTTGCCTAAAGAGTTCATTGTATATAGTGACCATCAATCCTTGAAGCATTTTAGAAACCAAATGCATGTTGACCGCATGCTAGCGAGATGGGCAGCATATCTAAAGAGGTTTAACTATCTCATCGTGCATAAATCTGGGACAACTAACCGAGTGGCCGATGCTTTGAGTCGTTGTGCATGCCTCTTGACTTCTTCTGAGGCTGAACTTCCAGGCATGGATCAAATAAAGGAGTTGTATGAGGATGATGAAGACTTGGCCATGTTTGGGTGTAGCACATCAGGGGCAGCCATTAGGTGACGACTATTTGGTGCAGGATGGCCATCTCTTCAAAAATGATCGTTTGTGCATCCCAAGGAGTTCTCTGCGCAACAAGCTAATTAGAGAACTCCATTCAAGTGATCTTAGTGGCCATGTTGGACGGGAGAAGACTATCACTAACCTGGAAGCTCGCTACTTTTGGTTACAACTACAGAGAGATGCTGGAAAGTTTGTTCAGTGATGCCCCATATGTCAAACCTGCAAAGGCCAAGTCTAGAACACAGGGTTATACATGCCTTTGCCTATTCCTGTTGCTCCATGGGGGGACATCTCTATGGACTTCGTCTTGGGCTTGCCAAGAACAAGGCGAGCAAGTGATGCTGTGTTTGTGGTCATGGACAGATTCTCTAAGATGGCTCATTTCATCCCATGCTGCAAGATAACGGATGCTCATCATGTGGCAAAATCTATTCTTTCGAGAAGTGGTCAGACTTCACGGAGTACCAAGGTCCATCGTGTTAGACTGTGGTAGCAAGTTTGTTGCTGCATTTTGGCTCACTTTGTGGAAGCAATTCAACACTAAATTGAAATTTTCTAGCACTGCTCATCCACAAACAGATGGACAAACGAAAGTGGTTAACAAGTTTTTGGGTAATCTGATCCGTTGCATTTGTGGAGAAAGAAAGGGACAATGGGATTTAGCTCTATCTCTTGCAGAGTTCTACAATGATTCCAAGCATAGATCCACGGGAAGGAGCGTTTTTCCATTGTCTACACTAAAGTTCCAACACATGTGGTGGATCTGGTGAAGCTACCATCAAGGGGAAACTCAAAATCAGCATTGTCCTCCTCTGATAATTACACTGAGTTATTTGAAGAGATTCGCCGTGTTTTGCAAGCACAAAATCAGAAATATAAACAATTTGCTGATTGCAAAAGGAGGCCAAAATCATTCCAAGTTGTTGATAAGGTGATGGTATACCTCCGAGAAGAGAGGCTACCTTTAGGTGTTAAAGGGAAACTTAGGCAGCGAAGGTATGGGCCCTTCTCTATCGTGAGGAAGATAAATGATAATGCTTATGTGATAGATCTTCCAAGCGACATGGGTATATCCAACACTTTCAATGTTGCGGACTTGACTCTCTACCATCCAAAAGAAGCACTCTATGAAGATAACTCGAGGGCGAATTCCAAACAATTAGGGGAGAATGATGAGGAGACTGTGTACCCACTACGTATAATAGAACTTGTTTTTATCTAAGATCTTTGAGTAGATCTTGTGCTCTAGGAGTTCTGGATTGAACTCTTGCTGCCATATCGGCCTACATTTGCCACTAGAGCGATATCTAGCGCTGCACATTGAAGTTGTTCCTTCAAGACTTGTGCTGTACACATCATAGCAGCAAGGTGGAGTTGCTCCTCCACAACCCTTGTGCTGCTTCAGATCATCACTTTTTGATGTTTTGCCCTCAGCCATGTCATTCCGACCGTTTGAGTCAATTCATTCCTTATAGTGTGGTCTTTCAAATCTTTTCTTGACTTTGGAACATCTTTTGTCTTTTTGGCATGTTGAACAGGGTACCAACCAAACTCTAGCAGACATTCTTCATGATATGTATGGCATCAAGACTATGAGGCATATTGAAAAGATGCCAGTAAGGCAAGTCCCAAAACACAGACTTCCTTTTCCATACTTTTTAACAACGGATTGAGGGCCTTCCGCTTCATCTTTCCATTCGCAGGGCACTATTTCTAACACTTCAACAAATGGGGATTTCTTTTCTGCTCCTCTTACATGGCCTTTGGCAGTCTCTTTTGTACCGTTGAACAAATCTTTATGACTTCTCCACTCATCATCCTCATTAGGCCACCCCCCATGCTCTATGAACAAGGTTTTCTTAGAGCCGCCTGTTATGCGCTTTAGCTGGACATAAGACGTATCATCCATACACTTAACACTACCGCAGTGTTCGTGGCACACCTGGCCAAAGACAGACCCATAACCGAGATACTCATGCACGTTGTAAGCAAGACAACTCTCATAGGGAAATATTTTCCTTAGCTGGCGTCCTAGGTTTTGACACCTTCAACAACCCATAATGTGAGTAGCTCCTCCTTCAGTAGCTCGAGATACAAGTTAATACCATTCCCCGGTTGTGTCGGCCCTTGAAATATCATAACTATCTGTATATACTTCCGCTTCATGTAGAGCCAAGGTGGTAGGGTGTAGAACCATACAAAGATAGGCAAGGTCTTGTGTGTGCTGCGTTGGTTGCCGAAAGGATTAATTCCATCTGTACTCACACCCACCACGATGTTCCTTGCTTTCCATTGGCAACCATTTGCAGTGTGCCTCAACACGCCGTCGTCTTTACCCGCCAGCTTCCTATCCTTGTGGCAACGCAAGTGCTCCGCGTCTTGTTGGCATGTAGACACTTCAAACGAGGAATGATAGGAAAGTACAATATAACCTTATGAGGAGTTTTCTTTTCCTGGTTGAATCGGGGTTCCTCGCACTTTTCAGATTGTTCGGTATTTGTACTCATTCCGATAAATGATACAATCATTGATGCAGGCGTGGTATCTTAAGTGCAGCAAATCAATGGGGTCCACGACCTTCTTTGACTCATCGACGACAGTAGGTAATGTGTTACCATCGGGAAGAACTTCATGTAGATACTCCAATGTAGCATCCATGCTTGAGTCCGTGCTTTTGTGTGTTGCCTTGATGTCTAGAAGCTTGAGCGTGACGTTGAGCTTGGTGTCCTTGGGATTACAACCACGATGCAATGGAGTTTTTGAGAGGAAGAGAGTGAGGAAAGGAAGAAGAAAGGCTCACATGCCTATAGTGGGGTGAGCTCAATTATTGCCCC
>NC_041384.1:746245520-746255609 GCF_002162155.2 Triticum dicoccoides
CCTACACATTTGTAGCATTGGCAACAAAAACGACACCACTATTATGAAAAGCACTTTCGACGGTACAGAAGAATCAACGCCACTAATAAAACACGCCCAGAGGTGCACATGACATGTGGGTCCCAATATATCTTGTGGCGAAGGTCGAAATAGCCGAAATAGCCCACACCACTAGTGGCCAACGCCTCTAGATTTCGGGGCCCACATGGCATAAGCGGATAATGTTACTTGTGGCATGACCCTTACAGACCAACGCCACTAGAAAAGGAAGTAGTACCGGCAAAGGATTTTTTCAGACGCCGCTATCAACACTTGGCTTCGCAGGTAGCTGGGTCCCAATTACTAGTGTCGTTGGTGTCCTCCAACGACACTAATGTGAACTCACAAGTAGCACTGACAAAGTTTCTCACGCTTGTGGTTTTTTTCGAAGATACTAGTGGCGCACGGATTTTGGTCGGCGCTACTAACTTGCTCAACCTATAAGGGTTTTCCTACTAGTGAACCAGAGAAGTGAGGGACTGGATAAGATAAGGAAGACCAGACGGGGCGGTGCCAAACCGGATGGTGCATGCATGTGTACTCGAACAAGACAACCAACACACACGCGCGCTTTTTAGCGTTTGGGTCTATATTTTAATAGTGGTTGTTATTGAATTTTATACTATAGATAGTGGACGACGTTGTGGAAAGCAATAGGCTTTATAATCTACTTGTTCATGGGCTAGATCTTTTTTTTTTCTTGTATTCATATGTCAGCTACTTGCTTTAGAAGTTCACATATTGTACTTATCTAGTTATTTGTATCTTTCTTACCATTGATAATTGATTTTGATCTAGGAAGCATGATTTTAGTGGCTTCATTTTTTTTTCTTTTTATGTAGTCAACTGTCTTTGGGGTCATGGGTACATCTAACATCGGTTTTGAAGGGGTGCATGGGAGCTTTGGCAATGGCATCAGGAATAAAAAAGGGGAAAATGTCTTAAGCTTTGCTCTAGCCTACGACATGATTGTAGCTAACACCCTCTTTAAAAAGAGAATCACATCTAGTGACTTTTAGTAGTGGTTAACACTCTTAGCCAGATTGATTTCAATCTTTTGAGAAGAGAAGACAGCAGGCGTGCCTAGATTGTAAGGTGATGCCCAGAGAGAGTGTTGTCTCTCAACATAAGCTTGTGGTGGTTGACTTCAGCTTTCGGATTCGTGCCAATGTCGCTAGAACGAAGTGGTGGAAGCTCAAGGAAGAGGTAGCTTAGGCGTTCAAGGAGACGGTTATTAAGGAGAACCCTTGCAAGGAAGGAGGTGATGCAGACAATATGGATGAAGATGGTGACTTGCATTCGTAAGGTGGCCTTAGAGGAGTTTGGATTGTCAAGAGGAAGTAGAAGCGAAGCTAAAGATACCTGGTGGTGAAATGATGATGTCGAGAAGGCTATTAAGAAGAAGAAAGATTGTTTCAGACGCCTTTACCTGGATAGGAGTGCAGACAACATAGAGAAGTATAAGATGGCAAAGAAGGCCGCAAAGCGAGCTGTGAGTGAAGCAAGTGGTCGGGCGTATGAGGACCTCTACCAGCGGTTAGACACGAAGGAAGGCGAAAGGGAAATCTATAGGATGGCCAAGATCCGAGAGAGGAAGACGAGGGATGTCGACCAAGTCAAATGCATCAAGGATGGAGCAGACCAGCTCCTGGTGAAGGACAAGGAGACTAGCATAGATGGCGGGGAGTACTTCAACTTGTTGTTCAGGTGAAGGACAAGGAGACTAGCATAGATGGCGGGGAGTACTTCGACATGTTGTTCAGGTGAAGGACAAGGAGACTTGCATAGATGGCGGGGAGTACTTTGACATGTTGTTCAATGGGGAGAATGAGAGCTCTACCATTAAACTAACTACTCTTTCGATGATACCAGCAGGCGTTTTGTGCGGCGAATCTAGAAGTTTGAGGTCAGGAGGCAAGACGATGGACCCTGATTGTATGCCCGTTGAGGTGTGGATAGGTCTCGAAGACATTGCGATAGTATGGCTAACTAAGCTTTTCAACCCCATTTTTCGGGCAAATAAGATGCCGGAAGAATGGAGAGGAGTATATTAGTACCAATCTTCAAGAACAAGGGGGTGTTCAGAGTTGTACTAGTTACCGTGGAATTAAGGTGATGAGCCATACAGTGAAGTTATGGGAGAGAGTCATTGAGCATCGCTTAAGAATGACAAGCATGACTAAACATCAGTTTGGTTTCATGCCTGGGAGGTCGGCCATGGAAGCCATTTTCTTGGTGCGACAACTTATGGAGAAATACATGGAGCAAAAGGACCTACATATGGTGTTCATTGACTCGGGAAGGCCTACGATAAGGTACCACAGAATGTCATGTGATGGGCCTTGGAGAAACACAAAGTCCCAGCAAAGTACATTACCCTCATCAAGGACATGTATGATAATGTTGTGATAGTGTTCGAACAAGTGATGGCAACACTAATGACTTTCTCGTTAAAATAGGACTACACCAGGGGTTAGCTCTGAGCCCTTATTTTTTTGCTTTGGTGATGGATGAGGTCACACATGATATACAAAGAGATATCCCATGGTGTATGCTCTTTGTGGATGATGTGGTGCTAGCGATGATAGTCGGACCGGGTCAATAGGAAGTTACATCTATGGAGACAAACCTTGGAATCAAAAGGTTTTAGACTTAGTAGAACTAAAATCGAGTACATGAAGTGCGGTTTCAGTGCTACTAGGCACGAGGAGGTTAGCCCAGATGGTCAGGTGGTGCCGTAGAAGGACACCTTTTGATATTTGGGGTCAATGCTGCAGAAGGATGAGGATATCGATGAAGATGTGAACCATCGAACCAAAGCCGGATGGATAAAGTGGCGCCAAGCTCAGTGTGACGAGAGAGTGCCACAAAGCTAAAAGGCATATTCTATAGGACGGCGATTCAACCCACAATGTTGTATGACACTGAGTGTTGGCCAACCAGATTGAACTGAAACAACGAAAGCCAGTTATTGTCTCGCCTAGCCCGCTCTTGCGAGCGCCGGGGGGGAGGGGGGAGGGGGTGCGAAACCAGCGTCGTCGCCTCCAACCCTCCCCTCCCCCCTCCCCGTCGACGCCGGACAAAGCCCGACCGGTGTCGGTGGCGGCAGGCCCTCCTCCCTTCGGCGTTTGGCGCTGGACAGCGCGGATGCGCGCAACTATGCAAGGCGGCGCGGTGCGTCTGCGTCCGGGGCGGCCGGACGGCGACTCTCTGGCGCGGAGGCGCGAGTGGCTGCAGATCCGCTGCCAAGCATTTCATGCCGCTGTGGGGCGGCTGTGGTGAACTTCTCGGTCCAGATCTGGATCGTGGGGGCTCCGCCGGCCTGCTGCACGTGGGCGGCGCGGCCTAAGGTAGCGTGGGCCAGCCGTCGCCGGTCGTCTCGGCTACTGAAGGTGGTTGGCGCGGTGGTGTGCCATGGTGAGGTGAACCGATGGCTTTTGCGGCTGGAGTTGCCTAGTCTGGGGGCATGGATCGTGCGGGTCGGTGGGGCGGCGGTGCTCAGAGATGGGTGTCAGCCCCCCGCTGGTGGCGCTAGGTGGCGGCAGCGGGCCTCCTTCCCCTTTCTCTAGGCCGATGGCATGGCTGTGAGTTGGGGCTTGTGCTCGGGCGGATCTGGACGGGGCCCGGGGCGAGTTGGAGTTTGCGCTCTGGATAGGTGCGCTTGGGCTCGATCCGGGAGGTGCCTGTGGGCGTTGAGGTCCCTCTCCTCGCGGGTACGGTGGACGTGGATGGTGGTCGAGGCTGCGAAACGTTGTCGGGCACATCGGCGTCAAGGGCCACGGACATGGCGTTGTGAGAGTGTGCTCGGCGACAACCGTCGGGAGTCACGAGGTAGTGTATCCCCCGGTGCACCGGGACTGGCTAGAGACGAAGGCGTGGGTGCTTCCTACTGTGGAGGCATCGACCCATACTCCGTGATTCATGCCGGGCTAGGAGTGAAAAGGAGCTCCCTTTTACTCCTATCGAGGTGGACGCACCATGACGTGGACGGTTTGTGGAGCCTTGGACATGGATGCCGGGGTGGCGGCCCCGGATGGCGGTCCACATGGTTGGCTCTCCGGCGGGCACCATGGCGGCAGTGAAGGCATTCCCTCTTGGTCGTGTGGGCGGCGGTAGGTGGTGCAGCGGGTGGCTCGGGCGCGCTCTTTGTCTCTGCCAATGGCGTCGCCCCGATCCGGATCTGGAGTGCTGGGCTCGTCGCACTTGCCCTGGAGACCTCGTCTGGTGACGCGGGGAGTTGCCGAGTAAAAGCTCTGCGCTTTGTCACCGACGACGGCGACGCTTGGGGCGTTGTTATAATCTTGAAGACGTCGTCGTGGTGCTCCTCTTCGTGTCTGGGTTTCGGGTGAAAACCTATGTCTGTTCGGGACTCGGCAATGGCGACGCTTAGCGCCGTTCTCCCTCCTGGGGGCGTTGTCGTGGAACTTAGGTGTTGTTCTCAGTTCCTCCTGTACTTTATTTCGGCAGCGTAGTCGCTTGCGTGATCCGGTTAGCCTGGGATCGGCATTGTTGGAGTGCTACCCCATCCCGTTGTATCGTTCGGCCGTGTACTCTGTTTGATTGGTGCTCTATTTATAAAGTGGGGCGAAAGCCTGTTTCGAGAGAGAGTGTTGGCCGACTAAAAGGCGACATGTTCAAAAATTAGGTGTAGTGGAGATGCGCATGTTGAGATGGATGTGAGGCCACACAAGGAAGGACCAGGTCTGGAATGATGATATACGAGATAGAGTTGGGCCATATTCAGCGCAGGCCTCTGGAAGCTCCAGTGCATAGCGGACGGCTAAAGCGTGTTGATAATGTCAAGAGAGGTAGGGTAGATCGAACTTGACATGGGAGGAGTCCGTAAAGAGAGATTTGAAGGACTGGAGTATCACCGAAGAACTAGCCATGGACAGGAGGGCATGGAAGCTTGCTATCCATGTGCCAGAGTCATGAGTTGGTTGCGAGATCTTATGGGTTTCACCTCTAGTCTACCCCACCTTGTTTGGGACTGAAGTCTTTGTTGTTGTTGTTGTTGTTGTTGTTGTTGTTGGTGTTGGTGTTGTTGTTGTTGACTGTCAAAATCGTGTGTTTATGTTGCATAGGTTTGCTGCATAAAAGCACTGGAAAACGTCTTATATTATGGGACAGAGGTAGTACCTTTTTAGCAATCATGTGTTACGCCTCGAGTGTTTGAGCATCTGTTCTTAAGAATCCAGATGGCATGCTTTGATGATGTGTTGATTCAGATGTCTAATTTTGTGCTGTAGATGGTGTACTATCTCTAAGGTAATCTTTTCAATTGCTATTTGCAAGAAAAGGAAGTAAGAAGAGGAGAAAAACTCAGTTTTACTTGCAGATGCTCATTCCTGGAGATATGTAATGAGCAGATTTTGGACTTGCTCAATCCAAATGCAACAAATTTATAAGTAAACATTAAAATGTAGTATCTGCATATAGCTATTTGGTCGTTGCATCTGCCTGCACGCCGGGGCTCCCCTGCTACGGAGCGCCGCCGCTTAGTCATCCACTTGCTTGAACCCTGACGCCATCAGCATGGACCATCTCCTGCAGACCTACCATGCTTGTGGTCACTGCTGACAGAAGCACATTCGTTCTGGGCTGCTGCTACTATCTCTCTCTCAGATACGTGTACAGAAATGTTAAGTTGTTGCTGCTGCTCTACCTCCTTCTCTCCCCCCGACCGTGCAAACTGCAAAGGCTGCTGCTCTTATTTCTCTCAGGAGCTTCTCTCTTTCATAGCAAAATACAAGATCTTGCAATAGAATTAATGTGTCAATCCAAAATGTGATTTTTTATTGATATGAAAAAAATATTCGTCTAACGTCAGGTTTAATTCAGAGAAACCTGACAATGATGTGCACGTATTATATTCTTGATGTTGGTATTTCATGCCCTATATCTTTTTGCTAATATGTCTACAACAACTAACCATCTGTTTTTATGTTTCTCTGCCTCCATCCAACTAGGGCTCTTTTGTGTGTGCAGGACAATCCCAACGATTGTCCATTCATTTCATCCGTCGTGTACATCTTGGAGAACGGAAGTGCCAAACTTCATGTCCCGAACCAACCGGTATATTCTGCACCTACGAATAGCAAAGTAGAGCATGCAACAGGCAATACTCAAAATTCAAAGAATATGCCAACTTACAGTTCTAGAGAGAAGATAGGCCAGTTATCACATTACAAGATATTTTGTATAGGGGGGCTCAGATCAGATAGTTGCAAAGGTGGTTGGTTATGGGTGTACATTCCATTTCCAGCTCCATTAGGCTTTGTTCGGTTACACCTCCTCACAGCGGGATTGGGGTGGATTGGAGGAGGTTTTGACTTGTGGAGGGTGCAATCCCTGCCAATCCCTGCCAAACCCCTCCATTTTCCCTGTCAACCGAACAGGCCCTTATTCATGTTGCTAACCCTCTTTCTTTTTATACTCCATTGTTCATGCTCCTAATTCTCTTTCTTTCTTTTAACCCATTCATGTTGCCAAACTTAGTAAGCTGTGATAAGATGACAAAGTGAAATTCCAAATTACACTAAATGACAGTAGGATGCAAGCATATTACACTTTGATAGTAAATTTGCATTGGATCAGACCAACTACTAGAAATGTCGAGATGATATCTGCATGTCCATTTTATTTTACTGTATTTATTTTGCCTTCCTCTCCCTAAAATAGTAAGTTGTTTTTAGCAGACCTGAATAAGCATTGGACCATTGTCTTACTTAATTGATCTGCTTTTGTGGGGCTTCATTAAACCAACTAAGTAAACAGATTTAATTGCCTGCTATTGAAAAAAGAAGAGTGAAGATGTTTTTAACTGTTCATGTACTTTCTGTTTTATTTGTACCGAGGCTCATACTCAAACATTTCATGTTTGCATATAGTCCTTTGTTTTGTTACAGAGAAGGTATCATCGTAGTAAAATAAAATAAAATTGAAGTTTGCTTGTGGTTGATGAATTTGTAGAATAATGTCTACTTTATTATAGCAAGACCATATTAGGTTAGGCTGCATATGTTGCAGTTTTCCGATATAGAATACATTCTACATACCAATAAGCCTGAGGTATGCCATTAATGTCGTATTTTTTTCAGATTTTTATTACTAAATACAAGGGAGCATCACTGATAATTAAAATTACATGTGGTGTTTGGTTCAGATTGCAGAGGCCAAACCTGATGCTACCCCATTGTTTTGTAATGTGCAAGTTAAGCTTCTGATGGTACATAGTTGGCATGCAGTAAAATCTAGCAACCATTGGTGCAGTGCCAAATAAAGTAACCACAGCCGGTTTTATCAACAGAGTCATATTTCAAAGGTACCCCTTCGCGTAAGTATGAAACAGATCTTCGGCTTAAGAAACTAGAGTCTTAGCTTACTAAATTAAATCTTATTAATAGCTCATTTTTTGGTTAGAAATTCATGATCCAGGACCATGAGAAACCAATACTTATGTTGTTCAGGAAAGCATTGAGGATATCGTGTAGAGGATAACACGTGCCAAGGGTTATCTAAATCGAGTTGAATTCGGACTTCCAATCGTGGTATTTTCTTTTGACTGTCTAGGTCGGTCGGTGCCAGTTACTATATAGCTTGCTCTTCCTAACAAAAGTAACACAAATTACTATACCTTGAACTTTGCAACCTTAATATGGATGTCATGAAACAACATTATCCAACTGCAGGTATGAGTCAGAGGTGGTTTATACTTGTGGAAAGAAAACTCAAGAAGTAACCTGGGGATTTTATAACATTATAAAAGGCATTGCAGCATTCAATCTTAACCTGGTGAAAAGGTGCGATTTAAAATAGTAAAGAGTTGCAAAAATGATTGAGGCGTCTGACGAGAGGGCCAAGAAAAATAACGTATAAGCTGTGTAGACAATACATGCACATGGGTAGTTATTTTGAGGGCTTCAGACAAATAGGCCCAGTAGGGATCAAATCTCTTTGGCCGTGCAAGCCTTACTGCCTTAGAAACAAGCTTGCTGAGTTTTTTTGTCAAAATTACTAACAATTCTGTACCTGTTGTTACATCTCTGATAGCCATGTTGTCCATGAAATGAAATCGATTTTCATTGTTGCTTACAAACTTTGTCTGGTTTTGTTAGGAACATCACGATTTTCATCGGTAATTTATTCAGTAAAACATACATGCATGCATGCAAATATACTTATATATTCCTTGGACAAGATGCTCAGAGTTTTATCAATTTTGTTGATGCTTCCAGAAAAACAGGTACAGGTTCTTCTGTTCACATGGTTTGATCTTCAATTTCACCTGATCTTTCTTTGCAGAGATATATATTTTGTCGTAGAAGTTGATATTCCATCAGTTGGCAAGTTAGTGATTTTATTTAGAGATGATGTTATTTTAGATGCTGACTATTTACTTGACTTTCATACCAGTAATTTCGTGAAAATCTTGGGTGTCTGCTTAGCTACAGAGACTCATGTATTCCTTGGAACTTTTGTGCTACACTCCTGCAATTATATGCAGAACCAACGGATGGACTGTTGTCTGCCTTAACCTGAAGTTACTTTTACTTGCAAATGATAGCAAAGATTAGGAGAACAGTCTAAATAAAATCAACACTGTACACCATCTTTAATTTGACGTGTGATTATTTTATTTTCATTTATAGATGACTACATTCCAAAAGGTTTTATTATGAAGAGATTACCCTAAAAATAACAATCGGGGTTTTCGTTCAACTCGCTTCTCTGGTGCATCATATTCACTTTGTTAATTAGCAGGATTTGAGTCCACATCAAAACTCGCTCCAATCTTTGCTGTTTTTCTCATGATCAAACCTCATGAACACCTGCCTCTGCCTCTAGTTCATAATAATGACTGGATATAAAATGGTTTCAGAAAGCGCAGGCTTGCCAGAGTGAACCCGAGGGCATCGACCATGATGCTGTTGCTAGGATGGATTTCAGAGGGTTAGGCATGTCGGAGAAGTGCATTCCGCTTTAGGTGCGATCTTTTGGTCCAACCCAAGACATGGCTGTTAGCTTGTTGGTACATGTACTTGGATCTCAGGATAGCGCCGGGCACAGCTCTATCATGCAAAGCTATTGGAGTGATCAAACTCTGTTGTGATGAACGGTGTTCTTGTTGTAAATTGGCGATCATCTGAAAAACATTTCATCTTTGAGAAGTATGATAACTATCACTCACATGTTTTGCCTGGGGTACAAGAAAACAATTGAAGTACTCTGTTTCTCGATACTCGGCTTTCTACTCTTGCTGGTTCTTTGCCTGAATTGTTTTGAAAAGGATTTCATTTCGGAGTAATTAAAAACATATGCATTGTAGATAATTCTAGGATGCTGGCCATTCGGTGAAGGATTTGTTCGAAGCAAGTAGTATCTTTCTTCTCAAATGAACCTTACTTCCTGGAACACAAGAGTTTAGTTTTGCCAAAGGGAATTTCTTTATACGCAGTATAGTGCCGCGTGTTGCATCATCGTTCACAGGGATAGAGATGAATGTGACTGGTAGTGTCTGGGCAAGCAAGCAATGCCTGGTGAATCGGGTGAGGAGGCTGGACAGGAGCAGGACAATGCCCTGGCGGCGTTCTCCTCCGGCTGAGCTACTAATCTGTGCGCCTGGCGGCGTGATGTTGTCAGCCATTGCCGTGCTTGGGTGGCCTCCAAACCAGTCTTACGCCTTCGCTGAGGTTGTCCAAGCCCAACTCCGCCATGTTGAATATGAGTTTATCTCTGGTGGTTGTAGGAAACGCCGGCTCTAGGCTCTCCTCAAGCAGTGGGTGTTGGTCTTGGTAAATCGTGTGCCGCCGCCTACCTCTTTCTTCGAGCTGATGGAGGCTGACCTCGTCCGGTTGGATCTTGCAGGTCGGTGCTCCGGCGAGATGAATGCCGTGCACGGCCGGCCCCAGCCCTCACGTCTTGGCCTGAGTCATCTGTAAGGAGCAGAGTAGGATTGGGGAATCGGCTATGGTGTAGTTCGAATTCACTCCTACAACCTGAGAAATGCTTACGTTGTTCAGGAAAGCGTTCGCCCATCTTTTACTCCCC
>NC_041384.1:746255805-746259069 GCF_002162155.2 Triticum dicoccoides
AACACCAGCTCTTGTTCCCAAGCTGGGGCGCGAGGAAAACTTGCCCATGTCACCGGTTGGTCTGACCATTGTAATGGCTCCTCACTGACGAAGGCGGTGCTGCAAGCCTGCAACACACGAACAAGCACTGCAAATTGAGCATCAGGAGGAGGAAGCTCGGGCTGTATTTTGCAATTCGGGCCGAACGCTTTTTGAACTTGAGACACATGCAGAACAGGATGAATCCGGTTGTGTGTTCAGGAAGTTGAAGACGATAAACAGAAGCTCCCACGTGGTTCAGCACTTCAAAAGATCCGTAAAATTTGAACAACAGCTTGTGGTGTGCCCATGGCGCCACCAAAGATTGAATATGAGGCTACAGTTTGAGGAAGGAATCACCCGCACTGAAATGATGATTAGAGTGTTTCTTGTCTGCTTGATGTTTCATGCGAGCACGGACACACTCCACGATCCACGTGTTGCTGTAACAGCCTAATTAAGGACCATTGCACGATCTTGTAGCCAGGAATCCAGATCTGAAACTTCACATGCTTCTAACAGCGATACGCTGAATTGCCTTGGAGTTTACCTGAATCTTACCTATAACCACACTTTTTGCCTTCCAGAGCAAAATGAGGGCTTGTGTTGTACCAATATTCTGCTAGTGACAACCAGTGTGCCCACTTCACAAGACAATCATGAGAGAAACAGAGAAAGTACGCCTCCAAAAGAGAAACAGAGAAAGTACGCCTGCAAACATTGGTTGACACATTCGGACTGCCCGTCGGTTTGAGGATGATGTGGCGAACTCATGCGAAGCTTGTGAAAATGCGGTCACGATCAGCACCATGGACTCAGGCATGCCATGAAGTTTATGAATATTATCCATGAAAGCTGTTGCCACTACAGAAACTGTGGATGAATGTTGTACGCAATGAAATGGGCGTACGAGACAGCTTATCAACTACCAGCAGGACATAGTTGAAACACTCAGATCGTCGCAATCCTTCCATGAAATCCATGGTCAACAATTACCAAAATTGTTTAGGAGCCGGCAACGGCTCCAATAGTCCAGGATAACGTGCACTATCAGGTTACAGATAACACACTCTTGCACAAACTGTTTGACTTGAGCTTGCATGACCTTCCAATAAAACAATTTCTTGATTTTGCACAAGGTGATGGGAATACCTTAATGGCCACCAATTGAGCTGGAATGGAAGGCTTCGAGTAACTTGCATCTTTGGGAGGTAACCACACTCGTTCTTTGTAGTGAATTAGTCCATCCTGCAAGGAAAGTTTGCCATCACTCTACATTGCGACAACCAAATGCATGAGGTGTTCTTTAGCTTGATCATTATCCTCGTAAATGTCCAGGATCTCCTGCATATCCTATGGAATGGCCTTGTTGAAGAAGAAGAAGAAGAAGAGCTCCTACTCCCGTGTCACACGCGTTAGTTTCCACCACAAATTGAGAAAAATCTAGGAGAGCAAGAACTGGCAGCACATACACTAGGACAGATTTAGGAAATTCAAAAGCACTTTGGGCTTCCGGTGACCAAACAAAGGGCGTGTCCTTGCAAAGAAGATTGGTAAGTCGTTGGCTGCATACTGACGCAAAAACTTGCGATAATACCCTGATAAAGCTAGGAAACCCGCAATTCTTTCAGATTGCTAGGTCTTGGCAAATTTTGCACATCACAAACCTTGGATGGATTGGCCTGGACACCCCTTCCAGATACCATGAACCCCAGATAAGATGTGCCGTGCTGTGTGTAAGCACACTTGGATCCCTTCATTTCTCCACTGGTTTTGTTGCAGCAGTTGCAATACTTGTTGCGCATGGACTAGGTGCTCTTCGAAGGTTGCACTGTGAATCAGAATATTGTCAAAGAACACCAGTGCGCACTTGCGAAGTACTGCAGCAAGAGTTGTATTCATCATTGATTAAAATGTTGCAAGGGATCCAGTTAGCCCAAAAGCCATGATGTTGAATTGATAGTGTCCATTATGAGTATGAAAAGCTTGTTTGTATTCTTCTCCCGGCGCCAAGTAGAGTGGTGATATCTGGCACACAAATCGAGCTTAGAAAACCGTGAAGCACTGACCATCTCATCGAACAATTCGTCTATCACTGTCAGAGAGTAGATTTAGGTGACGGTAGTCCACACAAAGGCACCATGTTTGATCTTTCTTCCTGACCATGATGATAGGGAATGCGAATGCACTGTTGCTGACAGAAGTGACCCTTGTGCGCAACATTTCAACAATCTTTGCTTCAATCTTCAATCTCAGACTTAAGCTCAGGAGTATAGCCAATGGCGGAGCCAGAATCGACTCACGCCCCAGGCAGCCTTGTGGCTACAGTCTGCTACAGTGGTACTGTACGCTACAGCCATTGAAGGATATCTCACCCACGTCCCAAGCGGCGGCCCGGCCTGTCTGGGCCTGACGCCGCCATGATGTTCGCTGGTCTAGAACCTTCTATGAGGGGAATATGATGGCCACTTGACTTTCTTGGAGACAATTCAGTTAGTTCTGAGAATAGCTGACCAAACTATTCCAAAATAGCCTGAATTTCGACCAGAATTATTTCTTTACTTTCATCCTGCAGCAAATGTATTTCCACCACTCTGCAGCACTAAATTCTTCTAGTGGGTGACCTTGCAAGCAAACTTATGTTCCTTTATGATCAAAGGACAACCATTTTTGTTCCCAATTTACTCGCATATTTCCTCTGGCGCCTAGCCAGTCCATTACAATTTGAGAGGTAAAACCTTGAAATCGGACTTGAGTTGATGACCAGTTGTAGTCCATTAACAAGATGGAATAATATGGGTGCAGAATAATTGTCTCCCTCCAGCAAATCGAACCTTCTGTTGCGTGGACAATGGCGTTCTACCAGGTACGTGCTGAGCCAGTCTCGAACTGACAAATGAATGGGAACTGCTCGAGTCTAGCAACATTCAGCTATTGTGTAATCCAACCTGATACCTGTATGAGTGTTTTTATCTGATTGAGTTTCTGCTGACAACAGCATCAAATTATCTTCACTGTCATCAGACTCAGCTGCTTCTGACGCAGCAAAATTACAGCATCTCCTGCATAAGATGTAGCTGCACAGTAATGTTGCATTTATGGTCCTTGCGCCATTTTTCTCCACAGATAACGCACATACAGACCCTTAGCCCTTTGGTATGCCTTCCGAGTAGCAAGTTTATATGCCACTTTGTTTGCCCCTCTCCTAATCAGCATGGGCAGTTGTTGTGTGCATGAGAGGGAGCA
>NC_041384.1:746259259-746310756 GCF_002162155.2 Triticum dicoccoides
AAGATGCGACTTGTAGAGGAGCAATGAAGAACATCATCGAGTGTCTCGTTGGGGCGTACATCGTCCATTCGTCCTGGACACCAGGGAAGACCTGGAGTGGGGCGTATATCATCCTTCCATGGCTCCATATTCATTCATCATTCAGATTTTCAGAGTATAACCATCAACCGATGATCGCCGTCTCTGGCCAGTGTTTGGATGAGCTTGATTGCCTCCATGGATTGATCAATGTACTGTCAACTTATCAGCATAGCTTGGGGGGAAATTTATATCACTAGCTCAATCGGAGACTGTCTCTGGCGTGTGTCATAGTAAGTATGCATCCTTTTACTACCCCTAATTAAGGGGGCAGACCGAGTCTAAGCCAATCTCACAAGTTACTGATGATTGTCTATGTGCATCAATGAAGGAACCATGGACTGAAATGCAGTTGGAATCGAGGGAGGCTGACTATGTCTATACGCATACATGTACACACTTGTAACGAAAACAAGTTACTTTACACCCTTAGTTGGTGGATGTGTTCAGGCATCAATGTTGGGTACGTAGGTTTGTAGGATTGAAGGTAGCAACTAGAAAACAAGCCCATACAGATATATCAGTCGAGTCAACCGCATGTAACCTTTAGTCCAAGGTTAGTGAACTACAACTACTGTTTAGATGTTTGGAAAAAGGACACTCCGGGTGGCCATAGGCTAGTGAACCATCGTGGATTGTTTGAAGAAAAAGGTATCGGTCCCGCCAATCGGACTGTCGGGTCTAGTTGCGGGGGTATAGAGTTATGTTCATGTGTTCACAAAAGAATATGCAAATACAATATAATATTCATCATGGAATCGGGAAAATCCCGTCTTCCAAATACTTGAAACTATGAAATAAATCAGAAGGTTGTCATCATGGATGCAAAGCTCTACACAGATATATAAAACCAGCTACCTAGGCTTGATTTACAAACTCTCTCAAGGGCTTTTCCAATTGTTTTATCACAACCTCCCATCCTGCATGGGTCGGGTGCATATCGTCTCAATAGAAAAATTTACTTGACTTGTCACACACAGTGTACAGAAGCTCCCCGGATGACTCGTTTTGCTGTCCGCAGTAACCCTTCGAATTCAAACTCTCGCAGCACGGCGATAGTTTGCGCTTGAATTGTTTGGACAACTCTGAGCCTTTACCTACATTAATGCATATGAAATTTAAAATGTTCAAATAAAGTATTTCAAGTACACAATCAAACCCATCTAATTAGATTAAGATAATTCTAAAATAATGAGACACTTTTGAATGAATGTAGATACATACCAGCCGCATGATCCACAATATTAGCGAATGCGGTGTACACGTCAATGATGTAGACATTCTTCTTTGATGTCATAACTTGTTTCAGATTATCGTTGTGGATAGATGCACCCAAGTTTCCAAAAATATCACACGTGGTGTAGTTGTTGGTTCGGGTGTGTGATGGCGTGCAACCGATAGGGTGCAAGTTATTGACAAGAACCTTTGTCACCCCAAGCTCCAACAATTGATCCACATTAGCTGCAATCTCTTTTGTCACCTTTCCAATATAAGCATTAATCTACATTGCATACATGAAAATTATACGTTAGTAAGATTCACAAACGAATTAATTGTTCAAATTAGTGTATGCATATATACATTGTGCGTTGATATGATACTCACATCGTTGGGGCTACCTAGCCCAATGACGCCGGTGCCTGCATAGTCGTTGCCGGAGTAGGCCACGAGCGCTACAGAGCGACTCAGTTGATTCTCCGTGATGGTCCCATCCTTGAGCATCTTCTTGAAAGTGTAAATCTGCTTGGCGAGGGCAGGGACCTCGTGCGATGTACTGTCCAACACGCATGCACCACCGGTAGCAAAGGTCATGCCGGACGGGTCGCAGGTTTTCTCTGCTGTGCGGGCATGCGCCGGAGGGGCTTCCTCCAATCCCAGCATTTTTGCTGCAAGTTATCAATAAAACAACGAGTAGGATTGATTGTGATGCACCATAGATTACAGCATAACATGAGATTACAATATAACAGAGTACCTTTTTAGGGTAATATAACATACTAGTACTTACCGATGAAATCCGACTGGATTTTGTAGTTTGAGAAGCGGCCGGACGGAGTATTCGGCCGCGGAAACCCATCGGCATCAACGTAGTTGGAGCCGTAGGGGTAGGCCCATTGCCGCGACATCTCAGTGACGGGGTTGGTCGGAGGGAGGTTCCCATTGTCGGCGAAGTCATCCCCAAACACAAAGAAGGTGTAGCTCGACGCCTTCTTCTGATGGCCGCCGGTAGGCGCAGGCCGGGCCTCCACACCATTGAGATTGAGAACGAGGAGGAGGAGGATGAGGACGAGGCCGAGGGCGGCCGGAAGAAGCTTCATTGATCCCGGCGGCGTGGTGGCGGATCGTTCTACTACCACTGGCCCGAGGATCACGATCACCCAGCCGGCCGCTACTCTTTCGCCAACGAAAAAGCAGGAACGCAAAGCGCTTGTCTGCGATGCTCGTACACCATGGCCTGCTGCCTCTCCCTCGTCAATATATGGAAGTTGGAACCACGGACCAGCAAAACAAGTCGAACCCCTCCGCCGGACTGTATTTTCTCCGGTTTTGCTATTAACCTCCGGCCCAGTTGGACTGTTGGAGCCGTCGGCGCGTTACCTTCTGCTCTGTCTGAGGCTTTGTAGCAGCTCAACGTTGGCGGTTGTCACCTTCTCAGTAACTTATAGTACTTTAATGGTCTAACCGTAGAACCGAAGTACGTATTTAACCAGTCATACTTAGAAAATTAGTTCACTTAATGTTTAACCCGCTTCAGGCGAGAGTGTCTAATGTTAATCTCTTTGTCCGTGTTGACGAGGTAGAGGTCGTTTTGATCATGTCAGGGTGTCTAATAGGTCATCCCATTAGACACTCTGCATTACTGGGGTGGCGGTCGTTTTGATAATATCAAATTCTTCTCCTCGTCCTTTTCTCTGGACAACAATCAGATCTGTAGATGGTGGTCACCAACGTCTTCTCGCATAACCTAACCCCACATTCGAAGTTTTAATGGATCCGGCAGTGATGAGGAGGAAGATTTTCTTGTTAGAATATGCACAAGCATGCGTATCTATATCTATACCACTAATAAAGAGAATCAATATTCTTGGCCCGTCATGAAATTTTACGAAAAATCCCCTCAACCTTGCCATTTTTCAGCATGTCCCTCTCTCGGTTTCCCGTCTCGCACACAGCTATGGGCCGGACCTTCACGTTGTATGTTATGGCCCAACTACCTCTAGGAGGAGGGGAAAAGAGCTGCATGAAATGGGGATCGAACTTGCGACCTTTTGCGCAGGCCATGAGGTAGTAGCTAGCTAAGATATGTCATGCTTATGTCAAAATAATGGTTCACTTGTTAAATAGTCTCACATCGCCCTCCTACATCCATTCAAATCACTTAATATACGTGTGTGAAGCTTCACGTACCAAGTTGGCTACTGAATGTTAGGTGCATGGGCGAAGTGGTTAGAGAACATATACATACCACAGCTGTTGTGCACTTTAAAGAAGGACCCCAGAGAGACCCGATTAAACTGGTCACGTGAACCGGATTCCTGCATGTCGCACGCAGCCACGTGTTTTCTTTGACAAAGCAACGTGATTGCACTATAATTCTTCCTAAATTTAAATGCACGCTACTTTTCTCATCCGTTGCAATGCACGAGCATATGTGCTAGTTTTTTTCTTTTGAGAATTAGGCATATGTGCTAGTCGTATATTAATAGAAGAGAGGGTAAATAAGCCCATCCATGGTTTTGCACTCTCGGCCCGAGGGCCAAACACATCCACGGACTACTCCCTACATCCCCGCCTATACAACACTACAAAGAAAGATGGTAAATCTCCACGCAAGAGCCCCCGCCATGTGCCAAGCTTTGCCTTCCTCAAGTATTCGGCTAAGAACTACTGCCACTGATGGATAAGTGTTATTAAAGACAATGGCATTCCGTTTCCATATCTCAGAAGACCAAAATGTTGAGGGTATTGAAATCCTTCCGGAGATTTGATAGTGTCCCGTGGGGTGTGCACCAAGGGAGTAGCAAATCATTGGTAGTTGGTGTCCAATCCACCTGCCTCCATGTCGACAAAACCGCTTGCCAGATAGAGCGGGCAAACACACAAGCCAACAAGATGTGCTCGATGCTCTCCTCTCTCTGGTCGCGCAGAGGGCATGTTGTCTGATGCAACAGACGGCGCCTTGCCAAGCGATCAGGTCCAACACTTATCTTTGAAAGCGAGCCAAGCGAAAAAGCGACATCGGAGTGGAGCCCGGTTGTCCCAAACCACCGTCACTGCAAGGTCATGCTGACGGCCAAAGAATCGGCAAGCGGGGAGTCCCATGCCCCGCGCACTGACCGATCTGATCGATGGCATGAGGAGGAAGATGGGCACTGGACTTCTCCAGAATCCAATTATAATTTCTATTTTCTTTTGGAGTTGCCTTGTAAGGAAGATTGCCAATGGCCTTTGCAATTTTAAATTTTACATATTTTGAATCTCCAGCCGGTTTGCACAAAATTTGGTTGCCATTACCTCAATAAACTTTTGGTAATGGTGTCGTGCACCAGTGGTCTCCTCAGGACAAAACCTAGCCACGCTACTCCCATTTTAGGGCTATGTGCTTTCCTTCATCCCAACCGCTCGAGAGAGAAAAGGGCGAACTGGGCGACGACGGTTTCCCTTGCAGTACGCTGGTGAAGCCACGGCCTCTGCCCCCTCTGTCCATTACTCTGGTTGTGGATGGAGGGGGAGGATCCCGTTCCTCTTCCATGGTGTTCTGTAGATAGGGTCTACGTTTTGTTTGGTGGCACCGGAGTGAGGAGGACAACGCCACGTCGAATAAATCTGCTTCGGCTTCTTCCTCTCCATGACGACGATCTTTATGACGACGTCGAGAAGCCGTTAGCCTCGTCTTCTTGCTGGCTATTTCAGACGGTGAGATCTATTGTTTGTGTTGTCCGTGGCTTCCGTCTCTTGCAACGGTGACAACAGTCAGGACAAGATGATGATCTAGAAGCAGGTTTTGTGGTCCGACGGCGACGGTTTCAATGTTCTCCCCCAACTTCATAGCGATGGATCTGGGTCTAGGACATCATGGGGATGTTCCCTGACCGACATGCCGCAACGACAAGTGCCTTGCTGCATGCAGCAGGTCTGTTCATCGGTTTTGAAAGCCATTTTTGGCAATGATACTGCCCTAGATCTTGAAATGTTGGAGGCTGCGTTTCTCTTCTAGTGAGCGCTTTGGCAACACTGGAGTGTGGAGGCAGCTGTTGGTTTCGATGTGTGCAGAGATCTCTTGGGAACCTTCTGTAAATTTTATTTTCTTGGGATCCTTTGCTGCATAATTTTCGGGACATATGTCTTCGTCCAATTTGTCTAGCAGTCTCCATGTGTGTTTGTACAGATTGTACTATGTGTATTTAATATAACTAGCAAAGTGGCCCGCTTGATGCGCGGGCTAGAATTTTATGAACTTAATAATAAGACCTTATTATCTGCTTACATAACCTTATGTTATGTATGTTTAATACTTTAGTCACACACACACACACACGCGCGCGCACACACACACACACGCGCGCGCGCGCGCACGCACGCACGCACTATGTACAATGTTTTTGTGCAAACTATATTTGTATCACTATTTTGGTAATTTTATTATGTTGCATTTTACTATTTTTTTAAACACAATTTCAATAGTCCTTATTGTTTTTGTACAGGCATATGCATATTTCCTAACGATGTGCAAGATTGACATATTATTATTTTGGTGTTTTTAATCGTATGAGTTCTTTTTGAATTAATATATAAAGTTGGTACACATTTATACAAAATTTCCCATACTACTATAACGTGTTAGGTAGTTAAGTTAGTATGAAGTTAAATGTTATATCCATTTAGACTGTCGTGTTAGGTATTTGTTTCCATGATCATTTTTAGTTAATTTAAGACATGTGCACTAAGCATGAGACAATTTTAGAAACAAAATTTCCCTTACTACTTCTCTAAAAAATGTATACAACTACTATGTACTGAGCAATAATGGTTTCATGGGTCCTTTGCGCGGGCATCAGATTAAATTAACCATTCTTTAAAAGGTAACTCATAAATTGGAAACACAGGGAATTAAACCAATTTCTTGAATTACAATCTCAAAAATCCTGACAACCTGGAAAGCATAAATAATGAATCAAAATGCATATTTGTTTTCAGCTGTTTGCAAACACTGTCGTGAATCTTACTTCATATGTGAAAATCCATGTAGATATTTTTCCGAGAACGTAGTGTCCCTAACAGAGTTGGGAGCAATAATTGTATTTCATGTCTTGGAGGGGGGCTCCAGAATATTAGAGGCATCAAGTAATAAAACAAGCAAAAGTAGATTAACAACTTTTTTCCATCATGCACAATAACAATGTCTGTAATCACCTAAATGATAACATGGCAGAATAATTGAAATATATGTAGAATTGCAAACATATTTAAATGTTTGTTACGTTCAGAATTTATAGAGAGAAGAAAATGAACATGGCATAAGACTTTTAACTCGTTCACGTTTTAATTCACCTTTTTTTTTCAAAAAACCAAATGAATGTCAAGTAGCATCCCAAATACGCCCCTTTATGGTCCACATCAATTTCGATCCTTCTTACGTGGACACAATCCCTACTAACTTACAATGCATGAGACCTTGTTTGTGATTTCGTAAAGGATAACATGGAGAAAAATTAAACTGTATATGGAATAACATACATATTTCAGTATTTATTACTTTCATAGTTTATAGAGGCAAGAGCATTACATAAGACTTTAACTCCTTTACATTTTCAGTCAGAGATTTTTTTTTCTTCCTTTGAAAATTCAAATCGTTATCAGGTAACATGATAAATAAGCCACCTTTTGGTCCTTATCAGTTTCGAAGCTTAGTACGACATGATCTCAATTATCTTATAGTACTTGATAGGCCGTCACTGCAACGCAACCACATAAGAAATAAGGATGTTTGGAAGCAAGCCTCCTTTTGTGATAACTACATATGTACAGCTTTGTATTAAAGCTAACACCGTGCCTCCAACATGAATCTTATTAACTCAGCTGTTTGGTGCATCATCTATGCTCTCAATTTTCAATATCTTTGAAATTTCATAAGTTCTTTTGTTCATCCATGCATGCATGGAAATCTTTCATAAGCAATGTATCTCAAAACTTCCAAATTGCAAGGCCACAAAATATTGGTTGGTATCATCTACCTATTAACTATATTTTCCTTGGAAAAAATTCTCATCTGTAAAGAACAACACAAACGATATAAATAATTTTGATTTAGAAAAGGGTTTCGACCCAAAGAAAAAGGATGTTCTTCAGTTTTGACTAAATGACAACGTGTACAACTGAAATATATTTTGCCAATTGGTAATTGTGAAGCGTCCCCTCTTTGACCACACGTTCTTAAGTTACGAAAGAAATTCTGTATTTTATTGCCTATAAAGTATATGGTTAGTTTGGGAAAAAATATTGTTTCTCCAACCATTCTGGTCGTAAATCGTAATGACCTTCAAGCTACAAAAGTCACCAACTTATAGGTTCCATTTGAGTGAATGGCATACAAATTCTCATGAAGTTTAATCATACTAATTGATTCCATCCAACTTTGAGAGAGAGAGAGAGAGAGAGAGAGGTTAAAAATGATTACATTAGTCATATTAGTGCTCTTGTGCATGATACTAATTAATGATATTATGAATGTGTCTCTCATAAATATGTCATTATGGACACATAATACCACCGACATATTTCTGTACATTATAAGATTAAGTTGCCAAATAACAGTTTGATTGTGAGTTGATAATTAGTACGTGTATGTTAATTTCCGGCAAAGGCTGTTCAGGGAAGGATCCCGTGCTAACACATGTGGAGCGTCTAGGAGACATCTCTTTGTGCAAGAAGGCCACGTTTTGTTTGTTTCTCTTTCCTCATTTTTCTTTTTGAACACAGGCAATTGTTGTACTCACTAACAGTAGTCAATTCTTTTATATCCTTCATGCAATTCATGGTTTACATATCAATTCTATGATTTTGCTCTTTATAGTTACTATGTTTATTATTCAGAGATGCTCACTTTTGTAGTAATATCCTCACTTTTTTTTTGACCCAGGAACTGCAGAATAATCATTCTACGGTATTTTCATCAATTTACAAAAATTATAAAATGCAAGTACAAACCAAAAAGACGAAAGAATGTTAACCAATACCTTCCCTAGGCCACATAAAGAAGAGATGTCCATAATATATATCCTCACGGTTGTGATGCACGGATGATCAAATCCAGAATTATATACATAGTACCATGTAAGGATTCCTAGAAAGATGACATCCATCTATGTACGTACTATGTTGATATAGAATCCGGACTGATTGGCACCAGCTAGAACAGGAGGGTTAGAAAGAAAAGAAACATGTACCTTGCTAGGGCTGCAGGAGCACCGTCACTGTGCTGTGGCAACCACTGGGTGCGTCGTCTCACCGTCGACAGTGTCGCATGAGCTCGTAGTTGGCGTTGCATTGTAAGATCTCACTGAGGTCTTGAGCAGCATGCTGTTTCGAAGCCTCGCTCGTCTGTTTTGCAGTGGTAGCCACAGAAGCATGAACCCAGCTCGAGGCAGGGTATAGAACAAATCTTTCTTGGGTGAATTTTCATGGTTCACTCTGAAAGATAAACTAAAGTGAATACATCATGTTCTCCAAAATGTGAAGACAACCATCATGGTGTCCGGACACTGCAAACACGCGGGATTCATGTTCGGTGTCCTGGTAATTAATGAATAATCACTATATCTTTGGTGTTTCACTGTGAGAGAGGCTGCTCGGCAGCACCAGACACCACACAACATGGATGGACGATTTCACTTTTCTATATTGACTTGTCACATGTTACCATCAGAGACTCCATGCTATATATTAAATCGAGACCTCGTATAAAGAAGATGGCAAAGCAACTATAATTAAGGCGAAATTATGAAAGGATGTACATAAGTCTAGAAGTATATTCACAAATTGAAAGAAAGATATGTGTTAGTTACTTTGATACGTCCTAGCAGTGCCTAGCTAATTTGATCTGGGTTTTATAGATCAATAGATGGCTACACGCACCAATTCATCTTGCACCACGTTGGTGACATATAGACATAACAGTGGGCATGTGATGTTTACCTGACGTTGCCGACGATGTTGAAGGATATCCATCAATCTTTTTATTTAGATTCTGCCGGTGCATTGCTATTTGTCTTTTTGCATAATGTGTTCTGCTGTTGTCATTGAATTAAACATCATACATCTACCTTCTAGTCTTTGTTAGAATTTATGTTTATCTCTACTTTGTAATCTCAACCAACATATCTTTCTCTCTCTCTCTCCTGTAGCTATCCAGGAAACCTCTTGTAACGACCTGAATCCATAGCGATCTGGTCTCTCCAACTTGTAAGCCAAGGCACGACTGTTCTGCCCCATATCAATATAAACCAAACGCGGCTCCTTATCGAGGAGTAGGAATGCTTCCGATTCTTACATGGTAATCAGAGCAACCTCTTCCTATACATCTAGCCACACCACAAAACCCTAAAACCACATCAACATCGCCACCATGTCTTCGTCTACGGCTGTCACCCTCAACCTTGGTGCGCCGCCGTCTGAGAAGCTTGCAAGGGGGAACTACATCCTCTGGAAGGCGCAGGTGCTCCCGGCTCGGCGAGGTGCGCAGGTGACCGGGCTCCTGGACAACACCGACGCCGCTCCACCCAAGACCGTGGAGATAACACAGGCAGATAAAACTACTGCCGCGACGCCAAATCCCCTATATGGACCCTGGATCACCAAAGACCAGCAGGTTCTGTCATATTTACTAAACTCTATGTCTCCAGAAATCCTTGCACAGGTTGTGGGGAAGGAATCCACCTTCGAGCTGTGGACCACGGTGACGACGCTCTTGGCCTCCCAATCGCAGTCCCGGATTACAAATCCGAGGATCGCGATCACCAGCACCAAGAAGGGCAGCATGTCCAGCACTGCCTACATGGCGAAGATGAAAAGTCTTGGAGACGAACTAGCAGCCGCTGCTCGTCCTGTGTTAGACCCTGAGATGGTAGATTACATCCTTGCAGGACTTGACCGTGACTACGATGCTGTAGTTGCGGCCATCGGCACCATCAAGAACATGATCACACCCGACGACCTCTTCGCCCAAATCTCTGCCTTTGACCAAAGGATGGAGATGTTGGGTGATTCTTCTTCAGGCGGCTTCCATACATCAGCAAACGCGGCCTACAGAGGTCGCCCTCAAGATCGCGGGAAATCATATCGCGGGTGAGGTGGAAGGGGTCGTGGCCGTGCAAGGACTTGGCCACAAGGAGAATCATTCTTAGAGAATGGTGCAAGGGAGGTCTCTACTCACTCATATCATCATCACCGTCATCATGGTCTAATAAACAAGCACATGTTGTCACCAAGCTATCTTCAGCGAAGTGGCATAGTCGCCTGGGTCATCCATCATCTGTCATAGTTAGATATGTCCTTAGCAAGAATAATCTCTCATATGAGCCTAGTGTTGAGTCGGTTTGTGATCGATGTCAACAAGCCAAAAGTCATCAATTGTCGTACCCTGTCTCTACTAGTGTATCCACTGCACCGTTGCAACTTATTTTTTTCAAATGTATGGGGACCAGCTCCCACATCAGTTGGCAGATTTTCTTACTATGTTAGCTTCATCGATGATTATAGTAAATTTACTTGGATTTACTTGCTAAAGAAAAGATCTGATGTATTCCAAGTTTTTATCAATTTCCAAAATCTTGTTGAACGCAAACTTAGCTCCAAAATCATCGCTATGCAAACAGATTGGGGTGGTTAGTATGAGAAGCTCAATTCTTTCTTCCAAAAACTTGGTATCTCTCATCATGTTTCTTATCCCCATGCTCACCAGCAAAAGGATCTGCCGAAAGGAAGCATCGACACATTGTTGATGTAGGCCTTGCTTTGCTAGCAAATGCATCTATGCCACTCAAGTTCTGGGATGAAGCCTTCTTAACTGCCACCTATCTCATCAACTTGCTTCCTAGTAAGGTCATCAAGTTTGAAACACCCATCACACGTCTTCTTGGCATTGTACCAAATTACACTTCTCTTCGTATCTTTGGTTGTGCTTGTTGGCCAAATCTCAGGCCTTATATGAGTTTTTCTGGGTCGATGTGCAAACGCCTCCATTTCTACCATTATGTGAGTTTTTCTCAACCATGCATGCATATGTTTATGTCTTTGATACAGTTTATTCAAAAATAGTTGACAACTAATTTGTATTGTCAGCTTATTTCGGTTCAAGCAAACATGTCCGGCGCTTGGTAGACAGGACCTACTACTGCCCCGGGGCTCAACTAAACTGCGAGGAGATAAGTCATTATGTTTCATGGCTTGAGGATCTTAATACTGTCAAGACAAATTTTTTCCCTGAACTTAGAAATGTTAGTACTCAAAACGTGCGACCAATGGTGATCGTATTGAACTACGGTCACATCTATAATCGAAAGATGGTAAGATTTTAACTATTTGTCCTTAATTAGTGCATCTTTTGCATACATTATTTTTGAAGCTAAACTTTCATTGCTTAGTATATTAATTACTATACGATGTTCTTCAACAGGGACTTCCGATGGCAATTGTGCCTCAGTGGATCGAGACAAAAGGTCACATATCAATGGTTAGCTTACGACCAAGATTTCCTACATTGCACATGAGTGCATTCAGGATTTCTAAAAGCGAAGAATGCTTAATAGTGAAAGATTGGAGCAAAATTGTTAACGATCGCAGAGAAGTACTAGGGGGCAACAAGCTGAAGCGCAACCCAAGATTAGGAGACAGATTCATCTGCATGCTCCAGTATGATGAATCAGAAGAGCTATACATGTTCTATGGTATTCTACCTGAGAGGGAGCAGCAGGAGTAGCTAGTTCATGCTCTTAATTAGTACTTGTCCTCTCTCATGTCTGTATTGTCCTGAACTTCGATGTTGGTGATGATTATGTTGAACTCGATGATATCTTTGCTTCTGTTACAAAGTGAATGTTTCTTCTTTAAGCTAGCCAGTGTTGGTGATGATTAGATAGCTAGCGGTAATGACTATGATGATTAAATAGTGGTAATTAATGACGACTACGATGATTTTTAGCTAGCTAGAGTTTATTTATTTATTGATATGCGATGATGATGATGATGATGATGATGATGATGACTACAACTCATTATAACGTAAAACAATCCTAAATTAAATTGATAACACAAATTTAATTGAAAAATAAAAAATAAAACAAAAAACCACAAACATTTAGTACCGGTTGGTGTTACTAAAAATCATCGTACTAAAGGGCTCCCGGGCCCCGGAGCTGGCTCGTGCCACGTGGTTTCCCTTTAGCACCGGTTCGTGCTAAACCGGTACTAAGGGGGGGGGGCTTTAGTGCCCACACTTTAGTGCCGGTTACTAAACCGGCACTAAAGGGCCTTACGAATAGGTGCTATTGCCCGGTTCTGCACTAGTGATAACACGCGCAAACTTGTGTTTTGTTCAAAGAGATGTGTGTTCTTAGGATATAGTCCAATGCACAAAGGAGTAAAATGTTTAGATGTTCCTACGGGAAGAGTTTACATATCCAGGGATGTCATTTTTGATGAGTCCATTTTCCCATTTGCATCTTTTCATCCTAATGCCGGTGCCCTTCTTCGAAAGGAGATTCTTCTCCTTCCTCAAAATCTTAGGAGTTTTGATCATGGGGGCGACAATTGTACTAACCAAAATGTTGATAATTCTACTGGTGTCAGTTCTGCTTTTATGCCTGTGCAGGTCGGTGAAGACAATGGTAAAAACGGTGAAGAAAATGGTGGACAAAATGATCAAAACCATGTGGTATTTCATGCACCACAAGAGGACGAACTTGGCGCGGAAAATGGAGGAGATCTGGCGGTGCCCTCAACTCCTGTCCGCCAATCAGCCTCGGATCGCGGGGCAAGATCCGCCTCGGATTGTGTTCTGGATATACACGGGCGGGGGTCCTGCCCGATCCAGCCGTGCATCGCCACGCCGCCGTCAAGCGGGCCCGAATCTGCCCCGCGGTCCACCCGCATGCAGGTTACAGTGGACGTGGGATCGCCTGCAACCACGGATTCTGTGGCCACCAATGCAACCTCCGCAGGATCGGCCACACAGGATTCTGCAGGATCATCTACGTCGGCGCATGCAGCAGAACCATCTGGATCTTCTGTGAACAGCTCCCCTGTTTCCACACATACACAGCCAGCAACATCTACACGGGTGATGACGCGATTACAAAAAGGTATAAAGAATCCAAAAATTCATACTGATGGCACTATATGATATGGAATGTTGTGTATTCTAGGTGAACCGAGAACATTGAATCATGCACTAGATGATCCGAGGTGGAAGAAGGCAATGGATGAGGAATATTTTGCACTTATGAAGAACAAGACTTGGCATCTTGTGCCTGATCAGAGAGGTAAAAACATCATTGATTGTAAATGGGTGTATACAATCAAAAAGAAGGCAGATGGATCTATTGACAGGTACAAGGCACGTCTAGTTGCAAAGGGCTTCAAACAACGCTATGGTATAGATTATGAAGATATCTTTAGCCCTGTTGTGAAATTGTGAAAGCTGTGACTATAAGACTTGTTTTAGCTATTGTTATATCCAGGGGCTTGAGTTTGAGACAGCTAGATGTACAGAATGTGTTCTTGCATGGCGTTCTGGAAGAGGAGGTCTACATAAGACAGCCACCAGGGTATGTAAACAAGAAAACTCCACATTATGTGTGCAAACTTGACAAGGCATTATATGGGTTGAAACAAGCACCTAGAGCATGGTATGCTAGGCTGCGTTCTCAGTTAAAGTGTCTTGGCTTTATTGCATCAAAGGCTGATAAATCTTTGTTTATTTATAACAAGGCAAAGGTAGTCGTTTTCGTGCTCATATATGTTGATGACATTATTGTTGCAAGCTCCTCATAAAATGCCACTAGTGCACTTCTGCATGACCTGAGCTCAGAATTTTCCTTGAAGGATCTAGGAGATTTGAATTTCTTCTTAGGCATTGAGGTCAAGAAAACTCAAGATGGCATAGTGTTGAATCGGGAAAAATATGCAAATGAACTTCTTGTTCGTATGGGAATGAAAAACTGCAAGCCTGCCTGCACACCGTTGTCTTCCTCAGAAAAACTCTTAGCATATGAAGGAGAGCCTCTTCAGGAGGAAGAAAGTACAAGGTACAGAAGTGCCGTGGGAGCACTGCAATATCTAACACTCACACGTCTAGATATATCCTTTGTTGTTAACAAAGTTTGTCAGTATTTGCATGCTCCTACTACTGCTCATTGGACAGCTGTCAAGAGGATTGTGAGATATGTAAATCATACAGTGGGATTGGGACTTAATTTCAGGTGTTCTAATTCTACACTTGTTAGTGCATTTTCTGATGCTGATTGGGCAGGTTGCAGTGATGACATGAACTCAACTGGAGGCTTTGTAGTATTTTTTGGTTCCAATCTTATTTCCTGGAGTGCAAGGAAACAAGCTACTGTGTCCAGATCAAGCACAGAAGCTGAATATAAATCTCTGGCAAATGCTACTGCAGAAATCATTTGGTTAGAGTCACTACTTGAGGAATTGGGAATCAAACTAAATCGTATCTCATGCCTATGGTGTGATAACTTGGGAGCCACATATTTATCTGCAAATCCAATCTTTCATGCAAGGACTAAACATATTAAAATTGATTTTCATTTTGTGCGAGAAAGGGTTGCAGAGAAGAAACTTGAGATACGGTTCATCCCTTCCAAGGATCAAGTGGCAGATGGCTTCACCAAGGCATTACCGGCAAAACCATTTGAGGAGTTCAAGAGTAATCTAAACTTAGGATAGTTGAGATTAAGGGAGGGTGTTAGAATTTATGTTTATTTCTACTTTGTAATCTCAACCAACATGTCTTTCTCTCTCTCTCTCCCCCGTAGCTATTCAGGAAACCTCTTGTAACGACCTGAATCCATAGCGATCTGGTCTCTCCAACTTGTAAGCCAAAGCACGGCTGTTCTGCCCCATATCAATATAAACCAAACGCGGCTCCTCATCAAGGAGTAGGAACGCTTCCGATTTTTTAAGTCTTCTTGTTGAGTTGATTTATATCAGTGTAGATGCATGAATTCTGGCTAGCTATATGAGGAGACAGTTAGATTGCATCAAAAGCCATCTTGTAATCTATATCACGGGAATGTGAGTACGTAGAGGAGTGCCAAATTGATGATTACCTGGCTCCGGCCGCCGGCTGGCCACCGGCCAACATTCATCTCGCAGTGCACCGGCACGTCTTGCATGCATCTATGAAGACATAATAAACAAACTGTTCGATGAAGCAAGTGTTCATCTGGATCAATTTCCACCAAAGAAAAACACATGTACGTGTTGAAGTAGTCCAAAGATGCGTGCATGCATGGGCAAGAGGCTTGTTGGTCTATTTAATACGGATGTGATGTGATGATGTGCATGCATGGGAGGAAAGTGGATCGGCTGGCTTCACGAGGACGGTGGCTGCATGCGTGACCGGGGCGCTTCACGGAGGTGAACGGCAGCGGCGGCTGCGTGGGTAATACTATGTGACCTTATAGTATTTTTTAGGACTCTGATTAGGATAATCAACGAAGGGCAAAGGTGGATAATTATTTGTATGTTTTAAGATCCATTGGTCGACATTAGCTAATTATTGTGGGCCAGGAAGGATTTGGTTAGCTCTTATATTACTTTTATTATTTTATATAAATATAGATACGTGGTTATACTTGGTTAGATACGGAGTAGATACGTGGTTATCAAAAAAAAGGACAAAACCTAGCCCCACGAACCCGCCAGGCGACCGTCGATCAGATGCCGCTGCAGCACAAGAGGCGCGGCGGCCGTCGGGCAGGGGCCTCCCGCCGGCGCCGCGACGACGACGCCGCGTCGCTGCCGGGGCTCCCCGTCGAATCGTCGGACGAAAGCAGCAGCAGCAGTGACAGCCAGGGCGAAACGAGTTCCGGCGACCACGGCGCGTGCGCGTCGCCGTCCGGATCCCTCGAAGAGCCGCGGAGCACCGGGCGGGCTTACGAGTGGAGGTACCACGAGATCCTCGCCTCGCGCCTCGCCCAACTGCCTCTACCAGCCTGCGCCGACGAGGAAGGCCCCGATCTCCCCACAGACGAAACCGTCGAAGCCCTTGTTCGTCCTTCTTTCTACGATGATGAGCTGCGGGCTGCTCTGGTAGAATACCAAGCCCACAAGTTCTTCAGCGGGCCAGATGATGTCCTGGGAGGAGATGGAGATTCTGGAGAGGACTCCGGCGATGATATCGCCGAGGAGGAATTCATCAAGTACTCCGAAGAGCTGAAGGCTCGCAGCAGTGCTGAAATTGACACCGAGACTCGACTGAATCAAGAGCAGTTTAGCAGGATCCATGTCAAGTATGTTCGTTATCGCATCAAAGCTTGCCTGGTTAGTTATATACCCCCTCTTATGTAACTGGACTGAATCAAGAACACCAATGCTAGCACCTATCTGTCTATCACGATCATAGTTTTAAATAGCCGGCTATAGCGGAGCCTTTTCAGCAGGGTGCCGCTAAATGGACTCTTGTACAAATTTTCCGCTATAGCCTGCTATAGCCCGCTATAGCTGATTTTGAGGTCTGCCGCTATTTGGCATAGCCCGCTATTTAAAACATTGATCACGATCAATCATATACACATAGTTAAATACCCTCTGATGTACTTACTCATCTTTCCATTTGTGTAGTTGTTGAAAGGAAAGCATATCGACGAGCTAGACGACGCTACATTGGAAGATGGTGCCTTGGGGGATAAAGACTTATCGCCTTACCTGGAAGATGGTGCCTTTGGCTGGTATTTCGACCCCGACCTCTGTTTACTTGCGTCCTTGAGCGATTACCAGCGGCTAGTCCTTCCTAACTGTGTAAGTACACTTTCAGTTCTGTGATGCATATGGACTTAATCTGTGCTCATGCAGACAGTAACCAGTTTCTTCTTCTCTTCTTACCTTTGACGGCTGACCTCAAATATTTCTCCGACAGCTTGGAGAGTTACGGAATCATGGCTGCAATTTCTACTTCTTTTAGCACGGTTTTGAGTGAGCACCCCCGAGTTGTATGGACATGAGGTTCTATGTGGAATGCAAAAAATAAACAGTTTGTCTAATTCATATCTAGATGTTTTTGAAGGATGTCACATCTAAGCTCCCACAAATATATAATGCAGCGACAAGAAACAAAAAAGACTAGGACAAAAAAATAGACCACAAAACAGAGTGGACATCAGATTAGGTGTGACAAAAAAAGGATTTGTCTAGGCCACATCTAGATGTGCTATAGTTATTGCACATCTAAGTGAGTGAATCAAAGCATAAAGAGGAAAAGAAAAAAGAAAAAGGAAATATCCACACGAATCTCTACATAAGATCAATGACATAGGACTTAGATGTGCAATACTTATGGCACATCTAGATGTGTTTTAGCAAAAATGGGTTTGTCTAGGGCACATCTAGATGTGCTATAGTTATTGCACATCTAAGTGAGTGAATCAAAGCATAAAAAGGAAAAGAAAAAAGAAAAAGGAAATATCCACACGAATCTCGACATAAGATCAATGACATAGGACTTAGATGTGTAATACTTATGGCACATCTAGATGTGCTTTAGCAAAAATGGGTTTGTCTAGGGCACATCTAGATGTGCTATAGTTATTGCACATCTAAGTGAGTGAATCAAAGCATAAAGAGGAAAAGAAAAAAGAAAAAGGAAATATCCACACGAATCTCGACATAAGATCAATGACATAGGACTTAGATGTGTAATACTTATGGCACACCTAGATGTGCTTTAGCAAAAATGGGTTTGTCTAGGGCACATCTAGATGTGCTATAAGAGGAAAAGAAAAAAGAAAAAGGAAATATCCACACGAATCTCGACATAAGATCAATGACATAGGACTTAGATGTGCAATACTTATGGCACATCTAGATGTACTTTAGCAAAACTGAAAATAAAACTATGAACATCACATCTTGTGGAGATTAAGCATAGTTGAAAATATTTGTGCTTGCATTAGATTGTGGAAAATACTATAATATGTGCGCCCTAGAAGAAAATGACAACAATTATACCTTCTTCACCAAGAGTTGTGATAGAACGGCTTTTCAATTAAATAGAAATAGAGTTTAATATAGTGATGCATTTTTCTCGGGACAGCTGTAATATATTTCTTTCCTTCTTTTCTGGTGCAGACTTGGAATGAGTATGAAAGCTTGAGTCAATACATAGCGTTTTATCACACCCCTGAAGTTGATAGAGATTATGTGCAATACTGGGAAAAGATGGTCAAGGAAATTAAGGTATGCATGGTGCAACGATCAGCTAGTCCAAGTTTAAAACTCTGTTCTGTAAAAAATAAATTGGACTAACAATCTTCTGTTCTTAACAGTGGCTTGAAAATCATGTGCTTAAAGAAGATACTCCAGAGGTAGGCCTTTATGACCTCTCAAAACCATGGAATGACAACTAATCTCTATATACGCGTTGTATCATCACATTAACTTTCCTGTTCTGCTATTTAGTGGGAGCAAATCCGTCGTAAAGGTTTGTACCAAGCAATTAGGATTGCTGCTGAGTTCCCCAACATTGATTTCAGTCTAGCATATTATGGTTTCATGGTACGATCCCTTTGTCCCTTGCTCATTTAGATTGTAAGCTCTTGTCATGGTTGTATCTGACAATTGCAATCTTTCGATTAAATTTAGGAGTATATATGGAGGACTCGCTTTTATGTCGTGTTTGTGAAAGGTCTTGACCATGCCTATTTTGAGATTTGGAAGTGGGTTACTGGGCAGCAGGTCAGCATTGTACATCAGCTTTTTTCAGAACTATCACAGTGTTTCTTAATTGATCGGGTTTCTCAATGCTATTTCCCTATTTATGCTTGGTGAATGTTGATGTTATTTTCTGTTTCCTTGGACAACTTGTAGATGTGTTTCAGAGATGCTCTGCATGAAGTTTACAATGAGAATTTGATTCCATCGCGCCAACACACTTTGAAGGCCGAGCTGCAGCAACCTGGAGGCTTTTTGCAACTGGAGCGACAAGTAGGTTCTTTTTTGGTTCATAGGTGTTATGTATGTGTCTTCATTGGCTAATTAGTATCTCTTACGAAGCAAATTCTTTAATCGTCTTCCCTTGCAGTTCCACCGGTGCACAGAGGGCATTAGTAAGGAAGTAAGTATATGTAGTGTGGTGGTGTGGTCTTGCATCGATTGGAATCTGTTATATAGACTATATATATCCTCGTGTCTGATGTTGCTCCTTTATGTCTATAGGTTCCGGATTGGATAGCCCAAGAGTTGATTTCTCAGGAAGTTAGATTCAAGGTATGTTGTGTAGATATTGGTAGGCAGTATTGTTTCCCCCCTGCATGTTTTGTGTGTAGTATTGTACAGTATCTCATTCTTTCCTATTTCAGCGCGCGTTGCCAAAGACATATGCGCAATACGCAAGGAAGAAGTTGTACAGTATCTCATTCTTTCCTATTTCAGCGCGCGTTGCCAAAGACATATGCGCAATACGCGAGGAAGAAGCTCAAGGTTGCAGAAGCCATAGGATTGATTCCGAAGGCCAAGGCCTAGATACCGGCGTAGATGTGTTTGTTGATGACGTGCTTATTAGCGGTTCCTTCTTTCGCCATTGCCATGTTCATGTTGCTCCTATGGTCAGAGCATAATTTGTTTTATCTGCCTTGCTCGGAGGCTTTGGCAACTTGGATGGAGCTGACCCCATGGCAGAAGAAGAGCCAACCTGGAAAGCTTTTTCGGCAAAATGGCATGAGGAGGCTTTTGCTTAGGTTTGCAGTTCACATGGTGTGGCCCTAAAATCAGCTGCAGGATTTGTCCAGAGGGCCATGGCCACCAGATAGATTCCAAGCACATGTGACCCCAAACTCATATCCTCCAGTGATGAGCTCAAAACTCAAATGCATGCAAATTTTGACGGAATGAATGGTACCCTTGTTCAAGGATGGAAAGGGTAAATCATTTCAGATAGGATTCTAATATGTTGAGTCCATGCTTCTGCTTGACTGGAAAATACAAGCCAGTAAGTTCAGCAACTAGCTAAATACAGTGGAGCCAGCAACCAACTAAGTGAGCCATGTACCTTTTCATATTTAAGTAGTAAGTATTCTTAAACAAGTAGCTGCAAGGTTATTATTGTTTTATTAACTGTATATATAAGGCAGACAGATAGAATGGGTTGTGTTGCAAAATCCTGCCGGTGATCACCTATCAAGACAGACACTGGTCAACCACCTAACCTAAGTACCTAACCTAATTGGTCTGCCATGCTTTGCTCACGTGAGCTCCACTGTCTTGTTCAACTATAAATGCAAATAAAACAAAATAAAATACCGTACCAAATATTACCCATGTTCTACTAATTGTTTAGTTGTAATTTGAGCTTTATTCCTTGTGCCGAAGGCTTTTATTTTACTACGATGATGGTGATGATGATGGTCTCATGTGTGCGGTGCAATTTTGTTTCATTTCTGTTGTCTACATCAAACTCACCAAACAAATGTAAGATGATTCTTTCTTCTGGACGGTTGATTAAGGTGCAACCGAAAGGTTAGGTGCCATTGCCACAACCAAAAGCGATGCTTTTGTGCTGCCAGGAATTGCATGCACAATCAGGTGCGACCTTTCTCGTTCTTCTCAGTAAGATAAGAAAACCATATACGGCGCAAACCGACAGGGACAATACACTGTTTCTTTTTTTTTACTGAAAAAAGTACACAGGTCAAACATGATCCGATTTAGTAATCTTCAATATTTGAAGCAAGAGATTGTTCGGCCAAGTTGAGAGGACAAAACACTACCTAAAAAAAAGTGAGTAGAACGACTATTGAGCTTGCACATTTATTTATTTACGTAGAGCAACATAACCTTAGCTGAGGGCCCGATTCATTCCGTTGAGCAACCACCCCACGATCAGGGCGTTTTCTATTTCGTGGAGAGCCTCCTTGGAGCGGTCCACGGTATAGCCGCCTAAACTACTTGGTCTGCCATGCCGTGTTCCCCCATCATGCATGTGAGCTCTGTTGTCTTGTTCAGCTATCACTCTAGGCAAAACAAAACCAAACCAAACACTAATTGTTTTTGCCGAAAGCTTTGTTTTTGTTATAAGCAGACCCGTGATAGGTTTTTTCTCTTGCAAAGTTGGTTTGTCTTTTCCTCTGTAAACGAATATAAGGTCACTGGAAGATTTTAGGGCATCTACAACCGGAATGAACAAATTTGGCCCCCTCAAACGCCCGCGGACGGTGACTAGGCAGGCCTCAAAATTGACCATTTGCAACCACATACCCTATTTCCGAACCACTTATTACATGCAGCGCCATGCACAATGATCATCCCGTCGTCTTGGACCGGCTGGGCTGTCAAAACACACCAAAAATTGCTCATAGTTAAGATTTTCACACTCATATTAGTCACACCTCGCCTCGTGACGAGCTAGACGACCGGCTTAAATAGCCAGGTTGTGCAGAAGCGATAAGCTTATGACATAGAAGATTCATAATCAGGGTCTATCTCCTTTACTAGGGAAACATTCATGTATGTACTGCTTTTTGTAAATCACAATTTGTCAACAAAAAATTGATGAACACAATGAAAGATCTGATGTCATTGTAGTGGGGGTATCAACGTACATGAATGAGACGAACTTGACACTCGACGAACAATCATCAAGTAATGAAATGTAGTCTAGTGTCAAGTTATCTCGCTCACCCAACGATAATTGATAGACCTACACAATGAAACTTGCCGGTGTGTGCCGGAGCGACTATTCAAGCCGGTCAGCGTCCACCTCGCCCGGCGATGTGGGACTAAAATTTTGGTGCCCAGATGGGAGAGGACGAAGCTTCAGTCGCTGCATGTGGGACCGCCACAACCTGCAGCGCGGTCGGCGGACGCGCCCAGGCGCCCCTATATCTACCTCATATTTGGGCTAGATATATATGAGGGGTGCTCGTCAGCCAGTGCGTTTGAGACCCGTTTGAGGCGCCCGTCTGGGTTAGATTTTCATGACCGGTCAGTGACCGCGCGGGCCGCCCGGGCGTTTGAGGAGGGTTTAGGGTGCCCGGCTGTAGATGCTCTTATGAGTATTTTTTATGAAATAAACTGCGAGTGCTAAGAAAAAAAGTTGACTGGGTTAACAAATGTGCATGATCTTTTTGAAGAAAAGAGACGAGGCTCAATTTATTTTATTAGGGAAAGGTGAAGCATGAAATTTGGTAGTAATGATCGTGAAGTATCTACTGCCTGTGAACGGGGGAACACGGCGCGTTTGATTACTCATTTCGAGTGATCAGAGGAGCTCGTGATGATCGTGTCTGCGAATTCGCTCAGCTCTTAATCATTATATAGCCTATCTACTAGTAGTACGAGGCGAGTTGCTGGAGTTGACGGCAGTAGTTGTGGACGGATTTGTCGCCGCGGACGCAGGCGCGGAACTCCTGGCTCAGATGGAGTCGGCGCCCAGCTTGCTTGTCGAAGAAATAGTCATGGAGCCGCGACCAGATCAAGTACGCCGAGGACTCCGGTGGTGCGACGATGTCGAGGAGCTCCCCCTCGACGGTGGCCAGGAACTAGAGCATGATCATGTTGTCCACGTCGCGCCAGTCGGGATCAGCGAGCCGGGAGTCCGGCCCCTTCTGGACGTGGTCCTGGGCGTGGTCCTGGGCGAGGAGGAAGCTGATGACCTTGCGCCAGCGGTTGAAGTTGACGGCACCTAGATCGACCTTGAACTGGATGTAGCTGCTGATGTTGACGATCGAGGGGACGGCGGAGGAGGCGCCGGCAGTGTGGAGGGACGCGAGGGGCAACGTACCGTTGACGGTTGGAGCAGCGAGAGGAAGAGAGTCGGCACGGGAGGGGTCGTCATCGGTGACCTGGGCGCGGGGACGAGGGGAAGGTGCGAGCGGCGCGCCTCCACTGTTGACAGCCTGCTCAGCGGCCCGTTCGGCGACGAGGTCCTCGCTGGTGACGGAGCTGACAGGGGAGGAAACGGGAGCGGTGCCCCAAGAAGACATGGGAGAGGAGGGTGGGAGAAACGCGGCTCTGATTCAGTTACAGTTCAGGTACATATACAGACGAGAGTCCCCTACATGCAGGGCACGATCAGCTAGAGATGCGATGGACTAGGATGCACCCTCAAGACTAGGACTACAAAGTTACAGACTGCCGTTACAATGTACAGAGATGTGACAGTACAATTCAACACCGTGGAAGTGGTGTACCAGCTCCTCTTCCTTCTCGCAGGCGACAAATGGGGGGGCCACCAGCGCTGATGCAGTGGGAAGTGGTGAAATCGACGGAGGTGGGAGCGAGTGGCGAGTTGATAGACGAAGTGAGAGGATAAGGACATGTACAATGGTTGATAAGACAGTTTTATCTTATGTCTTGCATGCTATTTAAATATGATAAAAAAGTATGTCTACAATGGGTTATATCTTAGACTTATCTTCAATAATTAAGTATTCCTTAAGATATGATGAGACAAATTGTGTTAAGAGATCATCTCTTAAATAAGAGAAGACAAGCATATTCTTATTATTTATCTCTACTTCACCTCATAATTTATCCTACATGATACTCGTAAGATTGTACATGTGGTAAGGTGGACATCGTTCGGGATGGAGCCTCGATTCACCCAACCAGCGTTTGTGGTGACGTGGCAGAAAGGCCCTGTTTCATGATTGGTGCATCGATCTAATGGTGTTGACAAAGTTGGGCATCAAAACGTAAAACAAGACACGTTCGGGAGTTATAGATTCTGGAAACTTTTGGTAATGGCGCCTTTTCCGCACCAGTGGCCTCCTCAGAACAAAACCTAGCCCCGGCCGCCCAATCACACACGGCCCAAGAGGCGCGGTCGATCAGATGCCGCAGGGGCCTCCCGCCGGCTCCGCGGCGACGACGCCGCGTCGCTGCCGGGGCAACCCGTCGAATCGTCGGACGGAAGCAGCAGCAGCAGTGACTGCGAACCGAGTTCCGGTGACCACGGGGCCTCGCCGTCCGGATCCCTCGATGGGCCGCCGGGCACCGGGTGGGCTTACGAGTCCAGGTACCATGAGATCCTCGCCTCGCACCTCGCCGAACTGCAGCCACCAGCCGGTGCCGACTACGACGGCGGCCCAAATCTCCCTTCTGATGAAACTGTCGAAGCCCTTGTTCGTACTACTTTCTACGATGATGAGCTGCGGGCAGCTCTTGTTGAATATCAAGCCCACAAGTTGTTGAGCCGACCAGACGATGTCCATGGACGGGATGGAGATTCTGGAGACGACTCCGGTGATGATATCGCCGAGGAGGAATTCGTCAAGTACTCCGAAGTGTTGAAGGCTCGCAGCAGTGCTGAAATTGACACTGACACTAGACTGAATCAAGAGCAGTTCAACAGGCTCCATGTCAAGTATGTTCGTTATCACATCAAAGCTTGCCTGGTTAGTTATATACTTATATACCCTCTTATGTACCTTGACTGAATCAACAACACCAATGCTGGCACCTACCTGTCTATGGCGATCAATCATACACATATAGTTAAATACCATCTTATGTACTTACTCATCTGTCCATCTGTGTAGTTGTTGAAAGGAAAGCATATCGACGAGCTAGACGATGCCACATTGGAACGCAAGTACCCTATTGAGCTTGCCTTGGGGGATAAAGACTTATCCCCTTACCTGGAAGAGGGCGCCTTTGGCTGGTATTTCGACTCCGACCTCTGTTTACTTGCATCCTTGAGCGATTACCAGCGGCTAGTCCTTCCTAACTGTGTAAGTACACTTTCAGTTCAGTAACCAGTTTGCCTATGGACTTAATCTGTGCTCATGCAGACAGTAATCAGTTTCTTCTTCTCTTCTTACCTTTGAACGGGTTACCCCAAATATTTATCTTACAGCTACGGAATTCTGACTGCAATTTCTACTTCTTTTAGCACGGTTTTGAGTGAGAACTCCCGAGTTGTATGGATATGAGGTTCTATGCAAAATGCAAAAATTAAAACTATGAACATCGCATCTTGTGGAGATTAAGCAATACTCCCGAGTGAGTATGAAAGCTTGAGTCAATACATAGCGTTTTATAACACCCCTGAAGTTGATAGAGATTATGTGCAATACTGGGAAAAGATGGTCAAGGAAATTAAGGTATGCATGCTGCAACAATCTGCTAGTCCAAGTTTAAAACTCTGTTCTGTAAAAAAATAAATTGGACTAACAACCTTCTGTTCTTAACAGTGGCTTGAAAATCATGTGCTTAAAGAAGGTACTCCGGAGGTAGGCCTATATGACCTCTCAAAACCATGGAATGACAACTAATCTCTATGTATGTGTTGTATCATCGCATTAACTTTCCTTTTCTACTATTTAGTGGGATCAAATCTGTCACAGAGGTTTATACCAAGCAATTAGGATTGCTGCTGAGTTCCCCAACATTGATTTCAGTCTAGCATATTATGGTTTCATGGTACGATCCCTTTGTTCTTGCTCATATAGATTGTCAGCTCTAGTCATGGTTGTATCTGACAATTGCAATCTTTCGATTAAATTAGGAGTATATATGGAGGACTCGCTTTTATGTCGTGTCTGTGAAAGGTCTTGACTGTGCCTATTTTGAGATTTGGGAGCGGGTTACTGGGCAGCAGGTCAGCATTGTACATCAGCCTTTTTCAGAACTATAACAGTGTTTTTTTATTGGTCGGGTTTCTCAATTCTAATTCCCTATTTATATGCTTGGTGGATGCTGATGTTGTTTTCTGTTTCCTTGGACAACTTGTAGATGTGTTTCAGAGATGCTCTGCAGGAAGTTTGCAATGAGAATTTGGTTCCATCGCGCCAACACACTTTGAAGGCCGAGCTGCAGCGACCTGGAGGCTTTTTGCAACTGGAGCGACAAGTAGGTTCTTTTTTGGTTCATAGGTGTTATTTATGTGTCTTCATTGGTTAATTTGTATCTCTTACGAAGCAAATGCTTTAATCGTCTTCCCTTGCAGTTTCGCCGGTGCACAGAGGGCATTAGTAAGGAAGTAAGTATATGTAGGGTGGTGGTGTGGTCTTGCATCGATTGGAATCCGTTATGTAGACTATATATATCCTCGTGTCTGATGTCGCTCCTTTGTCTATAGGTTCCGGATTGGATAGCCCAAGAGTTGATTTCGCGGGAAGTTAGATTCAAGGTATGTTGTGTAGATATTGGTAGGCAGTACTGTTTCCCCCCTGCATGTTTTGTGTGTAGTATTGTACAGTATCTCATTCTTTCCTATTTCAGCGCGCGTTGCCAAAGACATATGCGCAATACGCGAGGAAGAAGCTCAAGGTTGCAGAAGCCATAGGATTGATTCCCAATGCCGAGATACCTTGCGTAGATGTGTTTGTTGCTGACGTGCTTATTAGCAGTTCCTTTTGCCGCCATTGTCATGTTCTTGTTGCTCCTATATATGGTCAGAGCATAAATTTGTTTACCTGCCTTTGCTCGGAGGCTTTGGCAACTTTGATGGAGCTGACCCCATGGCAGGAGAAGAGCCAACATGGAAAGCTTTTCGACAAAATGGCATGAGGAGGCTGTTGCTTATTTTGCAGTTCACATGGGGGTTGGGGCTCATCTTGTGCCCCAAATCAGCTGCAGGATTAGCCTAGAGGGCCATGGCCACCAGACAGATTTCAATTACCTGTGAGCGCAAACTCATACCCTCCAGTGATCAGCTCAAAACTCAAATGCATGCAAATTTTGACTAAATGAATGGCACTGTTATCGAAGGATGGACGGAGTAAATCATTTCAGATAGGAGTCTATATGCTCAGTCCATGCTGTTGCTTGTCTGGAAAACACGAGCCAGAAAGTTGAGCAACTAGCTAAATAATACAGCGGAGCAGGTGTGGATTGATGTGGTGTAGTGGCAACAACCAACTAATTGAGCCATGTACCTTTCATCTCCACTTCAACCACTAACGCTACTAATAGTCGAAGTCTAACAGAGGTGTGGATTGATGTGGTGCAGTGCAATGGCAGTGCCAGCAACCAACTAACTGAGCAATGTACCTTTCATTTACCTGTTTAATTAGTAATTTTTCTTAAACAAGTAGCTGCAAGGTTATTAGTATTGTTTTATTAGCTGTATGTACTCCCTCCGTCCGGAAATATTTCTAGATACATCCATTTTTATTCATTTTGATGACAAGTATTTTTGGACGAAGGAAGTATATGTAAGGCAGACAGATAGAAGGGGTTGTGTTGCAAAATCTTGCCGGTGATCACCTATCCAGACAGACACTGTCAACCACCTAATCTAAGTACCTAACCTACTTTGGTCTGCCATGCTTTGCTCACGTGAGCTCCACTGTCTTGTTCAACTATAAATGCAAATAAAACAAAGGGATAAGTATATTTTTCATCCTTCAACTCTTTCGAAAGTATAGCAATGGTCCCTCGACTTCGAAACCAGCAAAACTTAGTCCTCCAACTTTCAAAACCGGATAAGTTTAGTCCCTCAACTTTCAAAACCGGATAAGTTTAATCCCGCATCTTGCTTAGGGTGATTTTCTGCTGACGCAGTGTGGTTTTTGACTCGGACACGTGCACGAAAGGTGCTCGGTATAATGCTCAGCGAGCGGCAGTGCGTGTCGACGGCGCCCGGTAGTGTGTGCAACGAGCAAATACGGCGGCGCCTGCAGCCGGCGTGGTGCGGCTCGGTGCGTGTCGGCCCGGGCGGTCCATGGTGAGGCTGATGAACGATGGCATGTGTATTATGCCCTTAGTCTGCTAGAGTGCTGGAGGCAGGGTCAAGTGCGTGAAGCTCCCAAAGCTGTTCTTTTGCTCCTGTCGCTGCCACCGCTGGTGGCTCAAGTCTGCCTGCTCGCGCGGGATCCTCATAAAAACAAGGTCTGCACTTACGGACTTACCGTTCTTCAATTCATGTTGTGGTTGGGCTTGATATGGCCGTAGCTAGGATGGATGGAGGGGCACCACGCGAGCTCCTGCAATGAGCCGGTGCACCAGGGCGCGGCCATGGGTCTCCTGTGAGGCACGCGTGCTCCAGGAAGGAGCGCGAGCTGCGTTCGACATGCGCGCAAGATAGAGGTGCTTGGCCTGCTTTGCATGCGTGCGGCGGCCAGTCGATGCTTCCTGACAGAACACGAAGTGCAGAGAAGCTGCTGGATTGATTCTAGCCGCCGGCAAAACACGCAGGTGTGCGTGAACATACATATTGATTCGGCCCGCCAGAGGTGCAAGCGAAACACAATGAACATGCTGATCCGATCTCGCCCAGAATACATACGCACACGATGTGTTGCTCCCTGGACTGCATGTTGCACGCCGCTGCATATGATTGGACGCATGGCCAACACCGTCAGCGGAGGTGCCGGCAAAGGGCTTGTCCGAGCTCGCCGCCTCGAGCTCCTCCTCCTGCTCAGGCTTCCTGTCCAGAAGGTCAGCGGCGTCGCACCGGGCGCAGGCTGCTGCTCGACGGCCCGTGCAACAGGGAGGCCAAGTCACTCGTCTGCCAACGCCACGCCCTGGGTCGCCGAGCTCCTCTGGCCGCTCGAGCGCTTCATCTCCGCCGCATGACCATCATGGATGACGCTGTCCGACACTGCGTTTTGATAGGTCCCATGTGTGCGGTGCAATCTTATTTCGTCTCTGTTGTCTACATCAAACTCACGAAACAAATGTAAGGTGAGATTACTTTTTCAGTTCTTCATTCTTTCTTTTGGACGGTTGATTAAGGTGCAACCGAAAGGTTAGGTGCCATTACCACAACCAAAAGCAATGGTTGTGTGCTGTCAGGAATTGCATGCACAATCAGGTGCGACCTTTCTCGTTTTTTCAGTAAGATAAGAAAACCATATACGGCGCAAACAACAGGGACAATATACTCTTTCATCTTATTTACTGAAAGACGTAGAGAGGTCAAACATGATCCGATTTAGTAATCTTCAATATGTGAAGCAAGAGATTGTTTGGCCGAGTTGAGAGGACAAAACACTTCCAAAAGAAAAAAGTGAGTAGAACGAATACTTGCATTATTTATTTATTTACTTTTGACAGCGGTAGAAAATGTCACCTAAGATAAAATTCAGATTCATTCTGCTGCTGGCAGGTGGACCTTTGAATGTACCTTACCTGAGAGAAACTAGGTGCGGGCCCGATTTCATGACAAATCGACCGTACCTTTTGTGATACCCGCAAAAAAAAAAGATCGTACCTTTTCTGAGAATGTTTCTTCCAATGAAGAATGAGAAAAATACACCGTTGTTTTTCGGTATTTAAAACAGACTCTGTTGCAAAAAATCTTTCCGGCCAGCATCTATCTAGACATTGGTCAACTGCCGAGCCTAGCTGCCCAAACTACTTGGTCTGCCATGCCGTGTTACCTCGTCATACACGTGAGCTCCGTTGTCTAGTTCATCTATCACTCCGATCCACGCAAAAACAAAACAAACCACCCACTAGTTGTTTTTGCCGAAAGCTTTGTTGTTGTTTTTTTCATAAGCAGACACGTGTGAGTTTTTTTTTTCTTTGCAAAGTCGGTTTGTCTTTTCCTCTGTAAACAAGTGCTATATGACGTTTAACAAGTGTGCATGATTATTTTTTTTTTTGAAGAAAAGGTGAGCCTTGATTTGTTCTTTTTTTAGTGAAAGGTGAAGCATGAAATTTTGTAGTCATGATCGTGAAGGATCTACTGCCTGTGGGCGGGGGAACACGGCGCGTTTGATTACTCGTTTCGAGCGATCAGAGGAGCTTGTGATGATCGTATCTGCTCGCTCAGTGCTCCTAATCATTATATATAGTCTATCTACTAGTATGAGGAGTACTTCCCCGCATATTCTTTAAAAAAAATATTACTCTCTTTGTCCTATATCTAATATTCTTAAGAAGTTGCTCCCCACTTCTATCTATTCTTTCAACATGCACACTATCCATATCATCATCATGCCACATCATCATCAATACTAAATAGGAGCAACCCACTAACTCATTTCTCTAAACATGTAGCCCTCCCACCTCACCAAGCTGCCACATCATCATTTATTTTGATAATTAACTTTTTTACCCATCACAGAATATTATTGCTCGCCAGATCAGTAATTCTTTTGAACAAGTCATTTTGTTTTTTGTTTCAGGGGTAACAAAATCATAAGCGAGCCTCTTTGGGCTTCCGTAACTGATGAGGCGGCGTAATAATCGATCAAGAGAAGCCCAACAGAAGCCCATCGGTCGATCTCTTCTTATCCCTGGCAGCAGAACAGGCGATGCCACCATTCACTACCCACGCACCATCGATGCCCTGCAGGCTGCAGCCGACCGCTCCGGCGTTCTTCCACGCGGGCGAGCAGAGGCACCCCATGCCGCCGCATCCTCCTCTCCTTCTCCTAGCGTGCGAGGACCTCGATGGAGCCGCCTCCATCGCGACATCGATCTGGCCGCCGCCTCACCTGCATCTCGATATAATCTGGGGAGAGATGGTGATGGGTGGGGGCGGCGGAGGCAGGGGAGAGGGGGAGGGAGATCCGGTGCGGAACCACCAGGCTGCAGAACCGAGGCGCCCAACCCCGGCCACCTTGACGACTCTGCCTCCTGAAGCACGACCTCCGCCACCTCCCTGCTGCAAAGAAGCGACGATGATGCCGCCTCTCAACAATCGACTTCCCGTGCTCCCGCAAAAAAAAACCTTCAGATAGTGGAGCGGCATCGCTCCCATAGTTTTCAACATCAGGTTGGTGTCTGCACCTTTGCTCCAAAATTGTCTCATGGCTGCCAGGTCATGCAAAGTTAATCCGACGTTCCATCTTGCATTATATTGATCTCAACAGAACATGCATTGTATCATAATTGTAGGATTACTGATGCATACCATTGTGATTATTTTAATGTCGTCATAGGTCTGTTCTCTTTTACATCAGAAAAGACTAGTTTCAAAGGAAATTTAGATTTACTCAAGGATTGAGGATAAGGTAACTGGTGCCTTTTGCCCTTTTGGCAGGCGTCACAAACATGCTTATTGCTATCATTATTGACACACGGGAGTTTATTCTCACTAAGAATCTTCCTAACAACAATGGAAGAAGGATGACCTAAACGTCTATGCCACCAATCCAGAGGTGGTTTGGTGACATTGAGCACATGCTTCTGGATGTTTCCCCCGGTGTGTTTGACAAGATAGAGCCCTCTTCTACCCCTGCCTCAAAGTAGAACCTTCCTCGTTTCCAGATCCTTGATGAGAAAAAAATGAGGGTGAATTTCAACAATAGTATTATTGTCAAGAGCAAGTTTACTTGCGGAAATCAAATCTTTTGTTGCCTTTGGAACATGAAGAACATCTTTTAGATGAAGATTACGATCTCGGGTAGAAATAGTTGCATAACCAATATGATCAATGGACATACCTGATCCGTTTGCAGTATGAATTTGATCACCGCCCGTGTACCTCTCCCGGACGGTCAGCTTCTCCAGATCGCTTGTAATATGGTCGGTTGCACCACTATCCATGTACCAGTTGGTGTCAACCCCATACTGATGAGCAGCCATGTTGGCCGAGCGCTCCTCTCCTCCCTGATATGAAGAGTCGTAGCGCTTCCAGCACTTCCAAGCAGGGTGGCCAACTTTTCCATAGATCTGGCACACCGGCTTGGCAGAGGAGTTGTTGTTGTAGTTTCCCCTGCCTCCCGAGTTGCCTCGACCACAGCCGTGGTCACCACCACGGCCACGGTCACCACCGCCGCCTGGTTTGTTGTTGAAGCCGCGACCACCGCCGCGATCACCGTTGCCGATGGAGTTGTTGTTCTTGTTGAAGCCACGCACACGCGCCGCCGCATTTGCGGACGACTGAGAGGACCCGCCGCGGAGATTCAGGCGAGTCTCAAAACTCAGAAGCTGTGAGAACAGCTCCGGGATCTTGACAGGTTCGACCCTAGAACACATGGCCGACACCACTGGGTCGTACTCCTCATCCAGTCCAGCAAGGATGTGGGAGATCACCTCTTCCTCGTCCAAGGCCTTCCCTGAAGCAGTTAGTTCATCACACAGGGTTCGGACCTTACCAACATACTCTGTGATCGTGGAGTTGCCCTTTTGAAGATTGGCTAGGGAAATTCTGACGTTGACGGTCTGTGCCCTGGTGTGTGACGCAAGCATCCCTTGCACCGTGTTTCATAGCTCGGCCGCGGTGTGGCAGGTTGCCACTTGGACGGCCATCTCACGCGGCAGTGTAGTCAGCAGGTATGAGAAAACCTGCTGATCCCGCGCGTACCACACACCAAACTCTGGGTTCGGGGCCTTCGTCTTGGTTTTGCTATCATCGCCGGTGACCTTAATGATTGTGGGCGGAGGCGGTTGTTCGATGTTGAGGAAGCTTGCCATCTGCGCTCCCCTGATGGCTGAGAGCACCGTGGCACGCCATAAGACCTCGTTCCCTCTCGTAAGCTTCTCGGTTGCGTTGTGTGCAAACGGAGACGAGGGGAAGGAATTTGCGGAGGAAGAGCTCACCATGGATGAACCCGAGGTAGGCTCTGATTACCATGAAATAAAAGAGGTGAAGCGTATACCTCCTGGCAGGGACGCGTGCGTGTTAAATAGCAAGACAAGATTACATCGGTTGGCAAGTTGTTGTGTTAGCTTGACCCCTCATCCAAGACTATACAAGATAAGGATCTCTAATCTCCAACAACCTGCCCGAGTTACAACACACGCACACAAGTTACACCCCGTGACAAATGTCACGTTACAACTACAACCATATCATTTAACATCCTCCCTCAATCTAAACGTGTCAAGGTTGAGATTGTTCTTGAAGGCTTGTAGTTGTTGAATCTGTAATGGTTTTGTAAAACCATCCGCCACTTGGTCTCCTGTTGGGATGAACCTGATCTCCAACAGTTTCCTAGCAACCCTCTCTCTGACAAAGTGAAAATCAATCTCTATGTGTTTAGTCCTTGCATCGAACACTGGATTAGCTGAGAGATACGTTGCTCCAAGATTATCACACCATAGGCAAGAAGTGCTTGTTCTTCTTACTCCTAGCTCATCCAATAAAGTTTCCATCCACATTACCTCAGTTGTTGCATTTGCCAGAGATTTATATTTTGCTTCAGTACTAGAGCGAGAGACTGTTGCTTGTTTCTTTGCATTCCAGGATATGAGGTTAGAACCAAAGAAAACAGCAAATCCACCTGTAGACCTTCTGTCATCAGGACACCCTGCCCAATCTGCATCAGAAAAGGCACTAACAGTTGTTGAGGGTGATTTACATATTTTCAGTTCTGTACCAGCACTTCCTTGAATATATCTCAATATCCTTTTTACTGTTGTCCAATGAAGTGAAGTAGGGGAGTGCAGAAATTGACAGACCTTGTTAACAGAGAAGGATATATCAGGTCTTGCCAAAGTTAAATATTGTAGTGCACCCACCACATTCCTATATTTAGTCCCTTCCTCTGGACTCAACAACTCTCCTTCATGCAATGATAATTTTTCTGTTGTAGATAAAGGTGTACTAGAGGGTTTACAATCTCTCATACCTACACGCTTGAGTATATCCTTGGCATATTTTTCCTGAGTCAGCAGTATATACCATCATGTACCTGTTTTACTTCTATGCCGAGGAAATAATGTAATTCTCCCAAGTCCTTGAGAGCAAAGTCATTCTTCAAGTTTTTGAGTAAAGCTGAGGTGGCTTGTGGAGAGGAGCTAGCAACAATTATATCATCTACATATATAAGCATATAAATGATCACCTTCTCATTTTTGAAGAAAAACAGAGAAGTATCTCCTCTTGTTGGTCGGAAACCAAGTTGTTGAAGCTTTGTGCTTAGTCTTGAGTACCAAGCCCTGGGTGCCTATTTCAGACCATACAGTGCTTTGTCCAATTTACACACATGCTGTGGTTTGGTACCATCCACAAACCCAGGTGGTTGCTTCATGTACACCTCCTCCTCGAGAATGCCATGTAAGAACGCATTCTGTACATCCAATTGGCGAAGAGTCCATCCCCCGAAAACAGCAATAGACAGAACAAGTCTAATAGTAGCTGCCTTAACTACTGGACTAAAAGTGTCTTCATAGTCAATTCCATAACGTTGTTTAAACCCCTTTGCTACTAGTCTAGCTTTGTATCTATCTATTGTACCATTAGAATTCCTTTTAATTTTGTATACCCATTTGCAATCTATAATGTTTCTACCTTGTTTAGGTGAGACTAGATGCCAAGTTTGATTTTTCATAAGTGCATCATACTCTACCTCCATAGCTTGTTTCTAGTTTTTATCATCTAGTGCTTCAGCTAGATCACGAGGTTCACCAGTAGCAGCAAAGTTTACTACCTTGAAATTTTTACCATACCCGACCGTTCCATCTTTAGGAACAAGTGGTTTAAAAATGCCTTTTTGTGACCGTGTATTGGGTCGCTCTGGTTCAACGGCCACAGAAGATCCTGACGTTGCAGAAGATCCTGCAGCCAGTTCTGGACGCGGTCGGACCTGGGGATCGGTCTTGTCGGGAGGCGAGGCAGAAACGCGTCCAGGCGACACACGCCCGGGAGTCCGTGCCTCCTCATCATTCGGTGATGGCGACCCGTTGGATGCACCTGCGCCAGCCCGCGCACTCGACCGCGAGCCTGGCCGCGTGTCACCCGTGGATGGGCTGCTCGCGTCAGGTGGGGTGGCCGCGCCAGTCGGAGTGCACAGTTCCGCCTCTGAGTCTGTGCACGAGCCAGATGCAGCAGCGCCGCCAGATCTCTCGGGATCCGTGTGCGTAGGCGAATCTGCCCTGCCACCAGATCTCTCGGGATCCGTGTGTGTAGGAGGATCTGCTCCGTGTTCCGAGCCAGGCTGGTTTGGTTGTATCTACTGCATAAAATCATGACCAAAACCAGTATTTTCTGCTGCATTTTTTTCACTGCGGCTTCCTGCATCATTAGAACCATTAGTAGTCCTATTAATCATTTGATCATCAACTAGTTCTCCTCCTTGATCAGTAGGATTAAGTAGGTCAGGAGGAAGTAAAAGAATCTCAGCCCTTAGGCGAGCACCGGCATTAGGATGAAGGGCCGCAAAAGGAAACGGATTTTCATCAAACACCACATCCCTAGAAATGTATACACGCCCAGTAGAGATATCAAGGCACTTGTAGCCTTTGTGCAGGTTACTATAACCAAGAAAAGCACATTGCTTTGATCGAAATTGAAGCTTAAGTGTGTTATATGGACGTAAATTGGGCCAACAAGCACACCCAAAAAATCTAAGAGAGGAATAGTTGGGAGTTTCACCGAATAACCTAGTAAGAGGTGTTTCATGATTTATGACCTTGCTTGGAACCCTATTGATTAGGTAGGTTGCGGCAAGGAAGGCCTCATCCCAAAACTTCAATGGCATAGAGGCTTGAGTGAGCAAGGAGAGGCCGACCTCAACAATGTGACGGTGTTTGCGCTCAGCTAACCCATTCTGCTGATGAGCATGAGGGCATGATACATGGTGTGAAATACCAATTTTGGTGACGAAAGAGTTCAACTTTTCATACTCCCCTCCCCAATCTGTTTGGAGAGCAAGAATCTTTCGATCAAAACGTCGTTCAACAAGGTTCTGGAAGTCATGGAATTTCTGAAAAACTTCAGATTTGTGCTTGATGAGATAGATCCACGTGAATTTACTAAAGTCATCGATAAAACTCACATAGTATTTTTTTTTCTGCCTACTGTTTCAACAGCAGGAACCCACACATCAGAAAAGACTAGTTTCAAAGGAAATTTAGATTTACTCAAGGATTGAGGATAAGGTAACTGGTGACTTCTGCCCTTTTGGCAGGCGTCACAAACATGCTTATTGCTATCATTATTGACACACAGGAGTTTATTCTCACTAAGAATCTTCCTAACAACAATGGAAGAAGGATGACCTAAACGTCTATGCCACCAATCCAGAGGTGGTTTGGTGACATTGAGCACATGCTTCTGGATGTTTCCCCCGGTGTGTTTGACAAGATAGAGCCCTCTTCTACCCCTGCCTCGAAGTAGAACCTTCCTCGTTTCCAGATCCTTGATGAGAAAAAAATGAGGGTGAATTTCAAAAATAGTATTATTGTCAAGAGCAAGTTTACTTGCGGAAATCAAATCTTTTGTTGCCTCTGGAACATGAAGAACATCTTTTAGATGAAGATTACGATCTCGAGTAGAAATAGTTGCATAACCAATATGATCAATTGACATACCTGATCCGTTTGCAGTATGAATTTGATCACCGCCCGTGTACCTCTCCCGGACGGTCAGCTTCTCCAGATCGCTTGTAATATGGTCGGTTGCACCACTATCCATGTACCAATTGGTGTCAACCCCATACTGATGAGCAGCCATGTTGGCCGAGCGCTCCTCTCCTCCCTGATATGAAGAGTCGTAGCGCTTCCAGCACTTCCAAGCAGGGTGGCCAACTTTTCCACAGATCTGGCACACCGGCTTGGCAGAGGAGTTGTTGTTGTAGTTTCCCATGCCTCCCGAGTTGCCTCGACCACGGCCGTGGTCACCACCACGGCCACGGTCACCACCGCCGCCTGGTTTGTTGTTGAAGCCGCGACCACCGCCGCGATCACCGTTGCCGATGGAGTTGTTGTTCTTGTTGAAGCCACGCACACGCGCCGCCGCATTTGCGGACGACTGAGAGGACCCGCCGCGGAGATTCAGGCGAGTCTCAAAACTCAGAAGCTGTGAGAACAGCTCCGGGATCTTGACAGGTTCGACCCTAGAACACATGGCCGACACCACTGGGTCGTACTCCTCATCCAGTCCAGTAAGGATGTGGGAGATCACCTCTTCCTCGTCCAAGGCCTTCCCTGAAGCAGTTAGTTCATCACACAGGGTCCGGACCTTACCAACATACTCTGTGATCGTGGAGTTGCCCTTCTGAAGATTGGCTAGGGAAATTCTGACATTGACGGTCTGCGTCCTGGTGTGTGACGCAAGCATCCCTTGCACCGTGTTCCATAGCTCGGCCGCGGTGTGGCAGGTTGCCACTTGGACGGCCATCTCACGCGGCAGTGTAGTCAGCAGGTATGAGAAAACCTGCTGATCCCGCGCGTACCACACACCAAACTCTGGGTTCGGCGCCTTCGTCTTGGTTTTGATGTCATCGCCGGTGACCTCAATGATCGTGGGCAGAGGCAGCTGTTCGATGTTGAGGAAGCTTGCCATCTGCGCTCCCCTGATGGCTGAGAGCACCGTAGCGCGCCATAAGACCTCGTTCCCTCTCGTAAGCTTCTTGGTTGCGTTGTGTGCAAACGGAGACGAGGGGAAGGAATTTGCGGAGGAAGAGCTCACCATGGATGAACCCGAGGTAGGCTCTGATTACCATGAAAGAAAAGAGGTGAAGCGTATACCTCCTGGCAGGGACGCGTGCGTGTTAAATAGCAAGACAAGATTACATCGGTTGGCAAGTTGTTGTGTTAGCTTGACCCCTCATTCAAGACTATACAAGATAAGGATCTCTAATCTCCAACAACCTGCCCAAGTTACAACACACGCACACAAGTTACACCCCGTGACAAATGTCACGTTACAACTACAACCATATCATTTAACATGTAAAGGGTTGGGTATATCAATTCGTTGAACTTTGTTGCTATATCAATTCTATGAAATGTACATGATTTTATTTTTGTTCGTGGTGTAGACTCATTGGATTATTCCATTTTTTGTCAATTTGATTGTGGGGATGACCCAAAATTTTCCAAAGGAGTAGTGAAGTGGGTGCTCAAATCTTCATCCTACGGTTGCTTTAAAATGATTTGGCATCTCCAAGTAATGTTCGCTTCTTATTGTGAGTAGCATGGGGCAAATCTTCATGGAATACTGTAGAGAACCACAACATTGAGGGCGTTCTCCTTTGCTAATTGGCCATTACCAATCAAGGTGTCATCGGTTTTGTGACCATGTTTATTACTCTCACTTACGATTTTGTTGCCTTTCACTTGTGGTCTGGCAAGGGATCTTTTATGTATGGTTTCATGGCAGTATTGTTTTTCTAATTGTATAATTCATCTATGCTGAGAAATAAATGCAAAAAAATAAAAAAGTGGGCTGTGTTCTTGCTCCGTCCTACTACTTGATGCATCTGTCTTTTATCCTCCCATTTCATGACGTCATGTGATCAATCTTTTTGTTGGGAACAGTAATACATCTATTGCTATTTTGTATAACTATGAGCTTCCTTATTGACATCCAGCATTACTAATCCAGCAGGGCTCCTGATTCCATGGTGTGCCTTAGTCTTTTGGCGGGCATATTAAAAGTTGAGGGATCTTTTATTCCATTTCAATTTGCTTTGGAAATGTTCTGCCAGCTCAAGTACTCATGTCAAGGAATATAGCTGTATTTTCCTTGGAATTTTCTTTTGCCTTGCAATGCTAATGGAGGACAGGCAACCAAATTCTTGGAGGGATAAAGATTGTTAAAGAATAGATAAACAAACTATTTTCCATGGAAATTGCTATTCAAAGACTTGGTGCATTTGGGAAGTATGTAATGACCAAGTCTTTGATAATGTACTTCTAAATTTTGGTTGGTGCAAAATTCTCGTTATTAGCACCTAAACATAGAATTGTACTGGATTGTGAAAAGTAAATTTCTCTTTCCCCTTGAACTCATAACATTATTCCATGTGACTGAAAGAGTAATCTGATCATCAAAATCATCATTCTATATAATCATCCATGTTTATTTTTTGACCATACATTCCCGCAGCAATGCGTGGGGAATCATCTAGTTATAAAAACGTTTTGACACTACACTAATTGTATGTTTTATCACTTCCTCCTTGCGAGGAGTATATATATTAACTGTGTGTTTTACCACTTTGGCCAACAGCATGGAACGCAAGCAAGCAGTTGCTGTGCTCGAGGCTCGAGCATAAGAGCAACTCCAACTGGCGGACACAAACTATTGGCATGTGTCCGTTTAGGTCGAATGTGCTGGAATTTTGTCTATTTTGGGTCTAGCCCAATAGCAGTTTCAGAAATTCCTAATAAATCTTAAAGGCCCAAGCAGCCCATTCGTGCAAGGCAAGAGATGGGACTAAAGTTTAGTCCCACACTGCTAGTTTAGAGGGAGTTGGACCTCTTTATAAGGGAGGTTCTTACTCCACATGAGAGGGACATCCACACACGCTCCTCCTCCGCCGCCCGCCTCGCCATGCCACCGCGGGTTGCGGGAATAAACCGAGCCGATGTCTTTCGCGTGAAACGTTTTTGCTGTAGTGGAGATTGAATACGAACGGCGCACCTCTTCGCCTGCTGCCTATTCGTTTCGTCTCCCTTGTTCTTTTCAGCTCCCGGCGCAGCCTCTCGCCTCCTTCTCTTGCGCCTATAAAAGGGAGGTCACTCCTCCCAGAGAGACGCACCAAAACAAAACAACCCTCTCGCCTCCAAGTTCCTGATCACTGAGCTACTACTACGATCTTCCCCATCCCTGCTTGCGGCGTGCACCGCAGGTCGGGACAGTAGGCCTCCGAAACCGCACCTTTTGAGTCCTGTATAGGAGAATGGTGATAAGGTTTTTCGGGAGCGCTTAGCGCGACTACTGACTTCTTCGTCACGGACGCCCCGGACTCCGACAACTACTTCCCCGATGATGACTTCTTTCCCGACGTCGACAACCTCCTCGACGACATGGCTGGCGAGGACACCGATCCCAAGTCCAGTGCTACTGCTGCTGCAGCCCTGTATGTGCTCCTCTCCTTTCTGTTCGAGGTCTTGCCATAGTTCCTGGTTCTGGTGTTTGTCCTAGATATGTTAGATTCTACTTCATATATGAAACTTGCCCTATTGTCTGCCCTAGATAAGCTTGATTACAGTTCATATATGCCCATGTTATTTACCTTCTCTCTATCAAATCACATGACTAGTTTTATGCCTATGATATTAGTCATGCTTTATCTAATATTTCTGTTCATAAAATCATTCGGTAAATTTCTCATATTTCCAACAATCCAAAAACCTCATTATAGGCAATTTACCCCGAGTGGTTTTGCTGCTTCCATGAAACCTCCTATGTTTGAGGGTATCCAATATAAGAGGTGGCGCGTGAGAGCAGTCTTATGGTTTCAAACCATGAGTTGCTATGACGCCGCTCTTGGCAAACCTAAAGGAGAGTTTGATGCTCAACATGCACAAGCTTTTCAGAAAATGGATACTCTGTTTAAGGCTGCTCTCTTGAGTGTTCTTGGTGAGAACATAGTTGATGCTTATGCGTCAATTGATAATGGAAAATATATGTGGGATGCACTCAAGGCCAAGTTTGGGGTCTCGGATGCTGGCACTGAGTTGTACATCATGGAGCAATTCTATGATTACAGGATGACTGAAGAGCGCTCCGTGGTTGAGCATACTCATGAGATACAGTAATTTGCTAGAGAACTTGAGCACTTCAATTGTATGCTACCGGACAAGTTTGTTGCCGGAGGCATCATCACTAAGCTTCCTCCTTCGTGGAGGAACTTTGCTACCTTACTGAAGCATAAGAGGCAGGAGTTTTCCGTTCCAGATCTCATTGGTACTCTTGATGTGGAAGAAAAGGCGAGAGCAAAGGACACACGTGCTCGAGGTATTGAGGGAGGATCTAGTGCCAATCTGGTACAGAAGAAGAACTTCCAGCCCCACAAGTTCAAGAACAAGGGCAAGTTTGATGGTAAAGCAAAGTTTGATGGAAACAACAAGGCTATGCAACACACGAACTTCAATAAGAAGAATGACAAGAAGAAAGGTGTTTGTCATGTGTGTGGGGATCCTGATCATTGGGCTCCTAGTTTCCCTAATCGCTATGACAAGCGTCATCCTGGGAAAGGCGGCAAGACCGCTAATGTTGTCATTGGAGACACTGACATGAAGGATGTTGGGTATGGTATATTTCCCACTGTTCTTTCAGTATGTCATTCTCCTGATTGGTTGATTGACACGGGTGCTAATGTGCATGTATGTGGTGATATTTCCATGTTTTCGTCTTATCAGACCGCAGGGACTTCAACCGTGTTGATGGGCAATGGTTCAAGTGCTTCTGTTCGTGGTGTTGGCACGGTCGATCTGAAGTTTACTTCGGGGAAGATCGTGTTGCTGAAGAACGTGCATTATGTCCCCTTCGTCAATAAGAATCTTGTTAGCGGATCTCTTCTGTGTAGAGATGGCTACAAGTTTGTCTTTGAGTCGAATAAATTTGTAATATCCAAGTATGGAACCTTTGTTCGTAAAGGCTATGAGTCAGGAGGTCTGTTTCGTTTATCCTTATCAGACGTTTGCAATAAAGTTGTTAATCATATTTGCAACAATAATGAATCAAATGTGTGGCATTCACGTCTTTGTCATGTTAACTTTGGTTGCATGTCGCGACTAGCGAAGTTGAACTTAATCCCTAGTTTCACCGCTGTCAAGGGATCCAAGTGTCAAGTGTGTGTGCAAGCTAAGCAACCTCGTAAGTCTCATGTGACTGCGGAAACGAGAAATCTTGCACCACTAGAACTCATACATTCAGATCTATGTGAAATGAATGGTGTTTTGACAAAAGGTGGAAAGAAATATTTCATGACGTTAATTGATGACTCCACTAGATACTGCCGTGTGTATCTTCTGAAATCTAAGGATGAGGCTTTGAACTTTTTCAAGATCTATAAAGCTGAAGTGGAAAACCAACTTGATCAGAAAATCAAGAGGCTTAGGTCCGACCGTGGTGGAGAGTATTTTTTCAATGAATTTGATGCTTTTTGTGCGGAACATGGTATAATCCATGAGAGGACGTCTCCCTATTCACCTTAGTCAAATGGGGTGGCCGAAAGAAAGAACCATACTCTAACAGATTTGGTTAACGCCATGTTAGACACATCGGGTCTCTCCAAGGCATGGTGGGGGAGGCGATATTGACTGCATGTCATGTCCTAAACCGAGTTCCCACAAAGAATAAAGAGATAAATCAATTCGAGGAATGGGAGAAGAAAATATTAAAACTCTCTGATCTATGAACCTGGGGTTGTTTGGCGAAAGTCAATGTGCCAATTCCAAAGAAGCGCAAGCTTGGACCAAAGACCGTGGATTGTGTTTTCCTCGGGTATGCTTTTCATAGCATTGGTTATAGATTCTTGGTTGTGAAGTCTGAGGTACCTGGCATGCATGTCGGTACTATCATGGAGTCGAATGATGCGACTTTCTTTGAAGATATCTTTCCCATGAAGGATATGGCTACATCATCTAATCAGGAGATGCCTAGTTCATCGAATCAGGAACCAGTTACAATTACTGAACCTGCCATTTCGATGGAACACTTTGAAAATCCTGTGGAGGAGAACAATGTAGTTCCTACTAGGAGCAAGAGACAGAGGACTGCAAAGTCCCTTGGTGATGATTTTCTTGTGTATCTCATAGATGACACCCCCAGTTCTATTTCAAAGGCCTACGCATCTGAAGATGCTGACTGCTGGAAGAAAGCGCTTTGTAGTGAGATGGATTCCATCTTGGCGAATGAAACTTGGCAGATAACTGATCGTCCTTATGGGTGCAAACCTATAGGATGCAAATGGGTATTCAAGAAGAAGCTTAGGCCTGATGGTACTATTAAAAAGTACAAGGCTCGGCTCATGGCTAAGGGTTATACGCAAAAGGAAGGTGAAGACTTCTCTGATACTTACTCACCTGTGGCTCGACTGACCACTATTCGAGTTCTACTTTCACTAGCTGCCTCACTTGGTCTTCTCGTTCATCAAATGGATGTTAAGACTACTTTCCTAAATGGAGAGTTGGACGAGTAAATTTATATGGAACAACTAGATGGGATTGTACTAGGTGGTCAGGAAGGAAAAGTGTGCAAGTTGCTGAAGTCTTTGTATGGAATCAAGCAAGCACCCAAACAGTGGCATGAGAAGTTTGAAAGAACATTAACAACTGCAGGCTTTGTTGTAAAAGAAGCTAAAAATGTGTGTACTATCGCCATGGTGGGGGCGAGGGAGTTATTCTTTGCTTGTATGTTGATGGCATGCTGATTTTCGGAACAAATCTGCATGTTATTAAGGAGGTCAAGGATTTCCTATCTCGTTGTTTTGAGATGAAGGATTTAGGAGTGGCTGATGTCATTCTGAACATCAAGTTGTTGAGAGATGATGATGGTGGGATTACATTGCTTCAATCTCACTATATGGAAAAGATCTTGAGTCGCTTTGGCTACAGTGACTGCAAGCCCTCTCCAACACCATATTGAAGGAAATATGCCCTAGAGGCAATAATAAAGTTATTATTTATTTCCTTATATCATGATAAATGTTTATTATTCATGCTAGAATTGTATTAACCGGAAACATAATACATGTGTGAATACATAGAAAAACAGAGTGTCACTAGTATGCCTCTACTTGACTAGCTCGTTGATCAAAGATGGTTATGTTTCCTAGCCATAGACATGAGTTGTCATTTCATTAACGGGATCACATCATTAGGAGAATGATGTGATTGACTTGACCCATTCCGTTATCTTAGCACTTGATCGTTTAGTTTGTTGCTATTGCTTTCTTCATAACTTATACATGTTCCTATGACTATGAGATTATGCAACTCCCGTTTACCGGAGGAACACTTTGTATGCTACCAAAGGTCACAACGTAACTGGGTGATTATAAAGGTGCTCTACAGGTGTCTCCGAAGGTACTTGTTGGGTTGGCGTATTTCGAGATTAGGATTTGTCACTCCAATTGTCGGAGAGGTATCTCTGGGCCCTCTCAGTAATGCACATCACTCAAGCCTTGCAAGCATTGCAACTAATAAGTTAGTTGCGGGATAATGTATTACGGAACGAGTAAAGAGACTTGCAGGTAACGAGATTAAACTAGGTATTGAGATACCGACGATCGAATCTCAGGCAAGTAACATACCGATGACAAAGGGAACAACGTATGTTGTTATGCAGTCTGACCGATAAAGATCTTCGTAGAATATGTAGGAGCCAATATGAGCATCCAGGTTCCGCTATTGGTTATTGACCGGAGACGTGTCTCAGTCATGTCTACATAGTTCTCAAACCCGTAGGGTCCGCACGCTTAAAGTTCGGTGACGATCATAATTAGGGTTTTTGTGTTTTGATGTACCGAAGGTTGTTCGGAGTCCCGGATGTGATCACGGACATGAGGAGGAGTCTCGAAATGGTCTAGACATAAAGATTGATATATTGGAAGCCTATATTTGGATATCGGAATCGTTCCTGATGAAATCGGGATTTTACCGGAGTACCGGGGGGTTACCGGACCCCCCCCCCCCCGGGGGGGGGTTAATGGGCCTACATGGGCCCTAAGGGAGAAGAGGAGGGCCGGACAGGGCAGGCCACGCGCCCCCTCCCCCCTAGTCTGAATAGGACAAGGAAGGGGGGGCGGCGCCCCCCTTTCCTCTTTCCCCCTTCCCCTTTCCTTCTCCAACAAGGCAAGAGGGGGGAGTCTTACTCCCGGTGGGAGTAGGACTCCACCGGGCGCACCCCTAGGGGCCGGCCGCACCTCCCCCCTCCCTCCTTTATATACGGGGGAAAGGGGGCACCCCATGACACACAAGTTGATCTTTGTGATCGTTCCTTAGCCGTGTGCGGTGCCCCCTTCCACCATATTCCACCTCGGTCATATCGTAGCGGTGCTTAGGAGAAGCCCTGTGTCGGTGGAACATCATCACCGTCATCACGCTGTCGTGCTGATGAAACTCTCCCTCAACACTCGGCTGGATCGGAGCTCGAGGGATGTCACCGAGTTGAACGTGTGCAGAACTCGGAGGTGCCGTACGTTCGGTACTTGGATCGGTCGGATCGGGAAGACGTACGACTACTTTCTCTATGTTGTGTCAACGCTTCCGTTGCCGGTCTATGAGGGTACGTAGATAACACTCTCCCCTCTCGTTGCTATGCATCACCATGATTTTGCGTGTACGTAGGAATTTTTTTGAAATTACTACGTTCCCAACAGTGGTATCAGAGCCAGGTTTTATGTGTTGATGTTATATGCACGAGTAGAACACAAGTGAGTTGTGGGCGATATAAATCATACTGCTTACCAGCATGTCATACTTTGGTTCGGCGGTATTGTTGGATGAAGCGGCCTGGGCCGACATTACGCGTACGCTTACGCGAGACTGCTTCTACCGACGTGCTTTGCACATAGGTGGCTGGCGGGTGTCAGTTTGTCCAACTTTAGTTGAATCGAGTGTGGCTACGCCCGGTCCTTGCGAAGGTTAAAACAGCACCAACTTGACAAACTATCATTGTGGTTTTGATACGTAGGTAAGAACGGTTCTTGCTAAGCCCGTAGCAGCCACGTAAAACTCAACAAAGTAGAGGATGTCTAACTTGTTTTTGCAGGGCATGTTGTGATGTGATATGGTCAAGACATGATGCTATATTTTATTGTATGAGATGATCATGTTTTGTAACCGAGTTATCGGCAACTGGCAGGAGCCATATGGTTGTCGCTTTATTGTATGCAATGCAATCGCGTTGTAATGCTTTACTTTATCACTAAGCGGTAGCGATAGTCGTGGAAGCATAAGACTGGCGAAATGACAACGATGCTACGATGGAGATCAAGGTGTCGCGCCGGTGACGATGGTGATCATGACGGTACTTCGGAGATGGAGATCACAAGTACAAGATGATGATGGCGATATCATATCACTTATATTGATTGCATGTGATGTTTATCTTTTATGCATCTTATCTTGCTTTGATTGACGGTAGCATTATAAGATGATCTCTCACTAAATTTCAAGATAAAAGTGTTCTCCCTGAGTATGCACCATTGCCAAAGTTCGTCGTGCCCAGACACCACGTGATGATAGGGTGTGATAAGCTCTACGTCCATCTACAACGGGTGCAAGCCAGTTTTGCACACGCAGAATACTCAGGTTAAACTTGACGAGCCTAGCATATGCAGATATGGCCTCGAAACACTGAGACCGAAAGGTTGAGCGTGAATCATATAGTAGATATGATCAGCATATTGATGTTCACCATTGAAAGCTACTCCATTTCGCGTGATGATCGGTTATGGTTTAGTTGATTTGGATCACGTGATCACTTAGAAGATTAGAGGGATGTCTTTCTAAGTGGGAGTTCTTAAGTAATATGATTAATTGAACTTAGATTTATCATGAACTTAGTACCTGATAGTATCTTGCTTGTCTATGTTTGATTGTAGATAGATGGCCCGTGCTGTTGTTCCGTTGAATTTTAATGCGTTCCTTGAGAAAGCAAAGTTGAAAGATGATGGTAGACATTACACGGACTGGGTCCATAACTTGAGGATTATCGTCATTGCTGCACAGAAGAATTATGTCCTGGAAGCACCGCTGGGTGCCAGGCCTGCTGCTGGAGCAACACCAGATGTTATGAACGTCTGGCAGAGCAAAGCTGATGACTACTCGATAGTTCAGTGTGCCATGATTTACGGCTTAGAATCGGGACTTCAACGACGTTTTGAACGTCATGGAGCATATGAGATGTTCCAGGAGTTGAAGTTAATATTTCAAGCAAATGCCCGGATTGAGAGATATGAAGTCTCCAATAAGTTCTATAGCTGCAAGATGGAGGAGAATAGTTCTGTCAGTGAACATATACTCAAAATGTCTGGGTATCATAATTACTTGACTCAATTGGGAGTTAATCTTCTTGTTGATAGTGTCATTGACAGAGTTTTTCAATCACTGCCACCAAGCTACAAGAGCTTCGTGATGAACTATAACATGCAAGGGATGGATAAGACGATTCCCGAGCTCTTCGCAATGCTAAAGGCTGCGGAGGTAGAAATCAAGAAGGAGCATCAAGTGTTGATGGTCAACAAGACCGCCAGTTTCAAGAAAAAGGGGCAAAGGGAAGAAGAAGGGGAACTTCAAGAAGAACAACAAGCAAGTTGCTGCTCAGGAGAAAGAAACCCAAATCTGGACCTAAGCCTGAAACTGAGTGCTTCTACTACAAGCAGACTGGACACTGGAAGCGGAACTGCCCCAAGTATTTGGTGGATAAGAAGGATGGCAAGGTGAACAAAGGTATATGTGATATACATGTTATTGATGTGTACCTTACTAGAGCTCGCAGTAGCACCTGGGTATTTGATACTGGTTCTGTTGCTAATATTTGCAACTCAAAACAAGGACTACGGATTAAGCGAACACTGGCGAAGGACGAGGTGACGATGCGCGTGGGAAATGGTTCCAAAGTCGATGTGATCGCAGTCAGCACGCTACCTCTACATCTACCTTCCGGGTTAGTATTAGACCTAAATAATTTTTATTTGGTGCCAGCGTTGAGCATGAACATTATATCTGGATCTTGTTTGATACGAGACGGTTATTCATTTAAATCAGAGAATAATGGTTGTTCTATTTATATGAGTAATATATTTTATGGTCATGCACCCTTGAAGAGTGGTCTATTTTTGATGAATCTCGATAGTAGTGATACACATATTCATAATGTTGAAACCAAAAGATGCAAAGTTGATAATGATAGTGCAACTTATTTGTGGCACTGCCGTTTAGGTCATACCGGTGTAAAGCGCATGAAGAAACTCCATACTGATGGACTTTTGGAATCACTTGATTATAAATCACTTGGTACTTGCGAATCGTGCCTCATGGGCAAGATGACTAAAACGTCGTTCTCCGGTACTATGGAGAGAGCAACAGATTTGTTGAAAATCATACATACAGATGTATGTGGTCCGATGAATGTTGAGGCTCGTGGCGGATATCGTTATTTTCTCACCTTCACAGATGATTTAAGCAGATATGGGTATATCTACTTAATGAAGCATAAGTCTGAAACATTTGAAAAGTTCAAATAATTTCAGAGTGAAGTTGAAAATCATCGTAACAAGAAAAAAAAAGTTTCTACGATCTGATCGTGGAGGAGAATATTTGAGTTACGAGTTTGGTCTACATTTGAAACAATGCAGAATAGTTTCGCAACTCACGCCACCCGGAACACCACAGCGTAATGGTGTGTCCGAATGTCGTAACCATATTTTACTAGATATGGTGCGATCTATGATGTCTCTTACTGATTTACCGCTATCGTTTTGGGGTTATGCTTTAGAGACGGCTGCATTCACGTTAAATAGGGCACCATCAAGATCCGTTGAGACGACACCTTATGAATTGTGGTTTGGCAAAAAAACTAAAGTTGTCGTTTCTGAAAGTTTGGGGCTGCGATGCTTATGTGAAAAATCTTCAACCTGATAAGCTCGAACCCAAATCGGAGAAATGTGTCTTCATAGGATACCCAAAGGAGACGGTTGGGTACACCTTCTATCACAGATCCGAAGGCAAGACATTCGTTTCTAAGAATGGATCCTTTCTAGAGAAGGAGTTTCTCTCGAAAGAAGTGAGTGGGAGGAAATTAGAAGTTGATGAGGTAACTGTACCTGCTCCTTTATTTGAAAGTAGTACATCACATAAACCGGTTTCTGTGACACCTATACCAATTAGTGAGGAAGCTAATGATAATGATCATGAAACTTCAGATCAAGTTTCTACCGAACCTCGTAGATCAACCAGAGTAAGATCCGCACCAGAGTGGTACGGTAATCCTGTTCTGGAAGTCATGCTACTGGATCATGATGAACCTATGAACTATGAAGAAGCGACGGTGAGCTCAGATTCCGCAAAATGGCTAGAAGCCATGAAATCTGAGATGGGAGCCATGTATGAGAACAAAGTGTGGACTTTGGTTGACTTGCCCGTTGATAGGCAAGCAATTGAGAATAAATGGATCTTCAAGAAGAAGACTGACGCTGACGGTAATGTTACTGTCTACAAAGCTCGACTTGTTGCGAAAGGTTTTCGACAAGTTCAAGGGATTGACTACGATGAGACCTTCCAACCCGTAGCGATGCTTAAGTCTGTCCGAATCATGTTAGCAATTGCCGCATTTTATGATTATGAAATTTGGTAGATGGATGTCAAAACTGCATTCCTGAATGGATTTCTGGAAGAAGAGTTGTATATGATGCAACCGGAAGGTTTTGTCGATCCAAAGGGAGCTAACAAAGTGTGCAAGCTCCAGCGATCCATTTATGGACTGGTGCAAGCCTCTCGGAGTTGGAATAGACGCTTTGATAGTGTGATCAAAGCATTTGGTTTTGTACAGACTTTTGGAGAAGCCTGTATTTACAAGAAAGTGAGTGGGAGCTCTGTAGCATTTCTGATATTATATGTAGATGACATTTTACTGATTGGAAATGATATATAATTTCTGGATAGCATAAAGGGATGCTTGAATAAGAGTTTTTCAATGAAAGACCTCGGTGAAGCTGCTTACATATTGGGCATTAAGATCTATAGAGATAGATCAAGACGCTTAATTGGACTTTCACAAAGCACATACCTTGACAAAGTTTTGAAGAAGTTCAAAATGGATCAAGCAAAGAAAGGGTTCTTGCCTGTGTTACAAGGTGTGAAGTTGAGTAAGACTCAATGTCCGACCACCGCAGAAGATAGAGAGAAAATGAAAGATGTTCCCTATGCTTCAGCCATAGGCTCTATCATGTATGCAATGTTGTGTACCAGACCTGATGTGTGCCTTGCTATAAGTCTAGCAGGGAGGTACCAAAGTAATCCAAGAGTGGATCACTGGACAGCGGTTAAGAACATCATGAAGTACCTGAAAAGGACTAAGGATATGTTTCTCGTATATGGAGGTGACAAAGAGCTCATCGTAAATGGTTACGTAGATGCAAGCTTTGACACTGATCCGAACGATTCTAATCGCAAACCGGATACGTGTTTATATTGAACGGTGGAGCTATCAGTTGGTGCACTTCTAAACAAAGCGTCGTGGCGGGATCTACATGTGAAGCGGAGTACATAGCTGCTTCGGAAGCAGCAAATGAAGGAGTCTGGATGAAGGAGTTCATATCCGATCTAGGTGTCATACCTAGTGCATCGGGTCCAATGAAAATCTTTTGTGACAATACTGGTGCAATTGCCTTGGCGAAGGAATCCAGATTCCACAAGAGAACCAAGCACATCAAGAGACGCTTCAATTCCATTTGGGATTTAGTCCAAGTGGGAGACATAGAAATTTGCAAGATACATACGAATCTGAATGTTGCAGACCCGCTGACTAAGCCTCTTCCACGAGCAAAACATGATCAGCACCAAGGCTCCATGGGTGTAAGAATCATTACTATGTAGTCTAAATTATTGACTATAGTGCAAGTGGGAGACTGAAGGAAATATGCCCTAGAGGCAATAATAAAGTTATTATTTATTTCCTTATATCATGATAAATGTTTATTATTCATGCTAGAATTATATTAACCAGAAACATAATACATGTGTGAATACATAGACAAACAGAGTGTCACTAGTATGCCTCTACTTGACTAGCTCGTTGATCAAAGATGGTTATGTTTCCTAGCCATAGACATGAGTTGTCATTTGATTAACGGGATCACATCATTAGAAGAATGATGTGATTGACTTGACCCATTCCGTTAGCTTAGCACTTGATCGTTTAGTTTGTTGATATTGCTTTCTTCATAACTTATACATGTTCCTATGACTATGAGATTATGCAACTCCCGTTTACCGGAGGAACACTTTGTGTGCTACCAAACATCACAACTTAACTAGGTGATTATAAAGGTGCTCTACAGGTGTCTCCGAAGGCACTTGTTGGGTTGGCGTATTTCGAGATTAGGATTTGTCACTCCGATTGTCGGAGAGGTATCTCTGGGCCCTCTCGGTAATGCACATCACTCAAGCCTTGCAAGCATTGCAACTAATAAGTTAGTTGCGGGATGATGTAATACAGAACGAGTAAAGAGACTTGCCAGTAACGAGATTGAACTAGGTATTGAGATACCGACGATCGAATCTCGGGCAAGTAACATATCGATGACAAAGGGAACAACGTATGTTGTTATGCGGTCTGACCGATAAAGATCTTCGTAGAATATGTAGGAGCCAATATGAGCATCCAGGTTCTGCTATTGGTTATTGACCGGAGACGTGTCTCAGTCATGTCTACATAGTTCTTGAACCCGTAGGGTCCGCACGCTTAAAGTTCGATGACGATCGTAATTAGGGTTTTTGTGTTTTGATGTACCGAAGGTTGTTCGGAGTCCCGGATGTGATCACGGACATGACGAGGAGTCTCGAAATGGTCGAGACATAAAGATTGATATATTGGAAGCCTATATTTGGATATCGGAACCGTTCCGGATGAAATCGGGATTTTACTGGAGTACCGGGGGGTTACC
>NC_041384.1:746311134-746380589 GCF_002162155.2 Triticum dicoccoides
TAGGACAAGGAAGGGGGGGGGCGGCGCCCTCCTTTCCTCTTTCCCCCTTCCCCTTTCCTTCTCCAACAAGGCAAGAGGGGGGAGTCCTACTCCCGGTGGGAGTAGGACTCCTCCAGGCGTACCCTTAGGGGCCGGCCGCACCTCCCCCCTCCCTCCTTTATATACGGGGGCAAGGGGGCACCCCATGACACACAAGTTGATCTTCGTGATCGTTCCTTAGCCGTGTGCGGTGCCCCCTTCCACCATATTCCACCTCGGTCATGTCGTAGCGGTGCTTAGGTAAAGCCCTGCGTCGGTAGAACATCATCACCGTCATCACGCCGTCGTGCTGACGAAACTCTCCCTCAACACTCGGCTAGATTGGAGCTCGAGGGACGTCACCGAGTTGAACGTGTGCAGAACTCGGAGGTGCCGTACATTCGATACTTGGATTGGTCGGATCGGGAAGACATACGACTACTTCCTCTATGTTGTGTCAACGCTTCCGTTGCCGTTCTACGAGGGTACGTAGACAACACTCTCCCCTCTCGTTGCTATGCATCACCATGATCTTGCGTGTGCGTAGGAATTTTTTTTAAATTACTACGTTCCCAACACATATCATGTGAGTGTGTTACTTCGAAAGAATCGAAGAATTGCTAGAGATCAATTGAAATATTCTCAGATTATTGGCTCACTTATGTACTTTGCCAGTGCTACAAGACTTGACATCTCTTTTGCTGTTAGCAAACTGAGTCGATTTGTCTCAAAACCAGGAGATGTGCATTGGAAAGCTCTAGAGAGAGTTTTGCGTTATTTGAAAGGCACTGCGAATTATGGAATTCACTACACCGGGCACCCAAAGGTGCTTGAAGGGTATAGTGACTCAAACTGGATATCAGATGCTGATGAGATAAAGGCCACGAGCGGTTATATATTCACTCATGGAGGTGGCGCTGTCTCTTGGAAGTCTTGCAAGCAGACCATCTTAACGAGATCAACAATGGAAGCAGAACTCACAGCACTAGATACAGCTACGGTCGAAGCAGATTGGCTTCGTCGGCTCTTGAATGACTTGCCGGTTATTCAAAAACCTGTACCGGGTATCCTAATGAACTGGGACAATCAAACTGTAATCACGAAAGTGAGCTGCTCAAAGGATAACATGAAGTCATCAAGACACGTTGATAACCCACAAGTATAGGGGATCACAACAGCTTTCAAGGGTAGAGTATTCAACCCAAATTTATTGATTCGACACAATGGGAGCCAAAGAATATTCTCAAGTATTAGCAGCTGAGTTGTCAATTCAACCACACCTGGAAACTTAGTATCTGCAGCAAAGTGTTTAGTAGCAAAGTAATATGATAGTAGTGGTAGCGGCAACAAAATTAAAGACAGCAAAAGTAATGTTTTTGGTATTTTGTAGTGATTGTAACAGTAGCAACGGAAAAGTAAATAAGCGTAAACCAGTATATGGAAAACTCGTAGGCACCGGATTAGTGATGGATAATTATGCCGGATGTGGTTCATCATGTAACAGTCATAACATAGGGTGACACAGAACTAGCTCTAGTTCATCAATGTAATGTAGGCATGTATTCCGTATATAGTCATACGTGCTTATGGAAAAGAACTTGCATGACATCTTTTGTCCTACCCTCCCGTGGCAGCGGGGTCCTATTGGAAACTAAGGGATATTAAGGCCTCCTTTTAATAGAGAACCGGAACAAAGCATTAGCACATAGTGAATACATGAACTCCTCAAACTATGGTCATCACCGGGAGTGGTCCCGATTATTGTCACTTCGGGGTTGCCGGATCATAACACATAGTAGGTGACTATAGACTTGCAAGATAGTATCAAGAACTCACATATATTCATGAAAACATAATAGGTTCAGATCTGAAATCATGGCACTCGGGCCCTAGTGACAAGCATTAAGCATAGCAAAGTCATAGCAACATCAATCTCAGAACATAGTGGATACTAGGGATCAAACCCTAACAAAACTAACTCGATTACATGATAAATCTCATCCAACCCATCACCGTCCAGCAAGCCTACGATGCAATTACTCACGCACGGCGGTGATCATCATGAAATTGGTGATGGAGGATGGTTGATGATGACGATGGCGACGAATCCCCCTCTCCAGAGCCCTGAACGGACTCCAGATCAGCCCTCCCAAGAGGTTTTAGGGCTTGGCGGCGGCTCCGTATCGTAAAACGCGATGATTTCTTCTCTCTGATTTTTTTCTCTCCGAAAGCAAATATATAGAGTTGGAGTTGGCGTCGGAGGGTCAACAGGGGGCCCACGAGGTAGGGGGGCGCGCCCTAGGGGGGGCGCGCCCCCCACCCTCGTGGAAAGGGCGTGGGCCCCCTGGTCTTCATATTTGGCGAGGATTTTTTATTAATTTTTCTAAGACCTCCCGTGGAGTTTCAGGTCATTCCGAGAATATTTGTTTTCTGCACATAAAACAACATCATGGTAATTCTGGTGAAAACAGCGTCAGTCCGGGTTAGTTCCATTCAAATCATACAAGATAGAGTCCAAAACAAGGGCAAAAGTGTTTGGAAAAGTAGATACGACGGAGACGTATCAACTCCCCCAAGCTTAAACCCTTGCTTGTCCTCAAGCAATTCAGTTGACAAACTGAAAGAAAGAAAGAAAAACTTTTACAAATTCTGTTTGCTCTTGTTGTTGTAACTATGTCAAGCCAGCATTTCAAGTTTTTAGCATAAATCATAACTAACCACATTTGCAATAATTCTCAGGTCTCATCATTACTCATATCAATAGCATAATCAACTAGCAAGTCATAATAATAAATCTCGGATGACAACACTTTCTCAAAACAATCATAATATGATATAACAAGATGGTATCTCGCTAGCCCTTTCTGAGACCGCAAAACATAAATGTAGAGCACCTTTAAAGATCAAGGACTGACTAGACATTATAATTCATGGTAGAAGAGATCCAATCATAGTCATACCCAACATAAATTAATAGTGATGAATGCAAATGATGGCTGTGCTCTCCAGCTAGTGCTTTTTAATAAGAGGGTGATGACTCAACATAAAAGTAAATGGATAGGCCCTTCGCAGAGGGAAGCAGGGATTTGTAGAGGTGCCAGAGCTCGGTTTTGCAATAGAGATAAATTGTATTTTGAGTGGTATACTTTCATTGTCAGCGTAACAACTAAGAGATGGCGATATCTTCCATGCTAAACACATTATAGGCGGTTCCCAAACAGAATGGTAAAGTTTATACTCCCCCTCCACCAACAAGCATCAATCCATGGCTTGCTCGAAACAACGAGTGCCTCCAACATACATCAGGTCCCATGGGGAGTTTTGTTTGCAATTAATTTTGATTTAGTTTGCATAAAGCATGGGACTGGGCATCCCGGTGACCAGCCATTTTCTCGTGAGTGAGGAGCGGAGTCCACTCCTCTTGAAAATAACCCGCCTAACACGGAAGATAAGGACAGCCTTTGTTGATACATGAGCTATTCGAGCATACAAAACAGAATGTTTATTTGAAGGTTTAGAGTTTGGCACATACAAATTTACTTGGAACGGCAGGTAGATACCGCATATAGGAAGGTATGGTGGACTCATCTGGAATAACTTTGGGGTTTAAGCGATTGGATGCACAAGCAGTATTCCCGCTTAGTACAGGTGAAGGCTAGCAAAAGACTAGGAAGCGACCAACTAGAGAGCGACAATAGCCATGTACATGCATTAAAATTAATAAACATTGGATGCAAGCATGAGTAGGATATAATCCACCATGAACATAAATATCGTGAAGGCTATGTTGATTTTGTTTCAACTACATGTGTGAACATGTGCCAAGTCAAGTCACTTAAATCATTCAAAGGAGGATACCACCCCATCATACCACATCATAATCATCTCAATAGCATGTTGGCATACAAGGTAAATCATTATAACTCATAGCTAATCAAGCATGGCACAAGCAACTATGATCTCTAATTGTCATTGCAAACATGTTTATTCATAATAAGCTGAATCAAGAACGAGGGACTCATCATATTTACAAAAACAAAAGAGGTCGAGTTCATACCAGCTTTTCTCATCTCAGTCAGTCCATCATATATCATCATAATTGCCTTTCACTTGCACGACCGAACGGTGTGAATAATAATAAGAGTGCACGTGCATTGGACTAAGCTGGAGTCTGCGAGCATTCAATAAACAGGAGAAGACAAGGCAATATGGGCTCTTGGTTAAATCAACAATAAAGCATATAAGAGACACTTCAACAATTTAATTATGGTCTTCTCCTACTGACCACCAAAGAAAAGAAAAGAAATAAAACTATTTACACGGGAGAGCTCCCAACAAGCAAAAGAAGAACGGGAAATATTTTTGGGTTTTCTTTTTAATTATTACTACTACAGCAGAGAAATAAACTACTACTAATTTTTTTGGTTTTTTCTTAAGGTTTAACAAACACACAAGAAGAAAGCAGGAAAAAGAAAATAAACTAGCATGGATATTACAGTGAAAAAGTATGAGCACCGACATCTAGCAATGAGTGTGTGTGAACATAAATGTAATGTCGGTGAGAAATACGTACTCTCCCAAGCTTAGGCTTTTGGCCTAAGTTGGTCTATGGCCACGGCTGGCCTGGCGGATATCCATAATAATAGTTGTTGGGGTCGTACTGCAACAAAGAGGAATAGTTGGGATCATACTGATGTGCAGCGGTTATCGCCTGCTGAGCTGCAGCATGGAGTCGAGTTGCCTCCGCTCTCCTCTCGTACTCTTCTGCCTCCTCTCTGGTAATAACATATCTTCCTTTTGTCTGTGAATCAAAGAAGGCAGGAGCAGGGAGAGTAATACGAAAAACACGTCATTTATCAAAAATTAAGCGATATAAGAGAGGTGATTCAGGCCTCTCGACAAACTGGTGCGAAGCCATAGAGTTATAATCTAAATATGCAGGAGGCAACTCCATATCACCCTCACGAATGTCTATTTCAAGAAAATGAGCTAAGCGGGTTGCATAAATTCCTCCAAAGAAATCTCCATTATGTCTATTATGATGCAACCTACGAGCTACAATGGCTCCCATATGATAAGATTGGTCTCCTAACACAGCACTCCTAAGAATGCTAAGATCAGGGACACACATGTGACATGCTTCATCCTTAGCATTTATGCATCTACCGATGAAGAGAGCAAAATAATGTATAGCAGGAAAGTGAATGCTCCCTATGGTAGCCTGCGTTATGTCTCCGGATTCCCCCATAGTTATACTAGAAATAAAGTTTCTAAATTCAGATTTAGGGGGATCCCTAATACTGGCCCATGATGGAAGTTCGCAAGCAGAAGTGAAATCCTCTAAGTCCATGGTATAAGATTTATCATAAAGATCAAACATGACTGAAGGAGAATTACGCGAAGATGAATACTCAAACCTCCTCACAAATGAACTTGTGAGATCATGATACTGGGGGCATTTGTTAGCCTCAAAATCCTCAAGACCGGCATTGCACAAATATGCTTTGAATTCTTCTTTAATTCCTGCACAGTCCATAAAATTTTCCGACGGCCATTCGCAAGCTCATACTGGAGCGTCTCTTGGTGGATCCTCGTCAGCATCGCGCATAGCAATCCTGGGTCCTTGCTTCTTAGAGGAACCACCTTGGAACATCTTCCTAAACATATTGTTTTTCTCTGAAAAATTCTGAAATTTTTAGTAACTTCAAAATAAAAGTAAACCCAATTCAATAATACTGATAGCAACTACTCCTACAAGTGCCTAGAGCCTATATCAAGCATTAGAACTACTTAGAACCATATAAATTTGACATGCAAGCTCAAGAACATGGTCACCTATGCGGCACAAATTTGCAAAGAATAAAGCACTAGAACAAAAACTAATTGGACCAATGGAGGAGTCACATACCAAGGAACAATCTCCCCAAGCAGTTTTGCGAGAGGTGCTTTGAGCAAGGAGATCGAAAATCACAGCAAAAGTGGCTAGAACTCGTGCTTGAGTTGGTTTTTCGGGTTTGTGTGAGATAGAGGAAGAAGATGAGTGCTGGAATAAGTGGAGGAGGGCCAACGTGGGCCAACGAGGTAGGGGGCGCGCCCTATAGGGGGGGCGCGCGCACCACCCTCGTGACCAGGTGGCAGCTCCTCCCGTGGTAATTTTTGCACAGTAAATCCTCAAATATTCCCGAAAAAAATCATATTAAATTGGCATGGCATTCTGAGGACTTTTATTTTCGGGATATTTTTATATTGCACGGATAATCTGATAACAGACAAAAAAAATACTATTTTTACTTTATTTAATATAAATAATAGAAAATATAAAGAGGGTACAGAAGTTTGTGCTTCTAGTTTCATCCATCTCATGATCATCAAAAAGAATCCGCTAACAAGGTTGATCAAGTCTTGTTAACAAACTCATTCCGATAATCATGAAACCGGAGAAATTTCGAATAACACTAAGTTACCTCAACGGGGATATGCACATCCCCAATAATAAGAATATCATATTTCTTTTTGATAGTAGGACGAGGAAATTCAAAACCTCCAAATATAATCGATGGAATTTTTCCAACAGAGTTGATACTATGAACTTGAGGTTGTTTCCTCGGAAAGTGTATCATATGCTCATTACCATTAACATGAAAAGTGAAATTGCCTTTGTTGCAATCAATAACAGCCCCTGCAATATTAAGAAAAGGTCTTCCAAGAATAATAAACATACTGTCATCCTCGGGAATATCAAGTATAACAAAGTCCGTTAAAATAGTAATGTTTGCAACCACAACAGGCACATCCTCACAAATACCGACAGGTATAGCAGTTGATTTATCAGCCATTTGCAAAGATATTTCAGTAGGTGTCAACTTATTCAAGTCAAGTCTACGATATAGAGAGAGAGGCATGACACTAACACCGGCTCCAAGATCACATAAAGCAGTTTTAATATAATTTCTTTTAATGGAGCAAGGTATAGTAGGTACTCCGGGGTCTCCAAGTTTCTTTGGTATTCCACCCTCAAAAGTATAATTAGCAAGCATGGTGGAAAGCTCAGCTTCCGGTATCTTTCTTTTATTAGTAATGATATCTTTCATATATTTAGCATAAGGATTTGTTTTGAGCACATCAGTTAATCTCATACGCAAAAAGATAGGCCTAATCATTTCAGCAAAGCGCTCAAAATCCTCATCATCCTTTTTCCTGGATGGTTTTGGAGGAAAAGGCATGGGTTTCTGAACCCAAGGTTCCCTTTCTTTACCATGTTTCCTAGCAACAAAGTCTCTTTTATCATAACGTTGATTCTTTGATTGTGGGTTATCAAGATCAACAGCAGGTTCAATTTCTACATCATTATCATTACTAGGTTGAGCATCATCATGAACATCATCATTAATATTTTTACTAGGTTCATGTTCATTACCAGATTGTGTTTCAGCATTAGACATAGAAATATCATTTGGATTATCAGGTGGTTCAGCAATAGGTTCACTAGAAGTTTGCACAGTTCTATCATTTTTCTTCTTCTTCTTTTTAGAAGAACTAGGAACATCAATATTATTTCTTTGAGAATCTTGCTCGATTCTCTTAGGGTGGCCTTCAGGATACAAAGGTTCCTGAGTCATTGTACCAGTTCTAGTAGCCACTCTAACATCATAATCATTTTTCTTACTATTCATTTCATTAAGCACTTCTTTTTCAGCTTTAAGTACTTGTTCTACTTGGGTGATGACCATAGAAGCATGTTTGCTAATAAGTTTAAGTTCACCTTTAATATCAGCCATATAATCACCCAAGCGTCTAATCATATAAGCATTTTCTTTTAATTGTCTACCAAAATAAGCATTGAAGCCATCTTGCTTATACATAAAGTTATCAAACTCATCCAAGCACTGACTAGCAATTTTAGTAGGAGGGACTTCAGCTTTATCATATCTATAGAGAGAATTTACCTTTACTACCTGTGTCGGGATATCGGGATCAGGAGGTTCTTCAACAAATAGATAATTGAGATCATAAGTTTCTTCAACAGGCGATGAATTAAGACCATGTATTTCTTCAATAGGAGTTAAATTCTTAACGTCTTCAGCTTTAATACCTTTTTCTTTCATAGATTTCTTTGCCTCTTGCATATCTTCGGGACTGAGAAATAGAACACCTCTCTTCTTCGGAGTTGGTTTAGGAATAGGCTCAGTAATTGGAGCAGGAGTTGGCTCAGGAGGTGCCCAATTATTTTCATTTGTCAACATATTATTCAATAGAATTTGAGCTTCATCCGGTGTTCTTTCCTTGAAAAGAGAACCAACACAACTATCCAGGTAATCTCTAGAAGCATCGGTTAGTCCATTATAAAAGATATCAAGTATTTCAGGTTTCTTAAGAGGATGATCAGGCAAAGCATTAAGTAACTTGAGAAGCCTCCCCCAAGCTTGTGGGAGACTCTCTTCTTTAATTTGCACAAAGTTGTATATTTCCCTCAAAGCAGCTTGTTTCTTATGAGCAGGGAAATATTTAGCAGAGAAGTAATAAATCATATCCTGGGGACTACGCACACAACCAGGATCAAGAGAATTAAACCATATCTTAGCATCACCCTTTAATGAGAACGGAAATATTTTGAGTAAATAGAGGTAACGTGATCTCTCTTTATTAGTGAATAGGGCAGCTATATCATTTAACTTAGTAAGATGTGCCACAACAGTTTTAGATTCATAGCCATAAAATGGATCAGATTCAACCAAAGTAATTATATCAGGATCAACAGAGAATTCATAATCTTTATCAGGAACACATATAGGTGAAGTAGCAAAAGCAGGATCGGGTTTCATCTCTAAGTGATTCTTTGTTCCATTTAATTAGTAACATCTTAAGCTCATATCTATCTCTGCAAGCTAAAATAGCTAATGACCCTCGGGAATAACAGGCATATTTTCATCATCACTATCATCATCGTATTCAGATTCAATAATTTCTTTTTCTCTAGCCGTAGCAATTTGTTCTTCTAGAAAATCACTAAGTGGCACAGTAGTATCAGGCATAGAAGTAGTTTCATCATAAGTATCATGCATAGCAGAAGTGGCATCATCAATAACATGCGACATATCAGAACGAATAGCAGAAGTAGATGTAGGTGTCGCAAATTACTCATAACAGAAGGTGAATCAAGTGCAGAGCTAGATGGCAGTTCCTTACCTCCCCTCGTAGTTGAGGGATAGATCTTGGTTTTTGGATCTCTCAAATTCTTCATAGTGTCCAGCAGATATAATCCCAAGTGACTCAAAGAATAGAGCTATGCTCCCCGGCAATGGTGCCAGAAATTTGTCTTGATAACCCACAAGTATAGGGGATCGCAACAGCTTTCGAGGGTAGAGTATTCTGTTGGAAATATGCCCTAGAGGCAATAATAAAAGCATTATTATTATATTTCCTTGTTCATGATAATTGTCTTTATTCATGCTATAATTGTGTTATCCGGAAATCGTAATACATGTGTGAATAACAGACACCAACATGTCCCTAGTAAGCCTCTAGTTGACTAGCTCGTTGATCGAAAGATAGTCATGGTTTCCTGACTATGGACATTGGATGTCATTGATAATGAGATCACATCATTGGGAGAATGATGTGATGGACAAGACCCAATCCTAAACATAGCACAAGATCGTATAGTTTGTTTGCTAGAGTTTTCCAATGTCAAGTATCCTTTCCTTAGACCATGAGATCGTGTAACTCCCGGATACTGTAGGAGTGCTTTGGGTATACCAAACGTCACAACGTAACTGGGTGACTATAAAGGTAGACTACGGGTATCTCCGAAAGTGTCTGTTGGGTTGACACGGATCAAGACTGGGATTTGTCACTTCGTATGACGGAGAGGTATCACTGGGCCCACTCGGTAATGCATCATCATTATGAGCTCAAAGTGACCAAGTGTCTGGTCACGGGATCATGCATTACGGTACGAGTAAAGTGACTTGCCGGTAACGAGATTGAACGAGGTATTGGGATATCGACGATCGAATCTCGGGCAAGTAACATATCGATTGACAAAGGGAATTGCATACGGGGTTGCTTGAATCCTCGACATCGTGGTTCATCCGATGAGATCATCGTGGAGCATGTGGGAGCCAACATGGGTATCCAGATACCGCTGTTGGGTATTGACCGGAGAGTCGTCTCGGTCATGTCTGCTTGTCTCCCGAACCCGTAGGGTCTGCACACTTAAGGTTCGGTGACGCTAGGGTTGTAGGGATATGTATATGCAGTAACCCGAATGTTGTTCGGAGTCCCGGATGAGATCCAGGACGTCACGAGGAGTTCTGGAATGGTCCGGAGGTAAATAATTATATATAGGAAGTGCTATTTCGGCCATTGGGACAAGTTTCGGGGTTATCGGTATTGTACCGGGACCACCGGAAGGGTCCCGGGGGTCCACCGGGTGGGGCCACCTGCCCCGGGGGGCACATGGGCTGTAGGGGGTGCGCCTTGGCCTACATGGGCCAAGGGCACCAGCCCCAAGAGGCCCATGCGCCTAGGGTTCACAAAAGGGAAGAGTCCCACAAGTGGAAGGCACCTCCTAGGTGCCTTGGGGGGGAGGGAAACCTCCCTTGGCCGCCGCCCCCCTAGGAGATTGGATCTCCTAGGGCCGGCGCCCCCCCCTTGGCCCTCCTATATATAGTGGGGGAGATGGAGGACTTCATACCTCAGCTTTTGGCGCCTCCCTCTCCCTCTCCAACACCTCCTCCTCCTCCATAGAGCTTAGCGAAGCCCTGCCGGAGTACTGCAGCTCCACCACCACCACGCCGTCGTGCTGCTGCTGGAGCCATCTTCCTCAACCTCTTCTTCCCCCTTGCTGGATCAAGAAGAAGGAGACGTTACGCTGACCGTACGTGTGTTGAACGCGGAGGTGCCGTCCGTTCGGCGCTAGGATCTCCGGTGATTTGGATCACGTCGTGTACGACTACCTCATCCCCGTTCTTTGAACGCTTCCGCTCGCGATCTACAAAGGTATGTAGATGCATCCAATCACTCGTTGCTAGATGAACTCATAGATGGATCTTGGTGAAACCGTAGGAATTTTTTTTGTTTTCTGCAACGTTCCCCAACATATTCAACCCAAATTTATTGATTCGACACAAGGGGAGCCAGAGAATATTCTCAAGTATTAGCAACTGAGTTGTCAATTCAACCACACATCGAAACTTAGTATCTGCAGCAAAGTGTTTAGTAGCAAAGTAATATGATAGTAGTGGTAGCGGCAACAAAAGTAAAGACAGCAAAAGTAATGTTTTTGGTATTTTTTAGTGATTGTAACAGTAGCAACGGAAAAGTAAATAAGCGTAAACCAGTATATGGAAAACTCGTAGGCACCGGATCAGTGATGGATAATTATGGCAGATGCGGTTCATCATGTAACAGTCATAACATAGGGTGACACAGAACTAGCTCCAGTTCATCAATGTAATGTACGCATGTATTCCGTATATAGTCATACGTGCTTATGGAAAAGAACTTGCATGAAATCTTTTGTCCTACCCTCCCGTGGCAGCGGGGTCCTATTGGAAACTAAGGGATATTAAGGCCTCCTTTGAATAGAGAACCGGAACAAAGCGTTAGCACATAGTGAATACATGAACTCCTCAAACTATGGTCATCACCGGGAGTGGTCCCGATTATTATCACTTCGGGGTTGCCGGATCATAACACATAGTAGGTGACTATATACTTGCAAGATAGGATCAAGAACTCACATATATTCATGAAAACATAATAGGTTCAGATCTGAAATCATGGCACTCGGGCCCTAGTGACAAGCACTAAGCATAGCAAAGTCATAGCAACATCAATCTCAGAACATAGTGGATACTAGGGATCAAACCCTAACAAAACTAACTCGATTACATGATAAATCTCATCCAACCCATCACCGTCCAGCAAGCCTACGATGCAATTACTCACGCACGGCGGTGAGCATCATGAAATTGGTGATGGAGGATGGTTGATGATGACGATGGCGACGAATCCCCCTCTCCGGAGCCCCGAACGGACTTCAGATCAGCCCTCCCGAGAGGTTTTAGGGCTTGGCAGCGGCTCCGTATCATAAAACGCGATGATTTCTTCTCTCTGATTTTTTCTCTCCGAAAGCAAATATATAGAGTTGGAGTTGGCGTTGGAGGGTCAACAGGGGGCCCACGAGGTAGGGGGCGCGCCCTAGGGGGGGCGCCCCCACCCTCGTGGAAAGGGTGTGGGCCCCCTGGTCTTCATATTTGGCGAGGATTTTTTATTATTTTTCTAAGACCTCTCGTGGAGTTTCAGGTCATTCCGAGAATATTTGTTTTCTGCACATAAAACAACATCATGGTAATTCTGAAAACAGCGTCAGTCCGGGTTAGTTTCATTCAAATCATACAAGATAGAGTCCAAAACAAGGGCAAAAGTGTTTGGAAAAGTAGATACGACGGAGAGGTCGCCTCCTTCTCTTGCGCAGCCTCTCGCCTCCTTCTCTTGCGCCTATAAAAGGGAGGTCGCTCCTCCCAGAGAGACGCACCAGAACAACACAACCATCTCGCCTCCAAGTTCCTGATCATTGAGCTACTGCTACGATCTTCCCCATCCCGGCTTGCAGCGTGCACCGTAGGTCGGGACAGTAGGCCTCCAAAACCGCATCTTTTTAGTCATGTACGGGAGAAGGGTGATGAGGTTTTTGGGGAGCGCTCAGCGCGACTACTGACTTCTTCGTCACGGACACCCCGGACTTCGATGACTACTTCCCCGACGACGACTTCTTCCCCGACGTCGACAACCTCCTCGACGACATGGCTGGCGAGGACACCGACCCCAAGTCCAGTGCTACTACTGCTGCTATCCCGTATGTGCTCTCCTTTCTGTTCGAGGTCTTGCCACAGTTCCTGGTTCTGGTGTTTGTCCTAGATATGTTAGATTCTACTTCATATATGAAACTTGCCCTATTGTCTGCCCTAGATAAGCTTGATTACAGTTCATATATGCCCATGTTATTTACCTTCTCTCTGTCAAATCACATGACTAGTTTTATCCCTGTTATATTAGTCATGCTTTATCTAATATTTCTGTTCATAAAATCATTCGGTAAATTGCTCATATTTCCAACAGAACAGACCAAAGCGTAGACCCAAACCCAAAACGCCTTTGCTCAGTATCCGTCTAGACACGTTTTAGGCACAAATTTACATCTGGTTTGCATCCACACAAACATAAAACGGATGCACCGCGCGTCCGCTCGGTATCTGCAGCAACCCCACATGTCGACCATCCAACCACCGCCTCAGTTGTATTAAACGTGGCCACCTACCTTGCTCTCGCTTGGCAGTAGGTGGAATCTGCGATGGTCATGCTTTTTTATGTGAGCATGCGGGGGGTCCGACCTCATCCACTTCCTCTCCCCCGTCCACATCTGGCCAAGTTCGCTCCCGCGTCGGTGACATCAAAACCCTAGCCACCCTCCTAGCCATGGGGTTCTTCAGCAAGGGGGAGGGGAAGCTCACTGCCGGCACCAGCTCTTTCCGCGCGCCTCCTCCGTCACCGTTGTCAGCACCTCCACGCGGCGGGTCACGGGAGCGGCTGTACATTCCGGTGCACCAAGCGCGATTGCACTGGCAGTACCACCAGTCGCTGCCATATCCGGATGTCAACCTGCCCCACGGTTGGCATTTGGATCTGAATTGGATCCCCGTACTAGCAGTGCCGCGGGCGCCGGAGGTGCATGTAGAGGAGGTGCGCCGTCGCCGTGCCCTCCTTATGCCAGAGTAGCGGTGTCAGGATGCCTACGTGCCAGACTCCCCAACTAGGAGTACTGGTTCGTGATGGAGCATTATGTCACCCACCGCCGCGGCGTGCAGCTGAACCCCGACTTTGTGTCGCCGCCGCCTGAGGTCGTGCTGGAGGAGGAAGAGGAGGAGGCGGCCTACCAGGCCGCTCTGGAGGCGGCGACACAGCGCGCCATGGAGGAGAGCTGGCGCGACCAGGATGAGCATTGGGATGTCCTGGAGGAGGCCCTCGCCCTGTCGGTGGCAGGGGACTCGGTCTACGCCTCGCTCTACCACCCACCGCGGTGGCGTGCAGCTGAACCCCGACTTTGTGCCGCCGCCGCCTGAGGTCGCGCTGGAGGAGGAAGAGGAGGAGGCGGCCTACCAGGCCGCTCTGGAGGCGGTGACACAGCGCGCCATGGAGGAGAGTCGACGCGACGAGGACGAGCATTGGGATGGCCTGGAGGAGGCCCTCGCCCTGTCGGTGGCAGGGGACTCGGTCTACGCCTCGCTCTACCACCCACCGCCGCCTATCATCGAGCCCAAGGCCGAGTCCGAGCCCACGCGTAAGCGCTCGCCACCGTCGCCCTCTTGGCCCGAGGAGACCTACTTGGGGACCGGCGTCCTCCACGAGTCCACATGGACGCGACGCCGGAGGAGGAGGAGGCCCACCTCGAGCGCTGGAAGCAGCATTTTCTGGCGAAGGAGCGGGCCAACGACGAGCGCCTGAACTAGTGGGAGCGAGAGGAGGAGCAGGCGGCGCTAGCAACATGGGAGAGCGCGTTCCCGTGGGTGAGGCCGCCGCTAGCCTTCATCACCGGCGACGACGACGGCAATGGCAAGGGCCAGGCCTAAGGCAGCGCGCGGGGTCGTGTTTTTATTTTTTTTCTATATTCAATTTTAATGCTTAAGTGGACTTTAGCCAGCGGTTGACCGGCTTTTTAATGTATAATTATGTTTATTCCGGCCGTGTGTTTTCAATATTACTATTATTGAACACATAGAAAATGCGTCGGCCACCCGTTGAATGCATCGGCTGACCCCAAGCGCAAAAGTGAACAAAGTTGTGCACTCGGCCAATTCAAACGGATTAAAAACGGATAAAACGCGCTTTCGTTGAGATCGCCACATTAACGGATAGCTAGCCACTGCTAGCGGGTGGGCCCTGACTCGCGTGAGACTGGACGCGGGCCCGGATGGCGGCCCCGCAGAAAGGCCCGGATGTCACGAGCCACGACGTTTTCCTGGGTGGCCGTGAGTTTTGGCTCAGTCACAGACGACAAGATTAGCTGAGGCTACAAGAGAACGAGTCAGGTGACAAATTATTTGTTATTTGTTCAGAAAATTCATGGATTAGATATAGAAATATATATTTCAGGCGCAAGAATGTTAGTTATCGGAGCACCACCACGAAAGCTACACCAGTACGCTACGCTAGCTGCTGGATACTCAGTGGCTGATATATATTGAAAGAAAGAAAAAAAAATGCCACCTGATTAGCAACGACGAAGTGTCTCTCAACTGCATCCAACTGGAACCTCTTCTTTTCGTCGACCAAGTCTCACAATGAAAATAATGCACAAGTAGTAATTTAGTTGTGTATATCACCCTGACAGCTGAGTGTAACACTATGAACTGCACTGTTCTGCTGCCTGCAGATGGGCCCCCAACGAACATGAGACTGACCGCGGGCCTGAGCTGAAGCAGCCCCGGGTCACGGCGTTTTCTTCGTTGGGGGTTTGGCTCCGTTGGAGATGACAAATTAGCTCCAGACACATTAAAACACGTCTATATAAATCAGAAAAAAGTTATAACATCTTTTAATTCGAACCGTAGGGAGTGCAACTTACCTGTCGCGGTTAATTCAAAACTGCTAGTATATCCTTTTCAACAACCACTCTGAACTCTTCCTTGATATACGAGTTTTTGCTAAGATGCACTATGGCTTTGGCGAGGAGGGAGTACAGTATAGCCATACACCGCCATGACATGATGCTCATGCCGGGTGCGGCAGTCTTAAGATTGACGAAATCATCACATGTATAGAGCCACCGGGTTTTATAATTCAAAAACATGGTGTAGAGATTGACCCTGAGAAAATAAGGGCAATTAAAAATCTGAAGGAACCCACATGTAAAAAGAATGTGTAAAAGGTGTTAGGAAAAACTAATTACCTGAGACGATCCATATCTAACCTTGCAGGAAAAATTGAGTCATTTGTTCCTTTACCTTGCAAGCCATGCCGTGTTCCCTCATCATGCATGCATGATGCATGTGAGCTTCGCCGTCTTGCTCAGCAATCACTCCAGATAAAACAAAACAAAACAAAATCGAACACTAGTTATTTTTGCCGAAAGCTTCATTTCTGCTATGAGTAGTTCTTTTTCTCCTTGCAAAGTTAGTCTGTTTTTCACTGCAAATTAATTTTTTGATGTTGAAATGGAACGCAAGAGATAGCTAAGCGTTACCACGTAGCATATGTGGTAAGCAATCCAAACTAATCCAAAAAAAATAGCTAAACGTTGAGGGAAAGAAAGGACTGATTTAACAGGCGTGCACAATTTATTTATTTTAATTAGAGATGAGCCTTGATTTATACTTTTTGAGGGAGACGTGAGGCTTGAAATTTTGCAATGATCCTGAGGGATCCGCTGCCTGTAAACGAGGGAACACGGCGCGTTTGATTACTGGCATCGAGTGATGAAAAGGAGCTCCTGATGATCGTGTCTGCTCGCTCAGTGCTCCTTAATCTTAATCTTAGTACTAGTAGTATAATCTATCTACTAGTACGAGGAGCACCTTTATTTTATTTTTTTGCGAGGTAGTGGTACGAGAAGCGCTCAAACTCCACTTAACAGTAGATAAATGAAAGTTTATCTGTGCGTTCGATCACTGTGGCCTCTGGCTGACAGCATGCAGCGCAAGCAGACGTTTTTTCTTCCTGGGCGTGAGTGAGTTTTGGCTCAGTCTCAGGGCCGACAAGATTAGCTCGGCCTACAAGAGAACGAGTCACGTGACAGACTATTCATTATTTGTTCAAAAAAATATTGATGAAATCAAGGCTCATCAAGATATATGTTGCAAGATATCTTAGCGTTACCACGTACTCCCTCCGTTCCAAAATAGATGACCCAACTTTGTACTAACTTTAGTATAAAGTTGGGTCATCTATTTTAGAACGGAGGGCATATGTGGTTAAGAACGGAATACGATATAGACATACACCAAGATATATGTTGCAAAGTCTTAAGATTGATGAAATCATCACATGTGAATCGCCATCAACATGAATGCCATTTTCCTATTGAGAAAAGTATTCAGCCTTAAGGATGCGTAGATACGTCAAAGCCCGAGGTATGGTCCCTTGCAAGTTAGGATACAATCATCTTCCTAACCATTCAACCACAAGCCAGTCGTCTAAAGTGACATGCTTGTCCTAAATTACTTCAAATTGATTTTGTAGAGCCTCGATTCAGACCGTGTTGCCCGATAATTATTTTCGTTGCAAGCCACCAATATAGGACTACGCAAAGATGCTCATTTAGAATTTCAAGAATTGTAAGCATACATCATGACATACCAACAAACGTTAGGCGTCGAGGCCCAGGATGAAAGGTACATCAGTTGTTGGATACTGGAGGATGAGGTCCAAAAATTGCCACTTAGTAAAGAAATGGTGTTGTTTCTCTTTTGAGGAAGATATGACTTTTCTTTAAGTTTGGTCGGCACTTCATGTCTTCTTCTTCTTTGAACCAGTTTCCATCACCGTCATCGTCAGCATCATCGATGTTTTAAATTAAGGCCTCAAGAATATCGACTTAGCAGTCCTTATCGTTCGGATTTTATCGAAACCGTAGTCACCTTGTACACTCCTAGGCTTAATTCATACTATTACTTGCAATTACGCACTCTCGTGTTTTTTAGCAGAATAATTATTCAATCTCACCAAAGTTAGCGTAATTTTAGCTTAGAGGTTATGTATATGAAAGGGGGCCGAGATCGAATATCGATCGAAAGAGTTGAAAATTTGACCGAAATATTACAGGAAAAAAACGTGATTACATAATGTCGATCCCGGTGACGCGGGAGATTATCGTCGATGTAACAGTGGCTAGTAGCTTGTTTTTTCAGAACCTTCTATCTGCACTTAATTAACCACTAACTCTGTTAATAGTCAAAGTAAGTAACGATGCATTGTTTTCCAAGACCTACCGGAAAGTGTTCATAGGGGGTAGGGTGTGCCTGCGTGTACGAGCGTCCGCGTGTCTGATACTATGTTTCGCAAAAAGTAAATTAACAAAACAGAAAAAAAAAGGGAAAGAAAGGAGGAAGAACAATGGTAAGCAGAGCAAGGGAACGGTAAACAATGGGAAAGAAAAGTAATTATCTGAGGGGGTGGGCGATGGCGGCGGCGCGCATTCGGCTTGCTTCAGTGTTTATGGTATAGAAAGATGGATGTGATCTTTATTATTTATGCCATCCATGATCAAAGACGAATAGATGAGAAGTTTTCTTAATAGCTTGTTTTTGCAGAACCTTCCATCAGCACTCAACCACTAACGGTGGTAATAGTCAAAGTCAAATAACGGTGCATTTGTTTCAACCTCAATTAGTAACAACAAAATGGAGAAAAAAATGGTGAAAGAAAAGGGCAAGCAGAGCAAGGCAACGCTGGAAGCAAAGCGGCCCCGTTCCTCGCGTGCGTGCAAGACCAGCGAGAGAGAGAGAGAAGAAGCCGCCGCGCAGCCGCCTCCGGTCTCTCCTCCTCTCCCCCTTCCTCCGGCCGCCGCCCGCCTCCTCCTCTAGAAGCAAGGCGGAGGCTCCCGGCGCGCGCACGCCCGCCCGTCCCGCCGCCGCCGCCCCCAGTTCGCCCGGATCTCGGAGGAGGAGGAGGAGGAGCGAGCTCTCTAGGGTTCCGCGGCGGTCCCGGTTCCTGCGCCCCTTCAGGTACGGCGAAAAATCTCATCTTTCTCTCTGGCGTGCTCCGGGGGGATGTGTCGGGCGCCGAAATGGCTTGGCGAGAGCAGGGGGGCTCCTCCCGCTCGCGGCGGTTGCTATCGCCGTGGGATGGACGGAAGCCGGTGGTTTCCTCCGCGGAACGCGGCGGGGGAGTAGTTGCGGCGGCGCTGGTTGGGTTGGTGGGGATTGACTGGTTCTGCAGGGGAACGCGGCGTGCTTCTCCCCACTGGAAATTGGAGATGCAGGCTGGTCATGGCGGCGGCTCTCAGGGGAGCTTGATTCATGCGTGTTGCTGATGCTATGCTGATTCATTTTGGGTGGAGACTGACTAGTGGATTTGTGTAGGGTTGGACCGGTGGTGTTGTGATGCGACTATGCCACTCCATGCATTTCGATGCACTCTATCAGCTTAGGAGTGTGCACTTTTACACATTTAGGAAGCACGAACCTGAACTAGCCGATTGCATCGCTTCATAATCATAGGGCTGCACAGGTTAGATCACAAGCAACTAGATGCGACGCACGCCATTACAATTCTAGGTTTGCAGGCTACACCTGGCACTGCAAACCTAGGTCCTGCTCCCATGGTGGGCTAACTCTGTACCTGTAACCTGCATCGCCTTCACAATAAACCTGCCGTTGTTTGGTGCCGTTGTTTTGCTCCCCGTGACCCTGCCCATTGTCGCCGTAGCATCCGAATTTTTTGCTTCTATTTCTTCCTATAATTCTGTTAAAATATCCGTGCAATGAGATTTTTATCACCTCACTTTTGTTAAAATATCCGTGCAGGTCGTTCAACGTTTGGCCAATCTTATTAGGAGGAGACTGTATTTGTTGGTACTGTTCTTAGAACCAGACTTCATTTGGGATCGGATTTCGGATGTGACAAATGCCCACCAAAGTGGCTGCTTCAGATGTCATCAGAGTAAGCACTTCAAGTGCCCCCAGCACATCGAGCCACGGTTCCGCGCAAGATGACTATGAATCGTCAGGCGACGTGTATGTGTGGGGTGAAGTTATCTGTGAAAGCTCTGCCAGGGCTGGTTCTGATGCGGTAATCAAGTCGGCTGTGAGGCAGGATGTCCTGCTACCGAAGCCTTTGGAGTCCCATTTAGTTCTTGATGTGTATCATGTGGACTGCGGGGTCAAGCATGCTGCTTTGGTCACCAAGAATGGGGAAGTCTTCACATGGGGTGAAGAGTCTGGAGGACGGCTTGGTCATGGATCACGAGAAGATTATGCTCGCCCCAGCCTTGTCAATTCATTAGCGGTTTCCAACGTGGATTTCGTTGCTTGTGGGGAGTTCCATACCTGTGCTGTGACAACAGCTGGGGAACTGTATACCTGGGGAGATGGAACGCACAACATTGGGCTTTTGGGCCATGGTACTGACATAAGCCACTGGATTCCTAAAAGGATTTCAGGAGCACTGGACGGTCTGCAAGTTGCTTATGTTTCTTGTGGAACCTGGCATACAGCCTTGATTACAACAAGTGGCCAGTTATTTACCTTTGGTGATGGTACTTTTGGAGTTTTAGGCCATGGAAACCGAGAAAGTATTTCATGTCCGAGGGAGGTCGAGTCTTTATCGGGGCTCAGAACAATTGCTGTCGCCTGTGGTGTGTGGCACACTGCAGCTGTTGTAGAAGTTATAGTGACTCAGTCTAGTTCAAGTTTATCTTCTGGAAAGCTCTTCACATGGGGAGATGGCGACAAACATCGACTTGGTCATGGTGACAAGGAACCACGAGTTAAGCCGACATGTGTGGCTTCACTCATTGATTACGATTTTCACAGGATAGCATGCGGCCATGGCCTTACTGTGGGTCTGACAACATCTGGACAGGTTTGGAGCATGGGTAATACTGTTTATGGCCAGCTTGGAAATCCTCGCTCAGATGGTAAGCTCCCATGTTTAGTCGAAGAGATTATGGGTGAACAGGTTGTTCAAGTTGCTTGTGGTTCCTACCATGTTGCGGTTTTAACAGTTAAGAGTGAAGTTTTTACATGGGGAAAAGGAGCCAATGGAAGGTTGGGCCATGGAGATATAGACGACAGGAAAATACCTACGCTGGTTGAAGCCTTACGAGACAGAGCTGTTCGGCACATTTCCTGTGGTGCGAACTTCACAGCGGCCATATGCCAACATAAGTTGATGCCAGGAGCGGAGCAGTCGCAATGCACCTCATGTAGGCAACCATTTGGGTTTACCCGGAAGAGGCATAACTGCCATAATTGCGGACATGTCCATTGCAATGCGTGCACTTCGCGAAAGGTGTTGAGGGCAGCGTTGGCTCCCAATCCTGGAAAGCCTTACCGTGTTTGTGATTCTTGTTTTCTGAAACTGAACAATGCCATTGACTCCAGTGCAATTAATAAGAGGAAAGATACCGTGCCTCGCTACTCAGGCGAAAGCAATTCTGATAGTACTAAATTAGCTAAAGCAATTATCCCTAGTAATTTGGATATGATTAGAAGTTTGGATAGCAAGGCAGCAAAACAAGGGAAGAAAACAGACGCTCTTTCATTTCTTCGGTCTCCTCAAATGAGTTCACTTCTTCAGTTGAGGGATATTGCTTTATCTGGTGGGCCTGATCTGAACAGACCAGTTCCAAGACCAACTCGCACACCAGCAGTTCGATCGGTAAATACTTCCAGGGCTGTCTCCCCTTTCTCTCGTAAGCCTAGTCCGCCACGTTCTACCACACCAGTTCCGACAACTCATGGCCTTTCTATTGCGAAAAGTGCTACTGATAATCTTACGAAAAAGAACGAGATGTTAAATCAGGAAGTTGAAAGACTCCGCGGACAGGTATCTCATAATATTCATATGTCAGTATGTAGGCTTGGTTTTTAGTCTGTTAGTTAACAGAATCCTAATTTATGCATCTTGTTAGGTCGATAGTCTGAGGCACCGGTGTGAGGCTCAAGAACTTGAGCTACAGAAGTCTGCTAAGAAAGTACAAGAGGCCATGACTCTGGTTGCAGAGGAGTCTGCGAAGTCCAAAGCTGCTAAGGAAGTCATAAAAGCCCTAACAGCACAGGTAATATTGCCTGAGCACCTTAAAAACACATGATTCAGTAATTAACTGTTATGTAACTGCAGTATCCCATGCTTATAAATTCGTCGGTTGTTAAGGTTGACAAGAGATAAACATGTTAATGGTGCTGTGGTGGAGCTTCGACATTGAAAGAGAAGACATATCTTTAACATTGAAAGAACAATTGTTTTAGTGTTGTCAGATTATACCCATTTAATCTTAAAAACTAGTGATACAATATAAACTTTTGTATAGTTAGTACTACTTCCATTGGCTCTGTTTCTGAAATCTGTTCTCTACTTATTATTGAATCTGCCTTTTTCCGTGGCTTTTGTAGCTCAAGGACATGGCTGAAAGACTGCCTCCAGATGATGGCAACGATGCAAAGCAGTCACAGTTCCCAAACGGAATCGAGTCTCATGCTTCCATTTACTCTAGCATGGATTTGGATTCAGTTCACCAGTCACGGAATGAGTCTATCAATGCATTGAACGTGCCTAGCCTGAACACTGGACGATCCTTGCACCCAAATGGAATCTCAGGTCAGCAGAGATCGCCGGGTGTTAATGAAAACAATGAAGTGAGTGCTCACAGACACAGGGTTTCAAGCCCCCATGACGGCGCACTTTCGAATCGAAGAGCGCACAGCAGTAGTGATGAATTATTCGCCTCAAGCCGCAGAGCGGCTGATAGTGCTAGCATGGATACTATGTCCCTCCAAAATGGCGAGGATGGTTACAGATCTCGAGGTACGTTGTCACTGTCCAGTCCCGAAGTTAAGGCCGAATGGATTGAACAGTATGAACAAGGTGTATACATAACACTGACGACGCTTCTTGATGGGACTCGGGATCTCAAGAGGGTACGCTTCAGGTAATTTGATATTCTTCTCGGCTTCTCTCCTAAATACTACTGTCATGCCCTGTCTTGTTTCATTCATTAATAAATATGACATGGTAGGTTATAACAATTCACTCTGAGAATAGAAGGCTGTTTGTTCGTTCCTGATTCAGTTGTCTAATCACCACACGTGTCCAGTGTTTTTGTCACACAACTAACTCGGTCGGTTAATCAGCACTGCAGTTGCTGCCAACCTACTCTGCTAAAGGCACAAAGCTCGTGGCAGGATCTCATTGAGAACCATGACATATTCAGGTCCTCTAATTTTGCCTGCTCCTCACCTCCTTTTTTTTTTTGAATTCCTATCCAGCCGAAGACGGTTCGGCGAGCATCAAGCGGAGAGCTGGTGGAACGAGAACCATGACAAGGTCTACGAGCGGTACGGCGTGAGGAGCTCCGAGCGGGTGTCGTCGGCCGCATCGACCCGTTCAGCTCGGTGACTTGAGGACCGACCTGCTCTGCCCCGGCAATCATCGGATATCGCATGAGCTTCCGGGAAGGCCTCAGTTTTGCTCCTGTAACTCCGATGAATCGTTTTCTTGTTTCGCGATCAGTTCATCCGTTGAGGCAAGCAGGCAAGCAGGCAGAGGCATGCAGGGGCTTTGTAGCGCTGCCCTGATGTAATGTAAATATAGAGGTGACAATTATTAGTGTGGGAAAGAGGATGTGTTCATCAGAGCCAGGAACCACTCCTCTTTCCCCAATTCTGTAGCTAATTCATGTTGTAAAATCCGCAGAAATTCTTCAGTCATCATCTGCAGAAGTTTCTCCATTTGCAACTGTTTGTACGTGCTGACGTGGCGTCGAGCAGAGCTAATATACATGATGATGATGATTATTATGATGATGATGATGATGTTGTGGTGAGGAGCTCTCCTAGGTGGAGTGGCGGACAGCACAAAGGTTGCTGTCGCCGGCCTGGGTTCGAGTCTCCTCATTCTCCTATAAGAATAAGACAGGGGGCTTCTTTCCCTCTGTTCTCATTATTTTTTTTGATGATGATGTTGTGGAGCAATATTGTCTGATACAGTTGTGATATCATGTTGATGCATGTTGTGGTGCAACAATTCTGATACCACCATTTCTCTGGCATCTACCAAAATTCTGGCCATGAATCATGTGGAAAGGGTTAGTATCAGGTAAAGTGGCATCATGCGTGAATTTAATCGGGGACAAAACGTTTACGAAGATAAGTAGAAAAGTCGACATTTTAGCTAATAATGCCTTCTATCATTTTTTGGGGATCTTTAGTTAACATTCCTATTATTATTATTATTATTATTATTATTATTATTATTATTATTATTTTTGCTTATACCAAGATTTGATTTTAAATTTTATGTCGCCCTCGATTATTATTTAGGGGTTGATGTCGTGGTATCGCTGTTGCAAATAATTTTTGTGTTCTGAGTTGCTAAATGCAATTGTCATGGATATTTGTCTGATTTCTGTCATTTTCAACTTTTGACACTGTGGTCCTACCCGTGTTCACAAACAAACAAAAATGTGAAAGGGTACTGCAAGATATTCAAACGAATGATTTGAATTTGAACGCAAGTACACGATTTTCAAACGGAGGGTTAATTCGAAATGCAAAATTTTGAAATAAAAGCAAAATTTCAGCGATCAATGCCTTATATTTCTTTTCTTTTATTTGGCATCTTTCGTTAACACTTTTTTTTTGCTTATACAAAGAAATGTTTTCATATTTATACGGCGATAGATCAGTAAAAAAAGGTTCATAATTATCCGCCGATTATTATTTAAGAGTTGATATCATGGCATCACTGTCGCAAGTAAAATTTGGCGTTTCGAACGGTTAAATGTAATTGTCATAGATAGTTGTCTGATTTCCGTCATTTTCAACCTTTGACGACCGCGTTCACAAACAAACAATAATGTGGAAGGGTGCTGCCGAATTTTCAAACGGACAATTTTAATTCGGATGCAAGCACATCGTTTTTCAAATCAAAGGGTTTAAATTCGAACTGCAAGTTTTTGAAATAAATAAAAGGCATCTTGGTTAATAATCAGAAGATACCACGCACGCGCAGCATTATCCTCCCGAATCTCACTCCACCTCCGCTCCGGATCCCCCCGCCCGCCTCCACCGACCCCCCCGCGGCGGCGCCGGCGAGATGCCGCCGTCGAGCCGCCCGAGGGAGCCGCTCTCCCTCTCGCTCCCGGGCGCCGGCGGCCGCTCGCAGGACTTCCCCTCGCTCTTCTCCGACCTCACCTCGCTCCTCCTCCACCACTCCCCCGCCGCCGCCGCCACCCCCCACGGCCGCGCCCCGGTCTTCTCCTCCTCCACGCTCTCCATCCCCGCCCCCGCCGCCCCGGCGCAGGCGCAGGCGCAGTCCCAGCCGCAGGCGCCGACGCCGCTGGAGCGGGCGGCCATCGGGGCGTGCGCGGGGGCGGCGGCGGGGGCCTTCACCTACGCGGCGCTGCTGCCGCTCGACGCCGTCAAGACGCGGCTCCAGGCGGGGGCCGCCTCGCGCGGCTCCTGGCAGGTGTTCGCCGACATCCTCCGCGCCGACGGCCCCCTCGGCCTCTACCGGGGCCTCTCCGCCGTCATCCTCGGCTCCGCCACCTCCTCCGCCATCTACTTCGGCACCTGCGAGCTCGCCAAGTCGCTGCTGCGCCCGCACCTCCCCCCGTTCCTCGTGCCCCCGCTCGCCGGCGCCAGCGGCAACATCTCCTCCTCGGCCATCATGGTGCCCAAGGAGCTCATCACGCAGCGCCTCCAGTCGGGCGCCGCCATGGGCCGCTCCTGGCAGGTGCTGCTCCAGATCCTCCAGGCCGACGGCTTCTTCGGCCTCTACGCGGGGTACGCAGCCACCCTGCTCCGGAACCTCCCCGCCGGCGTGCTCAGCTACTCCTCCTTCGAGTACCTCAAGGCCTTCGCCCTCAGCAAGAGCAACGCCGCCAACCTGACGCCGGGGGAGAGCGTGCTGTGCGGCGCGCTCGCCGGCGCGATATCCGCGGGGCTCACCACCCCGCTCGACGTCGTCAAGACCCGGCTGATGACCAGGGTGGGCGCCGCCCAGGGGAGCCGCACGGTGGTGGGCACCATGCAGGAGGTCATCGCCGAGGAAGGCCTGATGGGTCTGTCCCGGGGGATCGGACCGAGGGTCCTGCACAGCGCCTGCTTCGCTGCGATTGGCTACTGCGCCTTCGAGACGGCCAGGCTCATGATCCTCAAGTCATACCTTGAATCGTGCGAGAGGAAGGCCGCTGCCGAGACCAAGACCGGAGTTGCCGCTGCCTGAGTGTGTATGATTCCTTTCCTTCTTTCAGGAAGGTAATCGCTTGTTCTGGGTAGTGTGCACTTTTCTTGTAGCTACCTAGCTATGATATTATGCAGATGATGTACCAGCCAGATGTATTTGCTTTAGTGTCATTTAAATTCAGTTATAGAGTTGTTTGAAGGATACAACAAGTAATAATATGAAACAGTTGTGAATCTCTCATTTGTTTTGATTAGTGGTTACTTATTTGCGGCATACATTTTCAGGTCGGTGTTTTCAGTAACATTCCATCTCTCTCTCTCTCTCTCTGTTACGTGTATGTGAAGCGTGTGTGTGATTACAATGAAAGCTCACAAACCTTAACTTTTGGTGTTCGCCACTAACTCAAAGCATTCATGGTGTTTTTGAGTGCTACTGCTCAGAAAAAATATCACAGTTATAAAATGTTCTCAAGCATAACATATATAAGTTTGTGGACACTAAGACCACAGAAATTCATGTATGCCAGGTTTTGTTTCCTAATGTTCAGAAATAGCATCACAGTCGTAGAATAATTTCAAGCACACCGAATTATACAAGTTTATGGACATCAGAGTCCACATAAATCGTGTATGCCAGATGAGGTCATTTCAGTGGGTTAGACATTGCACTACTGCAAGCGCATACAGTTCGATGCGAATGGACACGCTATAGTTCATCACTGGAAGTACTTTCTGCAGAATGAACTTGCTTCATGTGGGTAGTGAATCCTGATCATGTTCTCTAGGCACTTCTTGTAGGAGAAATCTGTAGGAGGGCCATCTGAGGATGCGACGTACAAGCACCTGGAGCTATGGAACTTTTGATGCTTAGCAACCTGCAAGCAGGGGAAGAAATTTCATCAAGTTTCAATTTTGGGTTTTGGTTCTTGTGATGCATCGGAAGACTGAAAGGTATGCTGCTTACCATTATGTAATTGTTATTCCCTGCCATCTTCTTTTCCTTCTCTGGGTGGTACATGAGAATATTTTCAACAATGAACTTCTCATCATCTCCAGAAAGCTTGATGCCATCCCTGCAAAGTATGGGAATAGATGGACTGCGAGTAAGGATTACGAACATAGAGAAGAAGCCACTTGTGGTCTACAAGAGAAGGTGCACTTTTCAATCATTGCAGTTACTTGGACTTTGTGATGTTCAAACTTAAATCAAACAGTCATATCATCATTTACTTGAAGAAGTGTAGCTACTTTTCATTACTTTGTGTCTTTTTAGAGTTGCAATGGGCTAGATATTATACCTTGATTCACGGATGATCCTCTTTACTTCTTTCATGATTGGATCAACTTGTGCATGGATCTGCTGTTCCGCTAGTGTAAAGTTTGAACTCCCTTGTTGTCCACTATTGCTACCTCCCCGGTTTGGTCCCTTTGATCTCCATGCTGGTCCTCTGCCACGGCTTGGGCCAAGATTGCCGGTCTTGATGTTCCGTCCACCATAGTTGGATGGTCCTGAAATGTGGAAGTTCGGGGCGCTTGTGGTATTGACTCTTTGGGCTTTCCACCTACTGTTACCTCCACGGTGTGATCCCTCTGATTTCCACACTGCACCTCTACCACCACCTCGACCTCTACCAACATTATTGGTCTTTCTACTCCATCCACCAGAGCTAGATGGACCTGTAATGGCAAAGTTGCCCTGGCTTGCCACATTTGCTTTCTTCCAACTTGGGTTACCATCTTCTTGTGTTGCATCTGAGGTCCAATTACCATCTCGCTGCCTTCTCTGATACACTTTCGTGGTAGATCTGCTCTGATTCCATCCACTAGTGCCGCTTGTTGGCCCTGTAATGGCAGTGTTGCTCGGGCCTGCCACATATGCTTTGTTCCAACTTGGGTTACCATCTTGTTGCATTACATCTGAGCTCCAATTACTATTACGTTGCCTTCTCTGATAAACTTTCGTGGTAGAACTGCTCTGGTTCCATCCACCAGTGGCACTTGACTCTGTGGCGACATGTTTACCATGTTGCCAATTTGCAGCTGGCACCTTTTGGTGCCCTTGTTCAGCCCTCCAACCTTGAAGATCATGCAACAGGAGATTTGCTTTTGGCCTGTCTGTCCAAGAGATTGGACTGTTTCCTCCCAAACATAAGACTCCATCCTCTTCGATTTCATCTTCTTCAAGGTTGTCAACATCATACAAGCAGGAACCGTATGGAACAATTATATTATCTTCAGTGGCTCTTGTTGTTTCTACGTCTGTGAGGAATTCATATAAACCATACCCTCCAAGGTTCTCATTGCCTGCTAACTGTAAAAGACCAAGAGGTTCAGAGAAGGGAGAAAATAATTGCGTGATGCACACATGTGAGAAAATAGGCAGGTGAAATGTTCGTTTTACCATGTTCTCATCATTCCAGTGGATTTTGAAGGCTGAACCGGTCCCAATTGGTGCAGGATTGCCCCAAGAGCAGGTAGACACAACACTATCCAACTGATCAGAATAGACCTTCTCTGCACCCTCCTCGAAGCATTGCAATGGCCTCTGAAACATGTTTTTCTCGGTGTTTTAATCAATGCCAACGCTTGCTCATCAAAATGGGGGGTTCAAAACAAAATGAAATGGAGAACTTACAGCGAGTGTAGCCTTCATGAAGGGTGCCTGTATCTTGAGGGCCTTGAATGTGGCCTTGTAACCATAGCTGTTGAAGCCATGCAAGTTACCTGTGCAGGTCATGCTGCTTGCAACAGTAGTCAGGTGTTCTTCAAGAACTGATTTTGTAACCATTCCAACTGCCTTGGAAAGGTGCTGGAAGGATGGTCGAAAGCATAAATAGAAGAAAGTAGAACATGAGTAATGCTTTAATAGAAGCTACTAAATTCATCATAAAGGTAAAAAGGCAAGAACTAGCTGGACCTGTGTGACTCGACCAAAGGCAGAGGAAATTCCAAACCCTTCCCGAACTCCTTGGATGCTGTAGGGCACAGACCTGGTAGTGTCGATCAGATCCATCACAGGGATGCATGCATCCATTGCTGTTCCCCAGACATCACCACTCTCCCCAGTTGAGTCTTTATCCATTGTGATTACCAGCGCCAGTTCGCCCTTCTGCTCTGTACCGGAGTTCTGGACCCAACACGTGTCTTGTGGTTCAACCCATATTATGTTCACCTCCTGAACTCGTGGATCACCTGGGAGAAAAATGCAAGAGAACCTCTGTTTAGTAAGCAGAATTGCATAAGCACTATCAACATATTCATCTGGATTTTCTATATGCATGATACCTAGTATGACTGAACTTTTGGTTTACCTTTTATGATTGTGTCCAGGAGTATAGGAGAAATGGTATTGGCCATCAACTGGACAACTCGCGCAGAAGATTCAGATTGTGTGGTGACACTTTTTGTCAGGAAAAACTGCAAACAGGAGACCTGTTCTTCGTCATCTGCATCCTGGTAGCACATATATTCGCTGCAAAGAAGAAATGTCAGATTATGTTCAGAAATTAGAGAATAGACCATTTAAAGCTCATGCTTGATTTTCTCAATGTAGCATGCCAAAATCCCAATGAAGGACATTATTCAACTTAAGTTACCAAATAAACAACTCAAATCTTAGCGGATCTGCAAATTAAATCCAACCATTGGAATATTCTTTCAGAAGAATATGAAAATAAAGCCTCCTGTACTATTTCAAGGTTAAAACAATAAAAGATTGTAGCACCTTGAGATCACAACTCTCTTCATAAGTTGATTCACCTGCCCCTTCTTCTTTCCGCATCTATATATTTCTTCCTGGCATTTCTGAAGAATACCTTGCATACTTATGTTCATTTCATCCAGTTGCTTCTGTAAGGGCACAAAATGATTTCTTCAACATATAGTCTTGATGATAATGCTGAAAAACAATTATACTATTTGAAAAGTAGGAGAAAAGGAAAAATACCTTGTCAAGGTGAATGTGGCCAACAAGACAATGTGTTGCTTGAATATTTTGTTGTTGATAACTGAAACAAGACAATGATTGTGAGCCTAGCACAGTATACACTGAAATGTAAGAAGTAGTTACTTGTGATTTGATTTTGGCTTATAACTTTATAACACAGTGTAAAGCTGAACTGGACTGATCTAAGATTCCAAGTTCAATACGATGTCAAGAAACAAAAATTTGCTAGTCTTGTTCATGTTTATGATTCACTCATGTGAAACTAATACTAAAGTGCATAGTTTGGGAAAATAGTATGTAACTTGGGGCAGAAGGAACATTGTAGTATGATAAATAATTATGGAAGTATGAACGGTACATACTGGATTGAGAACTCAGTAGCACAGTCTTCTACTTTGGTCCTCTTTAAGCAGGCTTGAACTGCGAGCGATGCTCTTTCCATGCAAAAATTATTGCCGCAGGAGCATTTGTTCAGATACAAAATTATTTTTTGGTCATTTTCATTCCTAGAGCCAGCTCTTGTAAGTAGTACTTCCTGTAAATGCAACAATCAGAAGTCAGAACATATGGACCGAAGTCGTAGATGTAACTGACCAAATGAGCCTCTCACCTTCATTGAGTCCCATGAGGCCATGTTATTCTGATTTGGGTCTAACACTGCCTTGTATGCAGCATTCGTAACTGCAGTGGCTGCCAAGATACCAACGGGATCTCCTGGTGTCACAGAACTGGATGAGTCTGTCGAGTCAAACTTGACAACTGAATTTCCGCACGAGTTTCTTATGGTTCCATCATAGCATGCTACAACATCTCGGAGCATTGCCATCATGTTCTTGAAGAGAACGCCCGGCTCCACAAGTCCTTTAGATGCGCGTATTGTCTTCTCCCTTGCAGATATTGAATGGAGTAGGTCCTCATATGGGTTCAGTCCATTGCAAAATGAGTTCCTGACAAAACCATGTGCCTCCAAAGGATGGCAACCATTGGTGCTGCTGCCGCACTTGCTTAGCGACTTGGATACGCAATCCTCTACCAAGCTGCCAGAATATAATCTTCCGTTGCGCTGCAGCTGATGTCCCAAGAAACCAATCTGCTCCACTACTTTGGTCATGGCTGAATCTCTCTTTTGGTCAACCAAGAAGCGAATGTCAGAAGAAGTAATGAAGTCCACAATTGGTTTCCGTAACTTGTCAAGATCAAGTGTCTGATGCTGTATTGTCTGTGGTATTGGATTCTGGACATTGAAGTCTCTCAGGCTTACGCTGAAACCATCAGTAAATAATGATTCCATTAGTAGGGGCTGCAGAAGATTCAGAAATTCTATGGCCTCCCTTGGATTCTTCATGGACAGAACTGATGAGATGGTAATAGTGCCAGCAACCAAGTCTCTGATTAATATTTTATTTTCCTGTGGTAGTACTGTCTCTAGAATCTGAGCGAAACTCCACTCTGGTCCACCTGATAGTCGCTTCATGGGAATCAACCCTGCCGTGAACATTGCATTTATAAGTTCATTGGCCTCCATTCTGGAATACTTTCTAGCAGACATTTTCTTTAAAGCTAGTAAGCAATCATTCTTGAGCTGAAAATTCAGCTTTGCATTGTGAGAGCTGACCAGCTGCTTCTCCACCGTGAAGAGCTCTATAGCTTCAGCCCTTGCTGACACTGACCTTGGGAAGAAAATGTGGACACAGTCGCCATCAAAATCTGCTCCAAGTGGGCCACATATGAGTGGGTTGATCTTGATGGTGTGGTCAGTATGTACACGGACATACATTGCTTGGACTGAGTGCTTGTCGGTGCTTGGTGGCCTGTTGACAAATACCGCATCTCCATCCAGAATTCTCCGGTTGACCGTTTCACCAACCTTTAGTATGGTCCGTTTCTTATTTGCTTTCCCCACATCCAAGGAGTGCGTGATAGAATTAGCATCTTCATGTGTCAGGCAAAGACCTCTATCCATCATGCCTTGCAGCTGAGCAATGTTGTAGTCTGTCACACGCTCTTCTACCGACATTCGTCTTGCTACTTCATCAGGAACTCCTACCACATTCATAGGAATGTATGGGTCACCCGTGATCACACCACGGCATGAGAAGCTTGAGCTCTTGCTGATGCAGAGTGCCTTCATCTTTTGCTGCCATTGTTTTGTTGCAGGCAGACTTTTAAAGGTGATATCTTGAGGACCCTATGAAAGATACATGACACCAGATATGAACACACAGTTTTGATCAAGTAGATAGGATGCATTTCATTTGCATATTATCTACATACCCTTGCTGTTCCTGCATGCTTGATGTAGTCAGCAATGGCAAGCTGAAGATCATCTGCTTCCACCTCATGTTCTTTGAAGGTTGGGGGGCCAACCCTTGAGTTGTTGATTCTATGTACGTTGAGTACGATTTTCCTCAGCAGGTTTGTGGAGGCATCCTAAAGAATGGAGAAAAAAGTCAGGAGTGACGGTGAAACGAAGGAAATTCTGATGCAACCAAAAGTATATGAGTGATGAGTCTCAAAAGGTACTTACCGGAGAGCACATGATTGTTTCATCTAAAACATTGTAAGCGCGGAGGCAGTTTGGTGGAACAGGGAGATTGCTCATCACAAATCCATCCTGAAGAATATATCCCTTAGCAGCAATCTGCCTTCTTGTTTTTTCAGAGATCTTCTCCATTATTTTCCGAACCTAAGAAACAGAAGAACAAAATGTGAGTATCTCTAGCACCTATTAGTTCTTGAAGTATTCATTAATTTCTCTTGTCATAACCATTTCTAATGCAAAGCAGAGCAACTAAGTTCTGAGACTTTTGTTCTACATCCTCCTCCCTTGCAGGGTGGCTTTTGCCACAAGAGCAACAAGTCTCTGTCTAGTACTAGTACCTCTTCTGCGAATAAACGACGGCAGTGAGAGCTGCCCTTCGTGTGAAAGCCAAATTGATCGAGGAAGCTCCAAAATCCCTCTTCCAGTTCTTTCCTGGATGGCACTCTCAGCTCCAAGGTAAGGGCTCCATTGGATTTCTTGACTTTTGCAACATGGATTGGTGGGAGATCCTGGAAGAAGATGAATGCAGAATTCGACAAAGGAAATAATAGTGGCTGGTTAGTTAGAGGGATTAAGGGAAAAAATACTCCAAATAAAAAATTTGAACCATGGCAAGACATAATTAATTGGTGCTTGTACTGTACATATGGCATGCTCCTCAGAAACTAAAACCAGAAACTAACACTAGCCACCAATAACTTAACTAATAGTCTTAATTTAAATTTGAAATTTGAGTGGAGATTTGTACTGTTTGAGGGTTGGGTAATGTGGTGGAATTTAGCCATAACAGACGTCTAGGCTACTGCACAATGTGTGTTAAATAAAGCATGGCATTTGCTTCCTTTGGAGATAATTGATATTTTAGTTGCTGCATGCATTTTAAACTCTGCACCTGTTGCTTTTGAATTGGATCATACATCTTTCTGGGAAGATCCAAATTTCAAATTTCAGCACCTGTTATGCTAGTGTCACTTCCAAATTTCAGCTCATCGTCTTCTCTGACTGCTCTAGTGTTTAAGCTGAACTACCTGCACTTGTTTTGTATTTAGCTGCTTAACGCTATCTCTGCAGCAGCAACTTTTTGGAATTTTTTTTTCATCATCGACGATTCAGTTACGATCTATCTAGCAGTAGATTCGGCTACCTTGAGATTTTCTCGGAGAATTAGAGTGAGCTACATATGAATGTGCATATTATGCATACCAACCTGACCCTACTAATGCAACTTAAAGGAGACTTGAACAGTTTGATCTCCTTCATCAGTTATCACTTAATTACCTGACAGTATGAACATGAGGTGAAGTTGCTCTCCTTTTCCACACTTTTCTGTTTCTGTTGCAAAGTACAGAAATTCCATGTTAATGCTAGCCACTACATCACTGATCATAGTATGCTTGGGCAGGGTTTAATTTCTGCATGTACCTTGCAGTTCTTGAACTGGAGGCAGCTGAAGCAGATCATGTTGAGTATCTTCGTCAGCTCGGTGATATGGCTTGGGTGGTAGACGGACACGGGCAGCTTGATGAACCCGAAATGACCTTCAGCCAGCCATGAGAAGACGAGTTTTGTCAGAAAATAATAAATGAAGGTGCAGTATGCACATATATGGGCTGATTCAGAATCTTAGATCAAAGATTGCAGAACCTAACATGGATGTGCATGCAAAATTTCCAGGTGGGCAGAATCAATGTCATTACAACAATCTCTTTGTCAGCTCAGTTCAGGAACACACTATAAATCAGTCGAGATAAATGCTGCGGCATTGACTTTTATCAACAATGTCTTTGACAGTGTACAACAGTAAACTGAACGGCCAGGTGTGACCATTATCATATCCAACAGTTTATTATGTTCCTAGAAAGTGATCTAACCGAGGCAACTAAATTTTCTATCTTCCAGTAAACTGTCTTGCTGAATATTTTGCAGGTGGAATGAGATGCTGTTATTTCAGCCGAGTTTTTTGAGTATTGCCGAAAGCTTAGGAACAGGAGATACCTATCCTATCAGTTGAGACAAATGCTGACGCAGAACTGATTTTAGCAAGAATACTCTGACAATGTATAATACTCAAGTGAGTAGTCAGATCAGCTGTTATCATATCAAACTATTTGTGTTTCAACAGAGTGATCTTGCCTACTGTAGGTAAGTATTTGTGCTCGAATAAACTGAACTTTAGTTGAATATCGTTCAGTTTGGTTTTATCTAGTTTCAGGAACCTGAAAAATAATCTCAATTTCGGTTCCAAACTACCTGTGCAGGATTATCACACACTGAACTAGGCAGCTAGCTAGCCCACTAAGAAGTTTTATCTGCATGTTTGTAGACGTGAAGTGGCACTATTCATCGCTAAATTAAAGGGGCACACCACTGTTGGTAGAAACCTAGAAAATCAGGTGCGTCATGACCCAGATTTCTGTTTATTTTGTTCACAAAAACCTCTAAATAAACAGATCTTGTTTTGACTTGAAAGTCTCAGGCAATGCAGAAGTGTCAAACAGCTGCAGCTTACACTATCACACCCAACTTAATTACCTATGCTCCTGTAAACAGCTAGTTTAGTTTTGTCAAACTTGGATTTGGTTTCTAACTTGACACATGCTAAACTGTCAGAAAATTTTAGCCGCACGTTTGCAGACGTTTACTGATGCTTCTATTCTTTCTCTCCGTGCATGGATTAATTGATGGGCTAACCAAGGAAGCTACTGGCCGGGTTGATTTTGTAGCAGGTATAAAACAGAGAGGAGCCAGTGAGTCACCTTCACACTTGGCGAGGTCGGTGGCGCCGCAGGAGTCGCAGTGGCCGAGCTGCAGCGGCAGGCCCAGCGCCGGGTTCCCGGCCAGCTGGCTCGGGTGCGTCACCGGGAACTCCTCCTTCATCGGCTGCGCCTTCACCTGCAATGCATGCGACCATCAATGTGGTTAGTTAATCACCTGCTGTTCTGCTATGAAGAAGGAGGGGGAGGAGACGACGAAGAGGCCATGATTGGTTGGAGTGAAAGAGGAGAAGAAATGCGTGGCAATTACGTACGATCTCCTGGTTTGAGGCGACGGTGAGCCTGATGCTGGTGACGGTGCCCTCCGCGACGAACGCAGGGTCATCGCCGGCCTCCATTGCCGTCTCCATCGCCGGTGCTTTGGGCGAGCTGCACCGGTGGATGGATCGATTGGAAGAGAGTTGAGTGAGAGTGAGGGAGCGAGGGAGCTGGGTTGTGAGGGAGCTGGGTTGAGAGCTAGCCATCTTTCACTCACTGACCATGACCAGCACCCAACTGCAGTAGCACGCGTTAAGTGTATGTCTCCTAATATTTAAAAGAAAAGAAAAGAAAAGGTGCCCCTTCAAAAAAAGAGACCCAAAAGTGCCGTCTGTTTCTCTTCTAGTTTCTTCCATCTGTTTATCTGGTTCTCAATGATCTCGATTCTTCTTCTCATTTCAACAAGTGGGCTATTTCTCTTCTTTTTTGAAAAAATGCAATTCGCACACGTGGGTCGACATATGTTAGATAAATCAGAGCATTTTTTTCTGACTGATTTAACATGTTGTGCTTTGATCATGCATGTGGCAAAACAAGTTCCTTCCATTAAGATATGCTTAAGGCCTAGTTTGGCAACACAGTTTTCCCAAGACTATAGTAACCGAAAACCTCAGTATTCCAATGCGCGGGCAATGTGTACTTCAGTTTTTAGAAACCACATTTTTTTTCTTAGTTTTAGCAAAACTATGAAGGTGTTTGGCAAATGCAGTTTTTCTCACTTTTCCCTGGTTTGACGGATTATCACATTGCTTGCATAGTCTAGAACCAAATTCAGTTGCACTCGACCTGAGCTTATGCATGCTAACGGCCGCCGCATGTAGCCTTGCGTAGATGCATCTACTCATCTCATGTACCAGTTTATCTCTTGTATCTCTCGCTGCATAGAATCGATCAGTGTATGACTGCTCCAATGATTGATCGATCTATCCGATGATCTAAGCCTCGTCAAGCATGTGTTTCCAGCCTGCGTTGTAGTGTTTTACGCCTGTATGATGATCATCAGGGCAGAGCTATGTGTATAGCTAAGGGGGCCATGGCCCCCTCCCCCCAGCCCAATGCAAAATCATTGAAGGGATTTTTTTCAGAAGACTTAGATGGAAGCAAATATTCTCATTTGGCCCCTCCAAAACTCCATACTATGCTGCATACGACTGTCTCAGGAAGTCAGGATCAATCAATCTACTCCCCAATCTAATCTACATGCTGCCCCCTTGTTGCATCGACGATCAGTTTGGTGCATAAACTTGCAAAATACGTGTTTCTGGTCATCAAACTTGCATGGACGTGCAAATACGGTCACATTTCCCATACACGGATGTATTCACTGCCTACATGGCATGCCAGCGTGGCCAGGGCCCATTGTCAGTGGTTGAAGCGTTGTGCATGTGATATTTTTTATAGAAACACCCTCAAGTTTTTTTTAAACTTCGCACAAAAGCGCTCCAACACAGGTAATGTTAAATAGTATCTCGCTGGGTCCTGCCGGTCAGTGTGCGTTGTGAGTAATTTGGACTAGAAAATAGGTCTGAGGGAGTTCGAACCATCGACTAGCTGTAATAGCGCTAGAGTACTAACCACACCACCGTTGTTGTTTACACGGATTACCAATGTGTAGATCCTTTAGGCTAAATATAAAGGTACACATTTAGAATTATATTTTCTTTTCTCAACATTTTCAAATTTAAATTGTTTAAATTATAACATATTTTCCGCTTATTTGTCTGAAAGGAAATTACGGACATTCATTCTGCACTATATTTTGCTTTTTAGATTTTGTAACTTAAAATTATTAGAATTCAAGCAAGTTTTTAGTTGACTTGTCTGGAAAATTTACGTACATTCATTCTGGCCTATATTATTCAATCTAGTTTTCCAATTTAAAATTATTCGAATTCAAACAAAATTCTGTTGATTTGTTCGAAATAAATTTATGTACATTCATTATGGACTATATTATCTTTTGTTTGGGTTATTCAAATTCTTAAAAAGGTTGATTTGTCCAAAAAAATATGTACATTCATTCTAACCTATGTTTTCTTTAATGAAGATTTTTAAATTTAAAGTTATTCGAATTCAAACAGAAATTTCTTTTGATTTGTCCAAAGGAAATTATTTACATTCATTCTAAAGTACAATTTATTTTATCTAGGTTTTTTAATTTAAAAGTATTCGTCTTCAAACAAAAAAATTAGTTGATTTGCCCGCAAACATACATTCATTCTGCACTATATTTTGTTTATCTAGATTTTCTAATATATTTTTTTGAATTCTAAGCGCATCTCTAGTAAACCCCTCATATCGCGCCGACCCATAAAATAATCGTCACTTTTACGGTTTTGCGCCAAAATGTTGTCTGAAGAGACACTGTAAACACCTGGTCTGCATATAAGGGGTCTGCTACAGATACTCTAACGGAAATTGGTTGAATTTTCCGTAAAAAATACATGCATTCATTCCGGAAAATACTCAAATTCAAAAGAGAAATCTAGTCAATCTGTCCGAAAAATTTATCTAGAATATAAGTTGTTTTCTTACATAGAAAAAACGAAAGCAAAATACATAAGATAAATTGTGTTTATCTTTTTATGTGTCATTGTGGCCGGATGGTTCGAACTGGGGCTTCCACCTTTTCACCAACCCTTTTCTGGTTTTGATTTCTATTTTAATTAGGACGGTCCTCTTATATAAAGCTAATTGTGCACGTTAGACGTCAAATGTCAGTTAGCCGATTGGCGGGCAATATGCATGCGAGTTGCAGGTGTGGTCGACTCCCATCCATACTGATCCATCCTTTTTTTCCATTTTATTTCAGTATTTTCTGTGTAAATAAATGAAATGCAAGCGTGCTTTCTGGAAAAAAAACGCATGCGGATTACCCATCTCCTCAGCCACCGACAGCGGGCCCATGTAATGTTGACACGCCGCGCATGCATGTAATACACCCGGCTATGGTAGAAAGCACCGTATTTGCACGCCCATGCAAGTTTGATGACTAAAAACATGTATTTTACAAGTTTATGCATTAAACTGACCGTCACGTGCAAGTTCTATGACTGCCTGTGTATTTACTTCTTTATAAAACTGAGGTATTAATTGATGCCAAACATGTCAACGTGAAGCTAGAAGCGGATGCAATCAGTTGAGACGTTGCCTCGAGTATGCCGTTGTAGGCAAGCTCATGTCTGTTGCAAACTTGGATTTGACTCAAGGTGTACATGCAGGAATAATCGGATCAAGCAGCTGGCTTGGCGGGCGCGTCAGCATGCAACATGCAACGAAGTGGGGTTAGTGAGTGCGTCTGTGCAGTGGCGGACCTACAATCTCAACCTTGGTGGTGTCATCTGTTCGCACACGAACACGTCATCGTGTACCTCCAACATCGAGGGTGATGCACCGCAGCTCGCGTCGAAGGAGACTCGTCTGGAAGCGCGGTACGCAAGACAATCCGGTGGGTGCTTTTGAGGACTCGAAACCCCACACGCCCGGGAGGGACCCCGTCAGGGCGTGCGGCGGCTATGGGCTGCCCTAGGTCGACCTGATCGCCCCTAGGGCCTCGAGGTTCGCCGCCCTGCAACAAGAAGAATAGACGAAGAACGAGGAAGAACAAGAACTAGGGTTAGGGAGAAAAGATAAAAGATAAAAAGTGGTAGATGATTTGATCGATTATGTGTTGTTCAATCGGTCATCACCCCTTGAGTATATAAGAGGCGGCTGGACTTCCCGTGCAAGGAAAAGGCTTCAATTCATGTTCAAAACCCTAGTCCAATTCGGATTTGTTTGGTCCGAACTTTCCAAAACTGTTCGGTAAAATCTGGCTGCATGTTGTGGGCCATGTTCGGGGGAGTAAACGATCTCGGATGGAAACGAGCCCAAAAGCAATCTTGACCGTTTCAACGAGACGAACAACTTCCATGTTGAACGTTTTTTGATCTGAGGCCATCTTGAGAGGGTTTTCGGCTGTTTTCCGAAGTATGCAGCAGCCAAATTCAAAACCCAGACTAACATACCCGAAGTGTCCGGTCATCCACAGAGAAAATTATAAAACCCGGATGGTTGTCCCGGAGTGTCCGGCCATCCAGTGCAGCAGCGCCTTGTACTGACTGTAACTTTTGCATACGACCTCAGATTAAGACGATTTTTATACCAAAATCATCCGTTTCGACGAGACGCACAACTTTCATGTTGAAACTTTTTCCATTTGGAGTCATCTTAATTGGGTTTCAAGCCATTCTTTAATCTGGTGTCACCATGAGCATCTCTGAACTTGTCATAACTTTTGCATCCGGACTCCGTTTTAGACCACTTTCATATCCATCTTGATCTTCTTAAAGAAAGCCATATCATAGTGACTTCCAATTATAAGTTTGAATTAATTTTGACATAGATTAAAGCAACTTTTATGATTGTACCACTTTTGAGCGTCAACACATGCCCCCCTGTTTTTCGGCAAAGCTAGCGTGCCGAAAAATAACTTGTACCATGTTTGTTCTAAGGACGATGTCAACACTCCATCGGCCATTTATATGCTTAGGGCGATAATTATATATCGGCCATTATTGTTTTTGAACCCTTGCTGCATACTTGGGCGAAACCTTCTCAACTGGATTAACAATCCGATGATAAAGTTCCATAGATATCTGTCCCAAGGTCATCCTCCGAACCGTATTGTTCATCCTTTTGCTAGGATTTTATAGATAATCAACAACAAACTCTCTCCAATCCTTACTTTCTCCTGCATCAAAATTCATTAGTGACCGAAGCTGTGGACTTTCACTATTAGGGAAAAGCTTATACACAGATGCTTACTAGCAGCGCGGGTTTATACCCCTCTCTACTGTTACTTACTAGTAGCGAGGGTTAAAAACCCTTACTACTACTAAGTTGATAGTAGTAGCGCTGGTTTTTAACCCTCGCTACTACTAAGCGGTCTCTACCGTGTCTCCCCGGGACATGCCATAGTAGTAGCGAGGGATATAAACCCGCGCTATTACTAAGTGAATAGCTATAGCGCAGGTAAGATACCCACGCTACTACTGAGGGTATCCCTCCCTTGACGCATCACTCCCACTCCGATCCTAAAGAAAAAATTCTACTCCCACCCCACCAAACTCTTTCTCTCCAACCTCACCCGCCGCTCCTTCTTCCTCCTCTCGCGATCCCCTCCAACCCAGCCGCCGCCGCCGACCTCCCCCAATCCCGGCCGCCACTCCACCACCGGCGACCCCTCCCTGGCCGCAGATCCACTCGCGGAGCAGCTCACCCCGCGGTCAGATCTGACCGCCCTCCCTCCCTCCCTACCTCCTCGCCGGAAACCCTAGCCGCCCGTCCATGGCGACCCACCGCAGCACTCCAAGACCTCCTCCACGGTGGTATGGTATGGTATGAATCCCTCCTCCTCCTCCTCTTCTTCTCCATCAATCTCCCTTTCTCTCTCTCCCACGTCTCAGTCTATGTCTCTGCATCTTTAGGTAGGAGGAACGGCGACCAGCGACGGCACGAAGCCCGGCCATGGCGACCCTCCAAGACCTCGACGACGGTGCTATGGTACGAATCCCTCCTCCCCTTCTCTTCTACTTCCCCGTCTCTCTCTGACCCCCATCTCTCCTCTCGTCTCTTCTCTGTAGGTGACTAAGGTAGGATGAATAGCGCCAAGGAACGGGACGACGCCGACGCCAAAGGAAGCTCGGGCAGAGGAGAGCAGCCTCCTTCTCCGCCATCTCTCTGTCTTGCTCGGGTCTGGTTCTAGCCTGATTTAAAAAAAATATTTTTTGCTTTCTCCCTTTCTGATTCAGACATGAGCACGAGCAGATTCACTAGTTGGAGCTATATATGGTGGTTGTTATGTTAATCAAATCATTAGGCGTTCCCCATCCATACCATACAATTGATTGGTTTACTGCTTGCTTGGTTGTCAAGTGAGGTGTTTGTTTACTCTGCTTGATTGATTCCATTGGAGGAGGGAGTAATTTGCCTAGCTTAGCTGAACTCTACATACCAGGCTAGTTCAACTTTGGTTCCAATTCGTCATCAAATTTGCTCCTGTATATATATAATGCGTGTGTACTGGGCTAGAAAGTTAGAATGGTTCATGATTGGATAAAAGAAAAGCAGATCTGTTTGATGCTTCTGTACTGGGCATTGCTTTTTACACATACGAAGTACTTCCATTAGTCTCAGTATATTTTAGATCACTACGGGATTTATCTCATAGAACTTGCATTTTTAGTCGTGTATAAAAAAGTGGTCATATTGCTAATTTAGAAAGGTAGGACATGCATGGGCAAGGACATTGTGAGGTATGTTCTCGCAAAAGGCAGTTGTGCAAGCCTGCAAGGGCATGAAAACCATACAGGACTGATGTTTGTGTAGTCAATTGTGTGACATTAATGATAAACCATAAACTTGTCATCTACTCCCTCCGGCCCAAACTGTAAGATCATTTTTGAGACTATGATATTGTCAAAGATGATCTTACAGTTGTGGACGGAGGGAGTAGGTGACAGTAGTGTGCCACAATCCCACAAATATGTTAGTCACCTTAGTTTGGCACCTGAATCAGTGATGCAAATAAGTGAACGCATTGTAGAGTTTAACTCCTGACTCTAGTTATGCAATCATTCATGAGTGCTACAATACCTTGTAGCTAGAAATTGGTGTTTGTGTCGTATCTAACTAATATATTGGGTTTGAGCTTTTTGTCTCTTCAAAATAAGAGGTAGGCTGACTATATCAGAGAAACTGTTATCACTTATACAGATGTTGTTGACCTCGTTTTTGTGTTAATGGTAATTTCTGCTTTCTGTATGCTTCTCCATGCTTCTATGCTGACATTTTATTGCTTCTTCACACCAATGACAATGTTTTATCACATTGTTGCTTTTATCTCAGATATTAGTGTATCTCTTTGCGTTTGGCTGACATTTAAGGATCATTATTAGGGTCACATTTGTTTTGGCTCTACTGATTTGTAATGTCAACATGAGAATGGGTTTAAGATAGTATCATTGCCCATTTGCTTCACTGTTCAGTTTGTAGTATCTGAATATATGTCTACTGAAATTTAATTTAGTTTGTTCCTTGCTCTTTACAGAAATCTTGGATTCATAAATGGGAGAAGCACATAAGGGAGAAGAAGATGATTGCAAGGATGGAGAGGGAGCAAATCATTTGGAGGGATAGAATGCCACTGTTTGGTGTTTATATGCATTTTTGTTTGCTTTCAACTGTGTTTGCACGAGCTGGGAATAAGTGACTAGGCAATAAGTGTAGATGTATGGATATGCTCTAATGCTCCTGGTTTACTATAAATCTTCGATTTGGAATGATGTGGAATGCTGCTGGTTTATTACAAATCTAGGCTTGTTTTAGTTGTTAGAATTGTATGCATAAATTGGAATTAATGGATTTTAATTTTTTAATTCATAATTAGTTAGTAGTAGCGTGGGGGTGAAATGGAGCGCTACTAGTATTCAGAATACTAGTAGCGTGTGGTACTGTAGACGTGCCACTACTATTTCGTTAGTAGTAGCGCGGTTGACATCCGCGCTACTAGTAAATTGTTAGTAGTAGCGCGGGTTTACTAACTATTAGCTGTTGCGCGATACTAGTAGCGCGGGTACCCGCGCTGCTAGTAGCCATTTTACCCGCGCTGCTAGTAGCCTTTTTCCTAGTAGTGTTTGGTTTGGCTTTACCTATGTTGACGAGATGAAGCATCGGCTATTGAGAGAAATGCAATACACCATGATTAATGTAGTAGCCGGATGCTTGCTGTGCCAGCTCTTTTGAATTGTCATGTCTAAATATAAGAACAATTTTAAAGCAACTAAAGGCAAATTTTGCATCTAGACATACCCTTGATAAACTATAAGTGATTCGTCAAAACATTGATAACCCTTGGATATTTGTTACACTAGTTATAACGAATCACCGAAAGTCTCAATATGTATAGCACCTACAGCAAGTAAAAGAGTCAATCCGAATAACAATGTATATTCGGCCTTGATTAATCGTGCATAAAAATATTCTAAGCGGCATGAGGCTTCAAAAATAGTACCATAAAGAGATATATAAACAACACCAACACTTTGGCCATTGCTATGAATTGAACCATCAAAACATAATCTCCATAGTACTAGAGAGACAAGGCTAATATCAACATTATGCATGTCATTAATCCGATGTTCAGTAATAAAATCAGCTATGATTTGGCCTTTTATAGATCTCAAAGATGCATAAGCCAAATCATATCCAAACAAAGTATAAGCCCACCAGTCAATTCTGCAAATATGAATTGGCCTATGCAGCATATATTCAATGACATCGCTCATGATGTCTCAACTCCATTCAATCATAATATAGGCATACATATAAATTTCCATGAGCACATACCTTGTCTCGCTCTCCAATCGAACTAAGGACGATGTTAGAATACTACACCGGCCATGCATTGACATACTCTTAGGACGATAGATAAATATCGACCATTACATGTAAACTTCATTCAAAGCACATATAGCCGAAATAAACAAATGAAATGACAAATAAAGTATTTCGGCCCTTTGGATCAGCAACAAACTTGTAGCTAATCAAATGTATAGTGATTTGGCAATACCCTTTCATAATGTAAGAAATTATATTGCATCCATGGATTAAAATAAGCCCATTGAGGGTTATAAATCATACCTCATGACGAATTCCATGGCCTAGGCGTTAATGGCATAGTTGAAGAATATGGATAATATATAGACCGAGGATGTTGAAACCTTCAGCTTGGTCCTTCATAGTTTTCACTCTTTTCCTTCTTCAGCTTTGCCGCACTTCTTGTAATGGAAGCTTGCACATAATAATTATTTTGAGTACTTCCTTTGGGAACCCATGCCATGTTCCTTTTTTCAAGTTCTTGTGCACTAAGCTTTTGTAACTCCTTCTTTTGCCAATACGATAAGCCGAGTGAGCACCTCGACTGTGATTTTGTTTCAACCAATGGCAACTCCTTTTGGGCCTTGTGCACCCCTAACTTCTTTTCTTCAGATTTGGCACTCTGATTTTGATCAATTGACTGCTTCACTTCTTTGCCTTTTGTAGTCAATGTCAACACTTTAACTGGCTCTTTGTCATTTGAAATCAAATATGAAGTAGCACACTTACGACCATCTCTTTTCACGCGGTAAACTCGCTCTACCACCTCTTTCTTCTTCCTTGAGCTTTGGACCGATTCCTTATGATTGAAACGGTCTTTGACGCGTGATTGTTCAAATTGTTGATCTTCTTGGAGCTGCATAGTATTGGTGAGATGGTCTAAAATAAGACGGAGAATATGCCCTTGTATCATACCTGTCCCATGATGAATGGATTTAAATGAGCATAGGGAGGCATCCACGACATTGGTATTGGCGGCCCAAAATAAGGATATGAATATGTTGCATTGAAATTCTCACTTTGCCAATACCGATCCTCATATTTGCGCCTTGGGGGTGATCTTGGTTTCTTTGCATGGTTTGGCCGATAAGCATTCTGCTCTTCACTCTTCTTTTGACATTTATCCAATAGTTCAACGAAGGTGATTTTTGATCTCTTACACTTGCGCTTATTTCGGCCTTTGTTTTCTTTTGATTTGCTTTCATTGATCATTGGGTTTCCTTGCTGCCCCCCAGTCCTTGGCGTCTTCATTGTAGCTTCGATGGAATTCTCGCCCTCAAGTTTATGTTCATTGTGCTCTTCAACAACTTCTTTACTTGAAAGCATGATCCTGTCACCTACAATTTTTACCTTCTCTTTAGATGGATCGGCTTGAAGTAGCCGATGCAAAAACTTTTTGCCATCAAGACCAATCGGAATAGACTGGTCATCCTTTGGTGTTTCAACAATTCTCAATCGTCCTTTATCAATGGCCGATTTAACTATTTGACGAAACATATTGCAATCCTCAAAATTATGTTTGAATGAATGATGCAACCTACAATACATTCGTCCTTGAATTGATGGCTTGACATGGTGATCAAGAATTCTTATGTAATTATTTTTCAGCAACAAATCAAATATTTGATCACACATGCTTGAATTGAAGGTGAACCTTTTATTTTCTAGCCGATCTTGCTGTGAGAACGACTTTGGAGTTAAGCAAACGAATGGTTTAGATTTTGTATCACCCCATTCGGCTATGAATTTTATTTTGCATTCTCTTACCGATGTCATTGGATAAGATATTATACTAGCATCGGTTTTCTGAAAAGAATCCAACCTTGGCTTTAAGTTTCTGAAACAAAAATAGTTAGAACATGCATGCCTCAATTGAGACCAAGAGTAAGCCAAGTATGAAATAAGCAAAGCTACCCATGTAGATACGAACTTTAAATAAAGCAACAGGGAAAGTTTTGGCTGCAACAGTAAGTCATTATCGGTCTTTATAAATGGCGCAATGGGTTGACCGATATATTCTATAATGATTTTATTGCTAACAAGTAAATTACCCTTCTTCATTGGTCTTTCAACATTACTTAAGAGGATTTTTCTAATAGATGCATCAACAATAAAGTTTTGACCAAATCTGAAAATAGGTAAATTACTTGCTAAACATACCTCTTCCAATATGTTGGGAGAGCATGATGGTGGTGTGACTTGAACAATATCTTGATCCGCCTTTGGATCGCCCCCCAATGCCTCTTCATCATCTTTTTCTTGATTCCGTGCATCATTAGTTTGAAGATCTTTTTCAACCGAACTTTGTTCGGCTACTTGTTCTTGTCCTTGAAGCTCGTCAATTACTATGGCACGAAACTCATAGGGAAGGAAGTAGGTTCCATTAATTTCAGAAAAATCAAGCATGGTTGTTTTGCTAGGCTTTCCATGCCCTTTCTCAATAATGCTTGCCTCTTTAGATTTGATGGACTCAGAATATATACTACTTGATTCGGCTTTTCCAATAACCGAATTTTCTCTGTTACCTGAATCAATAACTTTATCTTTTTTAATTTGCAAGGCTTCTCGCTCTTGTCTAATTTTAGCCCACATCTCAGCTTGGCGAGCTTTAAACTTTTTCATCTCAATTTCCATCCACTCCTCATGAGATTGCCCCCAATACTTTCAGACTTTTCCGGCAATGAGGTGCCGAAACTTTGCAATTATTTAGGGGGTGGAGTGGATGGTACAACACTGGGCGACTGAATCATTTGCACAACTCTAGCTTTTACTGCAGCAAAATCATGAGGCTTCCCGCCTTCTATTAGTTCCTTTCGAATGGAGTTGCACAAATCCCAAGAGAATGTAAGCTTGTTCTCAACTACCCAGTCTGGATATGGTTGCCCCCCGATGCTCTTAGACTTCGGCAATGAGATGTTGCCGGACTTCTGTAATTGTGTAGGTGGAACATGATATGTTATAGTAGTAGGTGAACACACATGTGATCCTATAGAATTTTCACTTATTCGGTCATTAGCAAGAAGGTGCGAAGCCGAATTATGAATACCTTCAGTTGCATATGGTTCCCAAAAATTAGAAGCATGAGGTGTAGCATATGATTGTTGATGGCAATTGGCTGAATAACTAGTAGTACCATGGCCAATTCCCCTATCCACCGGCATGTTCAGATTAACATGTTGCAAATTAGTTGCCGATGAATAAAAAGGTGAAACACTTTGTTGCATGCTATTGAAAGTTCCTACATGAGGTGTTTCAACTTGATTAACCAAACTCATCATGTTGTTCATCGGCATATAAATTTGTGGGGTTGCCGATGCATGAGAGTTGGGATACATATGATGTATGTTACTAGTATCATAAAAAGTTGAAGCATGTAAATTACTTTGAATCGGCCTATGCACATAATTAGATGCATGATTGAACAAACTAGGGCTGGCCGATAGAGTATACTCATTGAACGATCTAGTAACACCATATGAATTATTTGCATCTACAGTAGGAAATTGGGTATTCATATTACCGTTGTAGATTGCAAACCCTAGATGACGATCTCTTCGTAGCAAGAACGGGCTGGGGACTGTCCAAAGCTTCGATCCCCGGCGGAGTCGCCAAAAAGTGTGTCCGCACACGAACACGTCACCGTGTACCTCCAATGCCGAGGGTGATGCACCGCAGCTCGCGTCGAAGGAGACCCGTCCGGAAGCGCGGTACGCAAGACAATCCGGCAGGTGCTTTTGAGGACCCGAAACCCCACACGCCCGGGAGGGACCCCGTCAGGGCGCGCGGCGGCTATGGGCTGCCCTAGGTCAACCTGATCGCCCGCAGGGCCTCGAGGTTCGCCGCCCTGCAACAAGAAGAACAGAAGAACGAGGAAGAACAAGAACTAGGGTTAGAGAGAAAAGATAAAAGATAAAAAATGATAGATAATTTGATCGATTGTGTGTTGTTCAATCGGCCATCACCCCTTGAGTATATAAGAGGCGGTTGGACTTCCCGTGCAAGGAAAAGGCTTCAATTCACGTCCAAAACCCTAGTCTAATTTGGATTTGTTTGGTGCGAACTTTCCGAAACTGTTCGGTAAAATCTGGCTGCATGTTGTGGGCCATGTTCGGGCGAGTAAACGACCTCGGATGGAAACGAGCCCAAAAGCAATCTTGACCTTTTTGACGAGACGAACAACTTTCATGTTGAACATTTTTTGATCTGAGGCCATCTTGAGGGGGTTTTCGGCTGTTTTCTGAAGTCTGCAGCAGCCAAATTCAAAACCCGGACTAACATACCCGGAGTGTCCGGTCATCCACAGAGAAAATCAAAATCCGGATGGTTGTCCCTGGAGTGTCCGGCCATCCAGTGCAGCAGCGCCTTGTACTGGATGTAACTTTTGCATACAACTTCGGATTAAGGCAATTTTTATACCAAAAATCATCCGTTTCGACGAGACGCACAACTTTCATGTTGAAACTTTTTCCATTTGGAGTCATCTTAATTGAGTTTCAAGCCATTTTTTAATCTGATGTCACCATGAGCATCTCTGAACTTGTCATAATTTTTGCATCCGGACTCAGTTTTAGACCACTTTCATATCCATCTTGATCTTCTCAAAAAAAGTCATATCATGGTGACTTCCAATCATAAGTTTGAATTAATCTTGACATAGATTAAAGCAACTTTTATGATTGTGCCACTTTTGAGCGTCAACACCATCATTCAAAGTTTGCACTAAACATCATCATAATCTCAACAAATAGTTCTAAATAGCATTAACTATTCACGCATATTTAGTGTTATATGCATAGTAAAAATTATTTTGCAATTTTGGAGGGGGGTGCCATGGCATCCACGGCACCCCCTAGATCCGCCCCTGCGCGTGTGTGATGTGTAGGTCTGATACTTAAACGCATGTACTCAGCTCATTTGTGTGGAGAGAAGAAATACAGAAAAAAGCACTATACATGCGTGGTGCCAACGTGTGTCTCGCCTTCTATCTTGTGCATTTGTGAGTGAGTCTTCTTTTCAATCTCCAGCTGTGAGTCTTGTATTCTGTCCACTCCCAACAATTGGTACCAGAGACACGGTGGTTAACTTCTATCATGACGGGCAACAGAGATGAGGCGGCCAATGCGACGGAGTTGGCGAAGAAGATGCTCGAGGAAACGGCGACTCCACCAAAGGCGTGGGTCAGCAGCGGCAGCAGCAACTGCAGTGGCGAGCTTCACATCGTCGAGCACGTGGTCCAGCAGACCTCGTCGATGGTGCGGAAAGTACACCGAGTGGGCGGTCGTCATGCTAGTGCGGCTGCAGGCGCAAGGCCTGTTGACAAATACTGCATCTCCATCGAGAATTCTCTGGTTGACAGTTTCATCAACCTTCAGTATGGTGCGTTTCTTATTGGGAGTATTTGCTTTCCTCACATCCAGGGAGTGTGATGGAATTAGCATCTTCATGTGTCAGGCAAAGACCTCTATCCATCATCTCTGTAGCACAACACAACGATTGCCAAGGAGGAAAACAGTGGGAGAGTAGTAGAAACGGCATAGCGTCATGCTCGAAACAGATTTCGGAATTAGAATCTATTGTTTGATCACTACATATATTTTTTTCTTCCGTGACTTGTCACGGGCACTCAACTATAGTTAAAGATAAAAGCACTAACTGCACAGCTAATTGAATTTCATTTCTGAGACCGAGCCCATCTTGGAACCACATTTGCTTCCTAATTAAACTAAGGGGCGCTTACGCAAAAAAAAAACTCGCATTTGATTCCTAATTAAACTAAGGGGCTTACACAAAAAAACTAAGGGGCATTTGATTCCTAAATCTAATAAATAAGTGGGGCCGTACATAGCAAGCTAATCTAGCTTAGCACAAAGCAATGTGTCCACTCACTGTGCATCTTTATTCGTAAACTCTTACCGTAACCAGAGCTGTTTTATTACATGCCGTTGTAACTTCCAAGTCTTATTTCATGTTTTTTTTTGAAAAGGAAGACTCTTCGGCCTCTACATCAGAGTGATGCATACGGCCATCCAGTCTTATTCCATGTATACCTGACCCATATCACGGAAAACACCAAACTTAAGTCTTATTCCATGTATTAGTATCAGTTCGGTGAGGTCGTAGCTTTCTTGCATGCATGCATGCATCAGGGCTGTCCTCCGTTGTCCAGTGGAGGGGGAGGGGGAGGGGGAGGAGGACCGCCATAGGGGTAGGGTGCGCCACCGCCGCCGCCGCCGCGTGGCGGCAGCGTCCGGCATCGCAGTCCGCGGCATGGACGTGGGTATAAAGGATCATAGGGTCTTCCACGCCCGCTCCGTGGTTCGGGGATTAACCCCGGTCCACATGGAAAGGAAACACATGCACGGTTAGTGATTTACTCAGAACCGGTAACGGAATTCAGAAGATCGTCACTATAACAAGAAGAACGAAGGTACCACGGCATACTAACCGATGCTGTAGCCATGGCAACCGGCGACCGCAGCCGAGACGACCAGCAGCGCGACCAGCAGGAGGCGGGCTGCTCTCGCCATGGACGCCATCGTTTCCCTGGCTGGCTGGCTCAAGTTATACGCACGTACTATATATGTGTGATCAACTGTGGCTACTTGGACAGGATTTGCGGTGGGTGTTGTGGATCCTGCTGCTGCTTAGCAGGGCACTCATTTATAGACGTGCATAAGTCGACCCCGGCCAGTAGTCGAGAAAGATCAGCTAATTGGTCACTTGCTTTTTGACAGATGAAGCTAGCTAGCTCTTTTCCGGTGCGTTTGGCCCGTTCAAGTCTTGAAGATGGATAATCGACACCCACCTACAGGATTGCTGATCGCAAGTCATTATTATTGCAATGATTATCCATCTTGGCCGTGGCACGACCGGCTAGAGGGAGCCGACGACCCAACTCAGCGCGCGAGACGACGACGACCACGACGACCCGGGTCTCGCCACCACCGAAGATTAATGAGTAACATGCACTTGTATTGTTAGTTCCGCAAGTGAAGTGCTGTCTGTAAGTGAAGCTATTTACAGTTCTTAATAGAGACAAGTGCATATTTAATCCTTCACTCATGCCGTTGTTTAATCCACAACCTCAAACTTTAGAAACCGTCTACATTACAACCTTAAACTCTCAAAACCGGATAATTTTCAACCCTGTGTCTCTCAAACCACTTTTGTGGTCCGTTTTGACTGGATTTGAAGTGTCGACCACCTATTCTGTGCCTAGTCAGCCGCCACATCACTAGTGCTGAATATGTACTTTTTAATATTTTGTAATCACTCTGCAAAAAAGTTTGAAACCTTCCCAAAATGATCAGCATGGCAGTGTTAATTTTTGAGAATCTTTTTAAAATTTTCATTTTTTCTTGACATTTCCATTCTATGGACAATTTTTGGCTAAAAATAATCAAAAACAAATCGAACAGATTTGGACGCGGCGGATGCAGTAACGCGGTCAATTGTTTGAATTGAATATTTTCCCATTAGAATTTCAGTTATCAGTTTAGGGTCCTCAATGCAAAGTTTACTGATTGGGTTGTAATTTCGTATCTTTTTAGTCCTTTCATGAGATGGAATCCCACCACTTTCAATCAAAATATGCCGGATGGAATATTTGGGCCCTTCAAAATGTCTATTGAAAAAGAGAGGTTTGTATGCCGCACGATTAACATTGAAAATGACACGTGATCCGCCTGGGAACATGGCGGGTAAATGAGTTAGTTCATGAATAAGAATATAAAAACTAATTTCGGGCTGGTTTTTGGTTTGGGCTTTCATTAGGCTTCGGGGTTGGCTTTCTCTGTCTTTTCGTTCTGAAGGAACAGAGTGGGAGCCCCTTGAAAAACAGAGCATGAGCTCTGCTCTGCTCCCATGGCGGATGGAGACAGAGCAATACCGAGCTCTGTGTTTTCGTTCCGAAGGAACCCAGTGGAGGACGATTCCGACGATTGTGATCCGCCATAGCTTAGGTAGCTGCTAGCGAGCAAGCCACGTTCGTGTCGTGTGGTTTCCTCTGCCTCTACGCCAAGTCGTGGCTATACTTTTACAGAATGATTAGTGGTAATGTTCATTTTTTAGATTTCTTTTCAGCTTTTTCTGTACACTTTTTTGGGGTCAAAACTCTACTAAAAATGGCCTTGAATATGTATTTATCATCTACTCCCTCCATTCCTAAATATAAGTCTTCTTTCTATACCTTGGGGAGTCTCTTCCCCTTCTTCTTTAATGAGTGATACACACTCTCGTGCGTACTCGAGAAAAAAGTCTTTCTACATACAAATGCATATAGACATAGTTTATAGTGTAGATTCGCTCATTTTTCTCCGTATATAGTTTATATTGAAATCTCTAAAAATATTTATCTTTAGGAACAGAGGGAGCATCTTTTTATTTTGTTTGGGAAAAAAGTTTCAAACTTTCCTAGAATGATCATCTATGGTAATGTTCATTTTTCAGAATGTTTTCAGTTTAGGAAGGTGTTCATTGCCTCGAGCTCGGCTTTACGGAAGATAATCTTGGCATGCACACTCTTTAAACGCCTGTACTCCTCGCTCAGAAGAGTGTACATATTCAATTTTTTGGTGATTTTTTTGCCAAAAATGGTCGTGAATATGTACTCTTCTTGTATTCTGTATTCAATTTGAAAAAAAAACACCTGAAACTTTCCCAGAATGATTAGCATGGTAGTGTTTATTTTTGAGATTTTGTTCTTTTTTTTGAACATTTTCATTTTTGGTCCAATTTTGACCAAAAATGGTCCTGTATATGTATTTTTCATTCTGTTGGGAAAAAGTTTTCAAACTTTTCCTGAATGATAAGGCAATGTTCAATTTTGAAAATGTGTTCAATTTTTTCTGTACACTTTCATTCTTTGCCAAATTTTGACTAAAAATAGTTCCGAATATGCACCTCGGAGGTCGCCGCAGGATGAGGTATGTAGTGGTAAGGTCTGTCTACCATGCACGCACGTCACTGGGCTAGGATCAAATCAGCTATACTTGGTCCTTTCTTTCAAGTTGATTCCGTGCTTTAATCATGTCGCAAAGCAGGTTCCTTCATAAGAGTAAATTTTTCTGTACAAAATCTACTGAAAACACTAGAAATCTGATGTCATATTTTTAGGCATGACAAGTACGGCAAATTTCTGAAAAAATGAACCGAGGCGAATTACCTTCCTGGTCAACTAAACTTGCCATCGGAGAACATAATTTGCCATGAAAAATGTTTGATTTGCCATGGTAAAAAACTTTGACGTCAGATTTATAGTGGTGTCGTTACGATTGATAGTGGTAGGTTGTACACTAAGCAAACTTGGTTAAAAAATGGTCCTTTTTGAATGGAAGAAATTTCATATGAACTCTGTTGTTCCATACTACGATTCGAGGAATGAGACCGGCACTTCATAGGCTTCCAAAGAAGCTGGCTAAAGATGATTGGTAGCATTCATTTGTTGCCTTTCTTCTTCATCACTTTCTTTCTCGTACCAATCATGGCACTCACCGTCATCACTCCATTATTCTCTCCACTCATCCCCTCCACGATGGAGATTCCCCACCCTGCCTGCTTATAAACCTCACCATGCTGATGCCCACACCCGCACCGGGAGGATCGGAGGCCACAAAAATGGAGGCGAACGGCATCTGCAACCGCCCCCCGCACGTTGCGATGCTGGTGACGCCGGGGATGGGCCACCTGATCCCGCTTGCCGAGCTGGCGAGGCGCCTGGCCGCGCAGCACGGCTTCACGGCCACGCTCATCACCTTCGCCTCCACGGCGTCCGCCACGCAGCGGGCCTTCCTCGCCTCCCTCCCGCCCGCCGTCGCCTCCATGTCCCTCCCGCCCGTCGACCTCTCCGACCTGCCCGCCGGCGCCGCCATCGAGACGCTCATGTCGGAGGGGTGCCGGCGCTGACGGGAGTCTTGTCGGGGCTCAGGGAGACCACGCGGCTCGTGGCGTTCGTCGCCGACATCTTCGGGGCGGACTCGTTCGACACCGCGGCGGCCGCGGGCGTGCCAGGGAGGTACCTGTTCGTCCCGTCGAACCTCCACGGGCTCACACTCGCGCTTCACCTCCCGGAGCTCGACGCCTCCGTGCCCGGCAACTTCGGGGACCTCGCCGAGCCTCTCTGGCTTCCCGGCTGCGTTCCCATCCCGGGGCCGGACATCCTCTCAGGGCCGGTCTTGAGATTTTGAGGGCCCGGGGCGAAAATAAATCTAGGGGCCCTTTGAAATTTTCTTCTAGCAATATCGATGCATGGATCCCTATACTCATGTTGCTTGTGCAAAGGTGAACGTTGTCGCTGCTCTAAGAAAGCAAGAAAACAAGGTTGTGGTGTTTACAGTCGAACGGAGCCATGAGGGTGGTTTTCTGATAGCATCAAGTGTCATCTTTGATGGAATCTGGAACCCTTAGGCAATGCATAGAAGCGCTTTCACTAGCCATAATTTTTCTTCATTCTTAAAGAAGGAATCGCTACCACTGCATCCGGGTCATCACTACCCCCCACGATGGTTTATTGTGCCATTGTGGGTAGACTACAAAAGAGATTAAGCAAGGTCTTCTATGATATCACCTTTCTTTATGAGAGAAGATTTTCAAATAAAGAGGCGCATATGCTTGCGGGCTCTTCACTGAGAGATGAGGTTGGTCCCGTGTGTGGCTAACAACTTGACGCAATGTCCTTTCTATCCCAAGGTCTATATTTACATAAATAAAATGGATATGATTCTCACAATATACAAATTATGACGGTCTCATCCAACAGTTTCAACTAAAGATTATGTAAAAAATAAAAAAGCATGAATATGAATGTCAATTTTAAATAAGTACACGATCTTACAATTTTACATCCATGGCCAAGTGATCACCAGACTCTTGGTGTCGCGTCCCTACCATGAATTTATGAGATAAATAGAATCACAAATTAGATCACACATGCGTCTTAGATGGAAAACAAATTGTATTGTGACCATGCATACACACCTGAAGATGACTCTAGAGATGGTAGATCGTGAGGCGGTGACTCCGGTAATCCTCATCATAGTGTTGGGAGGCAAGCATGTATGGATCGATCTCCTGCTCCTCTTGTGTGGAGTCCAACCTGTGCGGCAGCGTCGACGAATAGGTCATGGAGTTCCAAGGTCCGGCGGCACTTGGGGTCTATGGTGAGGACGACCTAGACGAGGCCGGAGTTGCTCGCTTGCGACCGATAGTTGGGGCTAATCTGAATCAGCCGAAATCATGGCGTACCAGTGAACAGGGTGAACTCGATCTGGAAAAAAAAGACGTGACGACGTCCTCGTGGGCTACCGACGTGCGTCTGATTCCTCGTGGGCCTGGACCATGGGCTAGCTACATACACATACGTCGTGGGAGGGGGGCCCTGCATCCTCTCGACACTCCAGGACAGGTCCAACCCCTGCTACCAATGGATGGTGCACCACGGCAAGCGCTACCGCGAGGCCGATGCCATCCTCGTCAACTCCTTCGATGTCGTCGAGCCAGGGGCCGCCAGGGCGCTCCGTGTCCCGCAGCCTGGCCGCCCTCCGGCCTACACCGCCGATGCTGCCACCAACGTAAGCGTGGCATGCCTGGACTGGCTTGACCGACAGCCTCCCAAGTCGGTCATCTTCGTCTCCTTCGGCTCCGGAGGCGCGCTGCCGACGGAGCAGATGCATGAGCTCGCGCTCGGGCTAGAGCTCAGCGGGCATCGCTTCCTGTGGGTGGTGCGGAGCCTAAGCGACGAGGGCGCCGTGAACGCCAACTACTATGACCAACTTTATAGAAAAATTATTAACATCTATAATACTAAAGCTATATGGTATTAAAATTTATAGGACAATGCCCGTGCGTTACAACGGGATATAAATATTCTAGTACATTAGCTCATGATTTATTTGTCCATATAAATGCAAGTGTGTAAATAAATGTTTATAAAAACGGAACGCTTGTCTCTTTTAAGTAGTATACTCTGTAAACAAATATAAGATGTATTAGAGCACTACACGTCTTAGATTAGTTTACAGAGGTAGGTAACAACCCCTTGTATTGCACGGGGTGAAAATTATGTATGGGTGGATGATATATTCACGCTATGCTATCAAGATTGAACAGAACCAAAAATTTCAATGTGATTAACCTTACTTTTGTGAGGCATCATGTAATGCATGTATTTTTTGCTTTCAACATATAATATGTTGAATATGTATCATGAAATCACTACAAGTCTACACATCAGGAGCAACCTCTTGCAATATTTACCTGGCTATTTCAAGGTCGGCCTATAATCTGACATGTCTTGCATCCATTTCCACAAAGTCTTCTCAACTGTTTCCTAAATGTATGCTTGATAGAACATGCCAAAAAAAATTTATGCAACAAAGAATGGTCTCAAATTTAGGAATCCCTTGCTCAGAATTCAATCATTTACCCTGGAAAGATGTGAGGAAGACAAGCCAGTCGAGGAGAGGCAGATCTACGGTGGAGAGGTGTAGAAGGAGGCTGAAAGGACGCGCCGACAGGTGCTCTCCCTCCACACCGGCCCATCCAATGCATTGGAGCCCAGAATCTTCACGTACATACTGTATTGTGTGCATATATCTCTTCAAGCGCCAATACTAAATGGGGAAGAAAACAACATCTCTGTCAGCTTAACTTTGTCACGCACGGCCGGGGCATTCACCACCTCTCATCGCCGCAGTGGCTCGCCGGATGTCAGGGCCAAGTTGTCGCAACTATCCTTGTGCCTCTTGTCTTACATAGAACCCGGTCTTCTAAAAGCCGTCCAGGATCTCCTGCGCGCACAGCATCAAATTAAGTGAACGGCGATTCTTTCATAGACTCCATCTCTCGGAAGGCGCGCGTAGGATGTTAGGCCTAGCTAATCTCATGCACCGTTTGTTGTTTTCTGTTTAGAATAATGTGTGCATGGTCGTGATGTGACCCATGCATCATGCACGTACGTAGTGGGGAGCTGCTCCTAGCACGCATCTCTCCTTTTCTTTCTTTTCTCCCGGTTGTTGTGCGGAAGCAGTCGCCGGATGGAGCCACAGTTGCAGATCATGGCGGCCTGGCCGGGAGGTTGTTATAGCTTCTTTGTGTGTACTCGCATAAAGGAATGAAAAGATAACAGAAAACGCTGTGACATTGGCAGCACAAAAATTCTCTTACCTGTGTAGCGTCTCGTTCTTCTCCTCTTGTCCTACAGCTACCTTGTGCGTCTTCGAGAGTCCGGCAACGAATAAAGAACTCAGATTTTACAAGCAGCATGCCGTCGAGCTTCTCAATCGATGGCGGGGAGGTTGACATAGATGTCGGATCTTGGCCTGGTCGCCGTCATTGGACAGAATCAGAATGCACATAATACATTGTCGTTGCGTTGCTTTGCGGGTGACCTAAACGTTACATATTTTCAAGCCATGGTACTGATGTCTCGATTCCTCAACTATCGGGTTGGACGGGAAGAACTCGACGATGTAGCCGTAGACCCAGAGCAGGCAGTCCATCTCGACTCTTTCTCCACCGGCAGAGCCGCAGAGGTTCCAATCTGTGGCAGCTCCAGAAAACGGTGGTTGCGAGCAGGCGAAGCAATGGATATTGTCTTCCGCACAAGGTCAACCCAGCATGATTAATTACTTACTAGTATGTAGGTTGGTTATGGCAGCGGCGGTGGAGACAGCCTTGCCGCCGATAGACATGTCCTGCCTGAGCACGTGCTTCCAGAACTTCCGCGAGCTCCCTGCGTCATGCCCGTATCGAACCACTCGCTCGGCGAGCCGACCACCACACCACGGCCGTAGGATCCCTTCGCCGGTCGCCTCGCACACCGATCGAGCCTCTACGGCCAGTACCGCGGCTGCTCTCCTCTCTGCTCTCTCTCAGCATCTTCCACGACGGCATAAGAAAGGCCCCTCCTCTAGATCAGATCGAGCGGGCAGTAGAAGATTGGGCAGGGCAGGTTTGGAAGGAATAAAAACAGGAAACTAAACGGGAGTCACGGGCGCAATTAATTACGGGATTAATTAAGGGACTCAGACCTAATCAACCTGATAGGAGAGAAAACCGCTCGAGGAAGGAAAGAAAATTGGTGCCTTGCGTTTATTTTAGGTAGTAGAGATTAGTACCACCTTGTTTATATTATGATTTTGTTCATACAAATTGTAAAAGCGTATTATGACATGAGAAGAAAGCGTATTGTGATGGTGAACCCGACAAAGTCAATCCGTGCTTTATTATTATTATTATTATTATATATATATATATATATATATATATATATATATATATATATATATATATACTAGCAAAAGAGCCCGTGCGTTGCAACGGGAGATTTTTTTTTTCATATTCTTCAATGGTTATGACCACATTTTTTTCACATCTCATCTCATGATTTTTAAAATTTATTTACAAATGCAAGAAAATGTACCCTTTTTCAAATTTATTCCCAAACTAAAGCAATGTTCACATTTTTGAAAAAATATCTTGGTTGTCAAAAAAATTGATAATTCAAAGAATTATTCTGAATTTCAAGAAACGTTTTCTAAAAGACATACTATAATATTTCGATCTAACCCAGCAATTAATTCTTCAAAATTCACGCTCATGTCGTAAAAATGTTGCAACAAACATATTCAACTGAACTGTGTTTGGCACTGGATCAACTCATAAACTAACTTATAGACTGAAAAGTAGGATGCTTTTGTTGTCTTAAGGAAATACATATGGAAAACATCACAAACTCACATAGCTACATGAAAATTCGTAGCTTTGTACTTACCTAGCTCATCTATGTATCTCACTGATGCCAAGTATATATAGATTTGCATTGTATTGTAGAGTTTTTCTTTGAAGCATATATAGGATACTTGTATACTAATACACACGTCCATGCAACCTTCGCTTGGCCCTGTCTGCTCATGCAGGTTAGAATTATTTTTTCATGCATAAATTGGGATTTCTTCTTGTCAGACACTCCAATTGGGCTCTTGTCATCGCCGCGAAGTCTCACCCAGTTGGCACTGCAGTTGAAGCATATAAAAGCCAAAACTTGTATGTAAATATATGTTAAGTAAAAGGAAGTGATTCCCACAACCCATGTTTTCTAACATATTTATGGGCATCCAAGATATTATGTCTGTCCATCAAGAAGATATGCATGGATAGATATCTTCATAGGCCGGAGCAGCAGCAATAACAGAAGGATTGCTGAACGGATACGTTACTGATGCAATATTCAGTCAAAGATTTGTCATCACCAATTAGGGAGAATCATAAGACGTGCAAAGTGCTAGTCTGCTACTTACTTTCACCCATCCCTGCATGCTGCTGCTGCTGCTGCATCCTGCATGAAAAGCCATCACCTTACCAGGATGTAGTTCACGCTCGTCTACAGCTCATAGCAAGGTTAGAACATGAAAATTGGGATCAACGCTCTTCTACCTGCTTGGGAAGTATATGAGAAAAAGGAAAGCTGGAACACCGTTCAGAGTCACAGGCCACTCCACTACACCAAGCACACGACTCTATCTCTGATTCACAATGTTGTGTGAACCTCGACCTCGATCAACATACCTTGGTGGTGCCATTGATAGGCGATGGAGTGGTAAACCGGCGAGACACTTCTTCCCGCGCCAGCCAGCGGCTCCCGGAACACCTTAAGCACCGCACCATGACGAACAGCGAGAACATACGTCTGCAACTGCCAATGAAGGGAGCAATGAGTGGAGGATGATCGATGCATGAGGTTGGGAGGCGGCGACCTACTGATGATCGGTGCCGGTAGAGAAGAGCCCGATCACGGTTGACGGACGCGCTAGGCGGGAGCGGGAGAGTCCAGCGGGGGCGGCACTGAGCGGAGGAGACGGTCGGCGAACAAATCTCATGGGGTGAACGGGTACTGGTAGAGCTCGATCTGGAGTGAAGTCCAGCGGGCGTTCTTGGGACCTTTGCCGCCATTGCGATCTATCAGAAGAGACGATCCAGCTCTCTGGAGCCGATCGAGTCGAGGAGGACGTGAGCAAGGTAACAAACATACGCATCGTGAGAGATCAAGGAAGTCATGCACACGACTTCGGGCAACACCGTGGCCGATCTCGATCGGGAGGAAGACCAAGGACGCCCATCGTGCTTCCTCGGACTCAGCGCTGCTCTTCCTCGATGCGAGGTCTCGGCGTCTCGCCAGGTATAGGAGAGCACGTGATCCCGGGCATCGTATATATGGGAGGGTTAGGAAGGTTCAACTGGAAGTCCTAATCGTGAGTTTCTTTGTTTTCTTATGTAATTGGTTTTTTAGTAGTAGTACATGACTTTGACACGACACGTAAGTTTTATTGAACCAAGTTCGTGCAATGAAGAAAACAAAAAAAAGGAATAAGGAATAAGAACCGGACCGGGCAAAGAATAAAAGAAGGTAACATGTATTTGTACAGAAGTGAGTTGGTTTCCTAGTGGTTAGTGCCACTGCAGTCTCTACGTAGAGATCCTGAGTTCGAACCCTGCCGGCGCATTCACCTTTTTTGCTTGGGTTTAAAAAATAAAGGAAAAACGGGCCGGCCCAATTACAAGCGCGCCAGTTGGCAAACCGACGCAAGATTCGCCTCATTGAATTACCGAGACAGAAATTTACTACCACATCGAATATGTTTCAAATTTAAACTGAAAGCGTAAAATCACGAGAAGAAAGCGTATTGTGACGGTGAACCCGGAGACCCAATTCGTGCTTTATTATTACTAGCAAAAGGGCCCGTGCGTTGCAACGGAAGAAAAAAATTCATAATTTCAAATGGTCATGATCACATTTCGTTGCATCACCGAGATACAATATCTCTCTCAATTTCTCGAAATCATGAACATTTTGAAATTATGAACAATTTGTTAAACTCATGCACATATTTGAAATCGCAAACAACATACTATTACAAATTTCTGAACATTTTCTACAATCAAGAACATTTTTTCAATTTATGAATATTTTTTGCTATTTACAAACATTTTTTAAAAATTGTGAACATTTTTAAGCAATTTTCCTGAACTGGCAAACATTCTATAATCGATGAAAATATTTAGAAATTGGGTGGAATAGTTATTGAATTTGACGAACTTTTTTTGATTTAGCGAACATTTTTGGAAATGCCCGTGCCTTGCAACGGAAAAAAACTATCAAGTTATACATGTGTGGTAGATATAAAAAAGTATGAATCAAATTCACAAAGTATATACAAATCATGTCATGATGCGATAAGACACTTTTAAAATGTAATTTCAAAAACGAACAATATGATGCTCATCAAGACTTGATTTTTTAAGGCGTCACAACAAAATATTTTGTGGCTGAGCAAACTGCATTGACGGACCCTGCCTGAGCTATACTGATAAATAAAGTGTCTCGTCTGGACTTAGCGTAGCGGTGTTTACCATAACCACTATTGTGATATAAAAATAAGCATAACTGTGTATGGAAGCAAAATAGACATTTAGTCATTTTAATATAGCTTACAAAAACAAACCCTTAGAAAGTTATGTCAATTTTGTTGGGTTCAGCGTTGTACAAAACACGGAAACCCTTTTTTACCCAACGCGAAGGACTAAATAAAATCATAAAACGAGCTATATAGATCTCCTAATAAAACCTTTATGGAACCTACAATTAGTTTTGTTCATTATTTACGGATGTGTTTTAATTTTTGTGAACATTTTCTAAAAGCTGATGGACATGATTTTTAAATTCCTGAATATGCTTTGAATATTGGCTCATTTAAAAAAATCATGAACATTTTTTATTTCATGAAATCATTAGAAATCGTGATTTGTTTATAATTTGTGAGCAATTTTTTAAGTCATGAACATTTTTTGATTTTTAGAATATTTTTTAAATTCACAAACAGTTTACCATTTTCCTACTTTTTTTCAGAACTCGCAATTGTTTGATATTTTGGAAATCCGAAATTAATTTTGAGATAAAAAACCAAAACAGAAATAAAAAAGTAAAAAGAAATAAAAAATAGGGGGCGCCATCAATCCGAAATTTATTTTTAGGGAAAAAACAAAATAGAAATAAAAAAAGATATAGAAAACAGGGGGTGCCACGACCCGCACATGGGCTGGCCCATTACTGCGCTTGGTAAAAAGAAAGAGAAAAAGCGTGAGAACCAGGGATTGAACCCTGGTCTCCTGTGTGGAGCATCGTTGCCTCAGCCATCGCGCTACTCATGCATTGGTGCTATTATATCGTATCCACCTTTAATAACAGAACCCTGGCGCGATATTAGAAATTAAAAACGAATCGTTTTTGCCACTTACGGGTGGCATTGGTGGGTAATTATTGCCAACTTCGAGGGTTGTTTTTATGACGTACCACCAGAAGCGATGTGTGGTTTATTAGTAGGTAAAGAGGTAAAGACTAGCAAACATGCTCGTGCGTTGCAACGGTAGATACAAAAATTACACGTTGGTCGAATAAGTATGACTCAATACCCCGACATATCAGTATCTTCTATTTTAACACAGTGGCTCATCATTTTGCCACTTATCTTTCTTCCGACTCTCGCTGATGATGGATGTGATGTCCATGTGATTACAATGCATTCGACATGGTAAATCCCAATGCAACGAGCTTGCCACCGCATGACACACTTGTCATTGTGTAGCGCAAGAAAATGTTTAAAACTTTAAAAATAAATCTCATCTACCACGAACTACTCCCAACGCCTAGACATAGAAAGACTTTCCAAAAACTAATCAAAACCTAGACATAAAAGACTATTGAAATGGTGAAAAGTTTTTTCAATTGACGTACATTTAAAAAAAACATTTTTAAAAATTCGTAAACATTTTTTTAGACGAACATTTATTGAACACATGAATAGTTTTTTAGTTCCTGAACATTTTTTGAATTAATGATTTTTTTAAATTAGGGCAAAAAATTGAAATTCGCAGAAAAGGTGAATATTTTTTGATAATCTTATAAAATTTCATGGATATTTTTTTAGATTCGAAAATATGTTTTGTATACATTATCATTTTTTCAAAATCAAGAACATGGTTTATTTCCTGACAATTTTTTTTCCAAATTGTGATTTGTTTTATAATTTGCCAACTTTTTTGTAAAATTACCAACGTTTTTTGAAATAACGAAACATTTATGATTTTTCGAACATTTTTAAATTTCCTAGACATTTTTAAAATTTGTCAATCTCGAATTAATTTAAAGAAGAAGTAAAAAACAGAAAAGATAAAAAAATGAAATGAAAAAAACAGCGACGCCACGCCCCGCGGGCCGGCCCATGAAAACATACAGGGGGGGATGAGGTGGGTGAGAAAAAGAAGTGAGATAATCGATGGAAGCATGGTTCGATCCCTGGTCTTCCAGGTGGAAGTAACAGGCTTCTGCCAATACGCCACCAGTGCGTATTTGATTTAGACTGGGTATCTTAGGTATAAAACACTTACTACGACGGTGACTTAAAAATACGAACCGCTTTGTTCACTTATGGATGGCATAGCGGGTAATATAAAACAACTTCGAGGGTAATTTTTTAGACGGACGACCAGAAGCAATACTTGGTTTATTAGTAAAGGTACTAGCAAATATGCCCGTGCGTTGCAACGGAAGAAAAAATTACACGTTGGTCAATATCCGACATATGAATGTCCTCTATTTTAACACGATGGCTCACCATGTTGCCAATTATCTTTCTTCTCACTCTCGTTGATGATGGATGCAATATCCACGTGATCGCAATGCATTCAACGTGGTAAAAAATGGGCTTGTCACTGTACGACACACTTGTCATTGTCTCGCGCAAGGGAATGTTTTGAACTTTGAAAACAAATCTCATCGACCATGGACTACTCGCCAACCCCAAGACATATAAAGAATTTCCAAAATTAATCAAATCCTAGATATAAAATGCATCTGAATAGGAAGAGTTTTTTGAATCGACAAACATTCTTTTTAAATTTAGACATTTTTTTAAATTCACAAACATTTGTTTTTTAGACGAACATTTATTGAAATGCATGAATAGTTTTTGATTTCATGATGACTCAGATTCACAAATATGTTTTGAATACACGATCATTTTATCAAGATCATGAACTTGATTTTATTTAACGACATTTCTTTCCAAATTATTTTTATAATTTGCAAATATTTTTGTAAAATCAGTAACATTTTTTGAAACCACGAAAATTTTATGATTTCCTGAACTTTTTTGAATTCACACACATTTTATAATTTCTCAAACAGCTTTTTCAAACTCGCAACTTTTTAATACTTGAAAATCTCAAATTGATTTAAAGAAGGAGAAAACAAAAACAGAAGTGAGAAAAGAGAAGACCAGAAAAAAGAAAAAAAAAACAGGGCATTAAGTCCGCTGGCTGGCCCATGTAAGCCTAAAGTAGGTGGGAATAAGTCATGAGAAAAAGGTGGAGGGAAATATTGGTAGAAGCTGGGGTTCGAACCCTAGTCTACAGGGCAGAAGACAATGCATCGAGCCACCGCGCTACTACTGCGTCACTGCTATTTGTTGGATATTAACTGTATACAAACTCTGGAAACGACGGCGACTTTGAAAAGAAAAATCGAATCGTTTTCTTCACTTACGGGTGGCATAGCGGGTAATTTCTAGCAACTTCGGGGGGCGATTTTTGTGACGTACGGGTAGAAGCAATATCTGCTTTATTAGTAGGTAAGGTATAGAGGTATAGATATAGATAGATATAGAGGTATAGATAGAAGGTATAGATTATTATTATTATTATTATTATTATTATTATTATTATTATTATTATTATTACTAGCACACATGCCCGTGCGTTGCAACGGGAGAGAAAAAAAATAAATTTTATAATTATTCTTGGAAGACGCACAGCACAATCACACATATCAACGATGGTTGAACTCCGTAGTCAATCCACATTATAAAATCTTAGCTCAGAAACTTTAAATAGTTTGTGAAACAAAAATGTAACCTACTTTCACTGAATAGATATCAATATGTTTTGAGCGTAAAACCATCTGCACCTCAAGTAAATGACAATTACTCTAGCTCCCATGGCACCACCTTTCCTAATCTGAAAACAATGTATAATCTAAGGAAATATGTGTGTTTCTTTGATATAACAGAACTGCTACCATGCTGCCCATGGAACCCATAGTACTGAACAATATGAACTAAATGACTAAAGCGACACAGAAGAGGAAACATATATTTTTGCGAATAAAGGAGGAAACACATTTGTTTTTATTCCAGAAAAAAGTACCTAAGTTTCTAGGACATTGTTGTAGGTCAGTTCTCTTGCAGCACTATCTGACAATCGCAATATTACAGTTTATTTTGTTACTTCAGCTAAGATTTTTGATTGAACAGCTGACTGTAATATTAAATTTATTCACTCAAGCATAAGTGTTTTAAATTATCCCAGAACAACAAACTATAATCAGACTGTCCCAAAAAAGTGCGGCTATGCGCTGACAGTGGCCATTCATAGGAGATAAGACATGAGCTTATTAGCAGCTGGCCGGTATGCAGTTAGGCGCTGCATGCTATGATTTCTCCGTTCTTAATATAATTACATGAAGCAATTGGCTCCAAAGCTTATAATCTGATGTGTGCTCGTGTCATCAGTTTCTCATCTGATCTGAATCTGAACATTATGTTACCTCACGCTTCAAATATCTTGCATCTACTAATTGCATCCATGCATCCAACTTCAGGGTGGAAGAAACACATACATAGAATTAAGGTTGGAAGAAACAAACCTGAGGATATCAGTACACCTCAAATTTACCTATGAGCAGCGGCAGAAATACGTACCCAGAATTCATGGTAGTTAACTTGCCGTTGGAGGAAGCTGGCGATCCAGCATGGTCTTTTACCCCGCGGAGGAAAAGAGATCAGATCACATCACTGCATCTGGTGAACCTGAGCTACAGGCTTGCTTGGAAAATTGGAATTAGTACTACCACAACTAATTATTTGTTATATCCACATGAGGTGAGCAGAGGAGAGCTACAGGAGTACTAAACCACAAAGATTGCTCTGGTTTTAATATAATCAATCAACCAGAATGTACAAAACATGAGCAGTGTACAAATGAAGACTTTCACATTAGTGCCACCCTAGTAGGAATTAGTTTAATTAAGGAACACTACAGTTGACAGTCCATGACGCTGCATGTGAACGGCACAGCTAATTGATCGAATCCCTGTGACATGCACTCTAGCTAGGACATCTCTGAACAGAGTTTCAGTTCTCTCACGCGCTAGTGTAGTAAGCAGCAAACTGGGCATCAAATTCGTGAGGAATAAAACTCACCACGGCTGGACGGTACAGCTAGAGCATGAGAGAGATGGAGGGGGCGCTACCTCGACGAGCTCCATTGCGTTAGAGTAGACGCGTCCCGCGAAGATGCACACGGTGGTCTGCGTGCGTGATCAGGGAGAGGCCGAATTGAAACGAAGAGAGGGGAAGAGAGAGGCGGGGAGGAGAAGAGGGACCTTGACGAGCTCCAGCGGTGAGGAGCACGAGCTCACCGGCGGCCGAGCTCGCACGCCCCGCATCGGCACCTCGGCCGCATGTTCCCTGGCTGTCCGGCGGCACGAGATCCCCGTTCAGTCCAGCGGCCTCCTCCTCCCCACGATCCTGTCAAATCCCACCGCCTCACCAACACCCGCAGGAGGAGCAGATCCCACCCGCGGAAGGCAGTCACCAGAACCGGCGACAGGCAGCGGTGACGCCGGTCGCCGCCGCGGCATCGAGTTTCGCCGGCGGGGGGAGGACGCGTGGGAGGGGGCACTTGGGGTAGGGGTAGGCTCGACGGCGGGGCAGGTTCCGGCGGCGCGACGGTGAGGCGGGGTCCGACGGCGCAGCAGCGTGGCAGAGGGTGGCGGCGCACTGGAGGTGGAGATGAGATGGGAGGGGTCGTGCGGGATCACGGGTGGAATACTCAAAAGGGCATACTAAAAAGGGCAGGGTTCGTTTTGCAAAACCGAAACGTTTTCCCACATCCTCTTAAATAGGGACGGCGGGTTTCATTCCTAAAAACCATAGGGACCTTTATGCAAAAAAGCCGCGACGATGAATCCGGAGACCCAATCCGTGCTTTATTATTAAGGAGATATATATATATATATTAGGGATTTCATAATGCATCTAACAATATTGATTTCATATTGTGAATTTTGTTATATTTTTCTATAAAGTTAGTCAAAGTTAATAAAGTTTGACTTTGATCAAATCTTATATGCAGACTAAAAAGAAACAAAGGAAGTACCTTCTTGTGCCGTCGTGGGCCCCACAGATAAAGGTGTTGGCCCACGAAGCCACGGGGGATTCCTCGTGCACTGCGGTTGGAACTCCGTGCTGGAAAGTCTGGTGCACGGCGTGCCGATGGTTGCCTGGCCTCTCTTTGCCGAGCAACGGCAGAATGCCGTGATGCTAACCGAGGGGGTAGCGGCCGCCATACGAGTGCCGGATACGAAGAAGAAACATGAGATTGCAGCGGCAGTCAAAGAAGTGATGACGGGCCAGGGTAAGGGTGCCGAGGTACGAAGCAAGCTGGCAGAGCTGCAGATGCGGCGATGGAATGTCTCCGTGAGGGAGGTGCCGCCGGCCACAACCGCTCTAGATGAGGTGGTGCGTAAGTGGACATGTGGCAGGCACAACTAGGTAAGTTTCTTCTCATGTTTCCATTGTCATCATCATTATCATCATCACCATCGTAAGATGTAGCTATTCAAGCATCTAATCCGCTGGCAAACCGTGTCCCACTCAGATTTCTAATTTGAAGGCATAAACATCAATAAAGGGAGTCATGTTATCATGTATGACATGCATCTCAACTCATGGCCATGCGATGCGACTGGAAGAATGGGAATCTGGTAAACCAAGTTTGGCTAATGTCCCTCGCCGTTGGTTAGTATGTATATGAGAGAAGTGCATATTTTAACCTTTAACTTTTGTCCTAGTTTAATTTACAACCTTGAACTTCAATACCATCTAAATTACAACCCCCAACTTCCAAAACCAGCTAGAATTCAACCCTCCCCTATCTGTTGACCGGTTTTGACCAGTCAACAAGTCCAGTCAACAAGTCCAGTCAGCATGCCACGTTAGCAAAAAATGCAAAATTTCCAAGGGAAAAAAGCTGTAAAATTGAAGAAAATCCAGGAAAAGAAATAAGAAATCAAATTTCCAGAAAAACAGGAAAAAATGAATTTCCAAAAAATCAAAAAAAAATCTAGAAAAAACCCCCAAAAATCAAATTCCTAAAAAAATGTTTCCAGAAAAAGAAATCCATTTTTATTTTCCCTAGTTTTTTCCTGATCTCACAAATTTTTATTTACTTGTTCTTGAAAATTTGAAAAACAAAAATCTGACATGGCATGCTGATTGGACCCGTTGACTAGTCAAAACTGGTCACCCCAGGTCAAAATCGGTCAGCAGGGAGGGGAGGGTGGAATCTTGACCGGTTTTGAGACTTGGGGGTTGTAATTTAGACGGTATTGAAGTTTGAGGTTGTAAATTAGACCAGGGCAAGAATTAGGGGTTGAAATGTGCACTTCTCTCGTATGTATATTCTCAGTGCTTCTTGACATTTGTGAGTTGTGCTGAAGTGCTTGTGGAGTTGTTTGCAACCCATCTCACATGGACTCTACCAGCGCGCGACACCACACACAGTCGTTTCAATTGACGCTATGCTGATGACATGCACTATCACAATCATGCACCCAGGAGGCCGCTGGTCAGATCAAAAGGATCAAAGGGCGTCGTGCTGGAGACATACCTGCCAATCGTTTGTTCAGTAGTAGAATTGTCTGTGTCAACCTGTGGTTGAGTTGGTTAGGTGGACAGTGGTATTCCTAACCCACCAGGGTTCAAATCCTGGTGCTCGCATTATTCTTAGATTTATTTTAGGATTTCCGGCGATGCTCTTTCAGTGGGAGGAGACGTTCCGTCAACAACAAAGCGCCTACGGTGACATGCCGGCTCAGTCTCTCGGAGGTGCTCATAGGGATAGGATGTGCGTGTGTGCGTTCATAGGGATGAGTGTATGCGCGTGTATATGAGCGCTTGTGTCTGTACTGATGCTCAAAGAAAATAGTAGTAGAATTGTCTGTGTCATTCTGGATTACCAGAGTGGCGGAAAAACTGACATGGGTTTTTCTTTTAAAGATTTTTTTTCGTGACACAAGTTATTCGGGTGTCCTGGGTGTTGGACGTCAGCTTGGCCCATCCACGGCCCAGGCCCAATTTATATTTTTTGGCACTCAACGTTTCGTGGTTCTTTTGTTCTAGGATGAACCATGTAAGAAGGTGCACTAAATTAACTTGTCTATGCTGTTTACTGTCAAAATTAACAAAAAAAAAAGGTGTCCATCATTCTAAATTTGGTCACTGTATTTATAAATAGTGAAAATTGCGGTCAATGATGTTATTAGCTAGAGGAGTGTCATACGCTCACTGGCTCGTGCAGTGGGGAATCTAGAAAAATATGGAGGGGGGTTGGGCTGCCTGTGTAGTGTGAACATGTGTTGGGATGGACTGGCAAGTGGTTGAATTAGGCCTTGAGACTAGTAGTAAAAATTAATTTTGCAG
>NC_041384.1:746380912-746431633 GCF_002162155.2 Triticum dicoccoides
CTGAAGCCTGTTAAAGCCTGTAATATGTGTACCCCAGGGTCGTCGCCAGGAATTCAGGCCCCAGTGTGAATAGCAAAATGGGGCCCTAAAATTTCAAAAAATCTTGTAATATAACTAAAGCATAATCTCGCATAATTATATAACTTAAATTTATGTCATTTCATACGATATTCAGAAATACATCAAATACCAATGCAAAAGACTAAAGGCATAATTAAGGCAATACGCTAACCTCATGTTCTACCGTAAAGTGTCTTCCTACGCTTTTGGCACCTGAATCATACTTCCTATTTATAGAATGCATGGTTGTTTATGTTCATGAACCAAACAAAAATAATATCAGTGCATTCAAACTACATGAATTATTGGCTTATCAAAAAGAATTCAAGTCTTCAGTATAGTAGAATGGAAAAAGATCAAGCCTTGAATTATAGGCTTGTCAAGAGCTCAAGATAGATGAATTAATGGGGTACGAGAACGCTGGCTGCAGGGCACCGATTGCTTCAAGCTGTGCTAGCATTCTCCCTTGTGTTCGACGCCGGTGTCTGTAATTCCTCTGCGATGTTGGCACGGCGTGTGTCATCTGGCGATCCGGTAACCTAGCTGCTTTGAATGCCAATCGGTAACCTAGCTGCTTTACATGATGCCTGTGGCAACTGTGATGCATAGAGAATCTTGTACTGTGCAATGCCACACATAGCTACATCTCTAGGCCCTGCATGAACATGATCAACACTGTGAGACCCATTTATTCTGCCTAACAACAGGTATGCATGCTGCCAATGTCCAACCATATATGCCAGTAAAAGTTAATTTGAGGATTATTTGTTACCAAGACAGGAGCGGACGGCGTGCATGTACAAGTGTAGTTCTGTTTGCCGTGGACGGGTTCCGGCCAGCGGTAGCAGTAGGAGAGGAGGACGGGGTGTAGTAGGTGATGTAGGCGCTGACGATGAGGGCGATGTGGCCGAGGATCCAGTCCATCTGCGCCACGCTCAAAAGCAGCGCCAGCACGCAAGACCTTCTACCATTTTGATCTTGTGGGGATCTTGACTTTAAAAGTGTGCTTCTACATGGCAAAACTGGGCTAGATGTATTACTCCAAATTTGAATCCCACTACAGAGCACCAGCAATTAGAGGATAGGTATTATTATGTAGATATAAAGAAAAATCTCCGGGTGGATATTTTCTGACAAAAAGTACAGAACCAAATTGTGGTTGAAAATACACTTCTTAAGAGATAAGTAGCTTTGTACACTGCTTCAGTGTTTATAATGGAATCCATTGCAGCTTAGATAAATGAAAAAGAAGGGACAACAACACAAAATTCAAGTACAACCAAGTTTTTTTTATTTGTTTGTGTGTGTACTATCATACATTAGTGATACCGAAATTGCAAACTGGATGTCGGGTGGTAGGTGCGACATATGCCAACGGGTGGCTTATCATTGTGGGAGCCAGTAAGACGTCGCCGGTGCCTGAAAACGGAATGAGGCGAAGACATGCACGCCGGCGAATCTTACTCAGCTTCGGGGCTCTCCGTGGAGATAACACCCCTACTGCTGCTCTGCGGGGTCTCTGCATTGTCACTAGATGAATAAGTAGCTACACGGTGCTCCTTGAGCTGTTTGGCGAGAGAAGGAAGAAGGGCACGGCTTGCTCTCTTCTCCTCCCTATGTGATGTCTGAGACTAGCAGGGATTGATCTCTCTTTGCATGGATGCCCCGGGGGGTTTATATAGGCCTACCCCCTGGGGGTACAATGGTAATCCGGCTGGGCGCGGGGCCCAGCCGTCTGTGTCTACGCTCTCCGGCTTCTGCGCCGGCTGCTGGGGCCCGCCGGCTAGTGGGTCCCGCCGGCTGCCGGCTCTTTGGTGGACAGGCAGGCCCCACTGTCAGGGCCTTGTCGGCGGCTGGTTACTGTTGCTCAATCTTGGTGGCGAGGGTTTCACCGAAGTGGGCGTGGCTACAGTGCCGCCGCCCGGTGGGCCATCACTGTAGCCCCACCGCGTCTTGTCTCCTTAATGGGGCGTCTTCTCCGGGGGAGGTGGCAAGCCGGCTGTGGGGAGCCGGCTCTATCTTGGGCCGACTGGGGGAGGTCTGGCCGCCTTCGGGTGTCTCTCTGCCCGAAGGGGCCCACCGCCCGTGGGCCGTACAGGTAGCCCATCGTGGATGACATCAGGGTCAACGTGGCAACAGTGCTGCGTCGGACGGGTCACGGCCACCCGTACGGCGCACTGTGCCAGGCGTGCTCCGGGATTCGGGGGTGGCAGGCTTCACTGTAGCCACGCCCCGTCACATCGCCGTTATGTGGATGCAGACTTCGAGGGTACGATCTGGACCGCTTTATGGTAGCCGGCTTCTTGGAGTCGGCCTTCTCGCGGCCGGCTTCTCGGAGCCGGCCCTCCCGCGGCTTTTCTTCATGAGGGCTGAAGTCGGGCCGCCTTCCGATAGCCGGCCTGGAGACAGTCAGCAAGGGGAATGCGGCCCTGTGTCTTGGATTCTTGAGGGCCGAATCGGCTCGTAATTTTTTCAGAAGGGCCAGGGGGAGCCGGCTAGGCTATCCATGGTTATTTACTCTGACAGTAGTCCCCGAAGCTGATCGAGCTTCGAGGCTGACAAAGGGACGAGAAGCTAGGTCAGCTTCCTATCCCGAGGGGCCGACTTTGCTCGTGCGCGCCGTCTTCGAAAAAGCTCCGTTTCTCGTAGGCGGGAACGCGGGCCACGTGGCGAGGAAATCCTGCCAACGCACGCGCGCGACGGGACGCCGCCGCAGGCCCGGGCCCGCCACTCGCAGGCCTCGGTCCGAGCGCGGATCTTCTGCCGTCCACATGGACCGCTCGCTTTCCCGCGGCGGTTTTATTCTGCCATCAAGGCACAATAACCGCGGGACGTGGGGGAGTGGGCGCAGTTGATCCCCACGTCCCTCCACGCCGCGCCTCCTCGGCTCCGCCGCGCGGTCTATAAGTAGGAGGAGGAGGGGGAGCGGTAGAGGCTCGCGCGCTCTCCCTCACTTCGCCCCTTTTCGCCCTCCTTCTTCTCTTCGCCGCAGCAACTCCTTGCTACGCCATTCCACCGTCGCTTCGTCTTGCTCCCAGCCGCAGCAATCCTTTGCCGCGCCGTTTCGCCGTTGCTTCGTCTTGCTCCCCGCCGCATTGCTCCCATGGCGCTGTCGAGCTCGTGGGATGGCTCCAACGTCCACGAGGACCACGTCGAGTTCCTCCGCCGGACGCGGCGTCTGCCCGGCGAGAACCTTGTGCGGGTTCGTCAAGCGCCGGCGAGGGAGATTTCGCCGGCACCGGAGGAGGGCAAGTGGGTGATCTTCCGCTCGCACTGCATGCGCGGCTTCGGCCTCCCGGCGAGCGGATTCCTTCGAGCCTTCCTCGAGTTCTACCACCTCCAGCCGCATCACCTCACGCCCAACACGGTGATGCTGCTGCCGGCCTTTGTCACCCTGTGCGAGGGTTTTCTTGGAGTTCTCCCCACGCTCGAGCTCTGGGGGGAGTTCTTCCAAAGCAAGCTCAGCACCGTCGTCGCGGGCGTGCCCGCCCCCTGCGGAGCCTTCATTGCCATGAGGCGGGCGAGCGAGAACAATCTGTTCCCGTCCATTCCGCTGATCCAGTCGGTGAAGCTTTGGCAGAAGTCTTATTTCTACGTGAAGAACGTCGCCCAGCAAGGCGACTACGTCAACCTGCCGGCTTACGTAGCCGGCCCGCCGGCTGGGAGGCAACCTTCGTGGAGCTACCGGGCCAGGTCGCTGTCTCAGGCCGGGAACGCAGCCGTCTCCCGGCTTCGGGTGATGATCCAGTCGGAGGGCCTGACCGGAGCCGACTTGGTGGCCGCCTTCGTGGAGCGCCAGGTTCTTCCGCTCCAAGGCCGGCCTCACATGATCTGCCAAATGAGCGGCCGCTTCGACCCGTGCCGGCTGAGCACCAGGAGATGCCTCACGCAGAGGTGTCTTACATGGTGAATTATATCTCCAACTGCAAGCTCGCCGAGGATTGGCGATACGGCAAGGAGCCGTATTCCCGCGCCAACCCTCCGCCTGCCGTAAGTTCTTTCTTCTTTTCTTCCTTTTCTGTAGCCGGCCTCATGATAGCCGACTCTTGATCAATTGGTCTGCCTTTTGCAGAACCCTCTTCTCCCGCCGACAGCCGGGGCCGCGGGGGTAGAGCGCCAGCTCCTCCCCGACCGCACGGTGGACGACGCCGACGATCCGGACCTGGGAGCGGCCGCCATGGAAGACGCCAACGTTGGGGAAGGCGACGAGGCCGAAGGCGCGGGACTCGGGGCCAGCTTCGAGGACTGGCCGGATGACGACGAGGTCGAAGTCGCCCCGCACCGCCAGCCGGCGCCCGATCATCAAGGCGCGGGCTCGTCTGCTGTGTCGGCTGCCCGTGGCGGCGCGCAAAAGCGCCGGGCCGCGTCGACCTTCTTCGGCAGTCGGCCGAAAAAATCCAAGGCCTCCACGGCGGCGACCAAGCGGGATGAGGCGGCCGCGAAGGCGGCCCGCTTTCGCAAGGCGATGAAGCAACTGCAGGCGATCTCTGCGTAAGTCGTCAAATGTCTTGCGTATATATTTTTTGTCTTCTTTGTCCGAAACTCTTCTAAACCTTTCTTTTCTTGCCGGACAGGGCGCCACTTTCTCTCGAGCGAGGTCCTGGCGGCTCCGTAGTCGGGCCGACTGGAGGGTCCTCAAGCTCCCGCCGCGTGGATCCCCGCGCCGACCTTAAGGAGGCCACGGAGCGGAACGCGCGAGAGGCGCGGGAGGAGCGGGAGGCGGCGGAGCGAAGGACCGCCCAGGCGACGAAGGAGCAGGCCGACGCGGCGGCCAAGGCCCGGGCGAAGGCAGCAGCCGCGGAGACGGAGGCGGAGGCCTCGCACAACCGGCCTCCGCTGCTCGTTGTTCCCCTCCGCGCCGTGGCCCCCGACGTTCCCGTGCCCCCGTTGGAGGAGGTCGACCAAGGCCCGCCGGTGATGGAGAGGCGGGAGGACCCCGTGATCTTCGTGGAGGGGGCGTCGCAGACGGCGCCGACTGGAGCGGGCCAAAGCGGCCAATCAGCTGCGGCGCCAGAGCAGCCGTCCAGGGGCCGGCCTCGAGGTGCAGCCGGCATTGCGTCGGCGCGCTGGGGGTGGCGCCTCCGCGCCGAAACCGCACCGAGCAGCGGGCGCCAGCCAGACGGCGGAGGCCCTAGAGGCGGCCAGCGTCAGCGCGTCCGAGTGGACTCCCAGCGGGGGGACGGGCGAGCTGAACGCGGCGGCCCAGGAGGTCTGGAACCGGCTTCAAGCTCAGGCCGCCTCGCTGCAGCGATACACTCAAGAGTTATCCGGGTGAGTCTTCTGTTCTTGGTTATTTTGCTCTTTCGATTTCTTCCGTGGGGGCGCGTCAGCGCACCCACTGGGTGTTGTCCCCGAGTTCCAAGCTGGCTGCTGCGCAGGCGGCTTGGAACTTACTAGGTTCTGACAACTTAACTTATCCTTGCCTCCTATATAATCTTCCAGGAGTATCATAACCTTCGCGCAGCCGCCTTCAACTCCCAGGCTCAGGAGCTGGGCCGGAGAACTGAGGACCTGACCAGCAGCCGGAGTGCGTGTTTGTCTCGTTCATTTCCTGTGGGGGCGCGTCAGCGCACCCACTGGGTGTAGTCCCCGAGATTCGGGCCGACTGCTGAGCAGCCGGGTCGGATCTTCCTTGACGACTTCCCCTTATTAACTTTTCCTTTGTCTTCATGCTTGCAGGAGCCAATGCCGACTTGAGGGAGCAGCTCAGCGGGGCCCAGGCCGCCCTTCGCGCCAAGGAAGCCGAGTACAGCGCCTTGGTCCTGGAGCGTGACTGCCTGGTCAAGAAGTTGGCCGACCAGGAGGAGAGCCACAAGGCGGCCCTGAAGAAGGCGCAGGACAACGAGGACGCCCTGAAGGCCGAGTTTGAGACCGAAGAGGCGGGCTGGGCTGAAGCGAAGCAGGCGCTGAGCGAGGGCTTCAGCCGTATCGAGGATCTGATCGACGGTAAGCCGCCTTCTTCACTCCCTACTTTCCCTTTGATCCCTGATTTGTGTTCTGACTTGTGCTGCTTTTTGTTCTCTGTGCAGACTACTTTCCTGGCTACTCCATCTTCGCCACCCAATCCATCGAGGCCCATCGCGAGGTACGCCAGCAGGCGGGGGCTGAAATCGCGCCGGACGCGAGCCGGACGCTTGAGGAGCAGCTCTTGGCAATCCAAGCCCGGCTGCAGCCGGCTCAGCGTATGCTCCGCCGCGTCCAGCGTGCCGAGGCGCAGGTGTTGGCCGCCCTCTGGCCAAGAGAGATGATTCCCCGCACCCCGAGTCGGACTGCCGACTGGTTGGAGGTGGCGGTTGGCCGCTTCGAGGCCTGGAAGGCGTCGGCAGCCCGGCTTGGAGCTGGGCGGGCGCTGGAGTTCGTCCGAACCTAGTATCCGGGGCTGAACCTGGACCAGCTGCGCACCTGGCGACTGGAGGCCGACGAAGAGTTGAAGGAGGTGCGGCCGGCTATCGCTCAGCGTGCTTCGACGATCACCAAGTGTACTGACATCAGCGTCTTCGCTCCTGAGATCAATGACAACGGCGTTGCCCAGCCGGAGGAGTGGTTCGGGCTGGACCCGACAGCGGGTGAAGACTCGGCAGAGGAGATCGCCTCCAGTGATGAAGGCGAAGACGACGAAGGAAAGGACGGCGAAGACGTTGAGCCGACTGGTGAAGCAGGTGGCCAACCTCAACCTGATCGTGCCTCCGGCAACAAGGCGCGTGCTAGCGCGCCCTCTACGGGAGGCGGTGATCATGCCGAGGTTCGCCAGCCGGCACTGCCGTCTCCACCGACCTGCCCGACTCGCTAGTCGCTCCCTTGGCTTAGTCTGCCGTCCTTATTTTTTTTCTGCTTGTTGCCTTTTGAACAACTTTATTAATCTTGCGCAGTTCCACCCACTGGGGGTGTATTCGAACTATGTTGAATGCTGGCCTTTTGAAGGTCTTTTATGTAAATATTATTGCGTGTTTGGTTTCCATTCATGTATGCTTTTTATCCTTAGGCTGTTTCCTTTGCCGCCTTCCCCTTCTGGGAAGGCAAGTACTCGAGATTTCTTAGATTGGAGCGAGGTGAATGGAAGCCGGCCGGCCGGCTACTCTGGTAGCCGGTCGGCGGTGGGAGAAAAACCGGCTTTTGTTATATTAGTCCGTTAGTCCCTAGCCGTTTTTCGTGTGGGCACCCGTTCCTGCGCTTAACTCTTGCCAACCGGACAGCCGGTTCTTCGAACTGCGACTTTTGGCAAAAGAAGGCTTGAGAGCCGGCACACTACTTGTCTGACTGCGGGTAGGACTTCTAATATAACTCCAGGCGGCCAGTCCCCGGGCCGACTAGTCGAACCCGGTGCCGGACGGAAAAAAAGTGAATGCAATGACAAGGCCATAAGCATGATACTTTTCATTTATAGACAAAAGATGGCAGTCCCCGAGCTCTCCTCGGGGGGCCTATTGTCTCGTACTTAGTACAAAAGTTAGCGTGATACATACTGTATTTCAACTATAAAACCTTCGGAGGAGATTGGCGTTCCATGGTCGTTCCGACTCCTTGCCGGAGTCGTCTCTCTTTCGTGCCTTCGGCTTCTGCGCGTCGATCAGGTAGTAGGAGTCGTTGCCTAAGGCTCTGCTGATGACGAAGGGGCCCTCCCAAGGGGCCGAGAGCTTGTGCTGGCCGGCTGTTCGCTGGATCAGCCGGAGCACAAGATCGCCCTCTTGGAAGGATCTTGGTAGCGACGCAGGCCCTGCTGATAAATGGCGGACCGGCTGAGGGCTAACAGCCGGCCTTCTTCCAGCAGGTCGACACCGTCTTCTCGTGCTTCCTTGGCCTCGGCTTCCGTGTACATGGTTACCCGAGGCGAGTTGAACTCGGTGTCAGTTGGGATGACCGCCTCGGCACCATATACGAGGAAGAAAGGAGTGAAGCCGGTTGACTTGTTTGGTGTAGTGCGCAGACTCCAGAGGTCAGCCGGCAGCTCATCGAGCCAACAGCCGGCTGAACGCTTCAGTGGTACGATCAGTCGGGGCTTGATGCCGGAGAGGATGAGGCCGTTGGCTCGCTCGACCTGGCCGTTTGACTGCGGGTGGGCGACGGATGCTAGGTCCAACCGGATGCCTTGCGTCGCGCAGAAACGTGCCAAGGCTCCCTTGGCGAAATTCGTGCCATTGTCGGTGATGATGTTGTGTGGCACGCCATACCGAGTTGTTATATCTGCGATAAATGTCACGACAGTCGGCCCATTCAACTTCTTGATCGGCTTTGCCTCAATCCATTTGGTGAATTTGTCCACGGCGACAAGCAGATGTGTCATGCCGCCGCGCGCCGTCTTGAATGGGCCCACCATGTCTAGTCCCCAAACGGCGAAGGGCCAAGTGAGGAGAATGGTCTTGAGTGCTGAAGCCGGCATGTGTTGCTTGGAGCTGAAGAGTTGGCACCCTTTGCAATGTTAACTAACTCCTTGGCGTCATCCAAAGCAGTCGGTCAAAAGAAACTATGGCGGAAGGCTTTGGCGACGAGTGATCTTGAGGCCGCATGGTGGCCGCATTCTCCTTGGTGGATGTCTCTGAGGATTGCAATGCCCTTCTCTTGCTCGACGCATCGCTGGAGGACTCCAGTGACACTGCGCTTGACGAGTTCTCTGTTGACGATTGTGTATGCTCCGGCTCGGCGTTGGACTTGTCTTGCCTCTACTTCGTCAGCCGGCAGATCTTGGTTTATTAGGAAGTTGAGGATGGATTGAGCCCATGACGGAGCTGCGACTTCTTCTATTGCCAAAACGGCTACTGCGACCAGGGCGGGCGGGCTGGGCGGTGAAATGCTGGAGTCGGCCGCCGCCTGTTGCGTTGGTGTAGTCTCCGGGCCGACTATCGCAGTCCCCGAGCCGGGTGAGGCAGTCCCCTGGTCGGGCGTAACTACGGAAGTCCCCGAGCCGCCTGCTGATACCCCCTGGCCGACTATCGAAGTCCCCAGGTCACCTGCTTGGTTCTTCGAGCCGGCTGCGTTGGGGTTAGGCGACACGAAGATGGAATCGGACTCTGGAGACGGCTTGATAGACGGCTTGAGGAGGCGTTGTAGAGAGACACCGGTTGGTATTGCTTGCTAAGTGGAGCCTATTCGAGCCAGGGCATCAGCTGGCTCGTTGTCGGCTCGTGGTATGTGGAGGAACTCGCATCCTTCAAAATACCCACTGATCTGCTGAACGAGGAAGCGGTAGCTTGCCATATTTGCGTCCTTGGCATCCCAGTCGCTGGATGATTGCTGGACCACCAAGTCCAAGTCGCCATAGCATAGGATCCGGCGAATGCCGAGTTTTTTGACAAGCCGGAGCCCGTGTATGAACGCCTCGTACTCGGCCACGTTGTTGGAGGCGGCAAAGTGAATTTGCAGCGTGTATCTGAGCTTGTCGCCTTTGAGAGAGGTGAGGATGACGCCGGCTCCCAAGCCGGTGCGCATCTTGGACCCATCGAAGTGCATGCGCCAATGAGTGGAGTCGGGAGCCGGCGGTAGGTACTGGGTCTCGGCCCAGTCGACGAGGAAGTCGGCCAATGCTTGGGACTTGATGGCGGTGCGAGGCTGGTAGAAGATCGTATAGGGGGGCAGCTCGATGGCCCATTTCGCCACCCGGCCGGATGCATCCCAGCTGCCTATGATCTCGGCCAGCGGGGCGGTGCATACAACCGTGATGGCATGCTCTTGGAAGTAGGGCTTCAGCTTCTTGGCGGCGAAGTACACGCCGTAGCACATCTTCTGGTAGTGCGGGTAGTTCTGCTTCGAGGTAGACAGCACCTCGTTCAAATAGTACACCGGCCTCTAGACCGGCTGGGCTCGGCCTTCTTCTGGGCGTTGGACTACGATGACGGTGCTGACCACCCGGCTGGTTGCGGCAATGTAGAGGAGCATGGGCTCTTTCTCAATCGGCGCCGCCAGGACAGGCGGCGTGGCCAGCATCTTCTTCAGCTCGTGAAAAGCTTGATCGGCTTGGTCATTCCACTCGAAGTGGTTGGACTTCTTCATGAGGCAGTAGAAGGGAAGAGCTTTCTCTCCGAGCCGGCTGATGAAGCGGTTCAGGGAGGCCAAGCATCCGGTAAACTTCTGGACGTCTTGAAGTTTGGTGGGAATCGCCATTCTCTCAATGGCCTTGATCTTTACTGGGTTGCATTTGATGCCGCGTTCGGAGACCAGGAAGCCTAGGAGCTGGCCGGCTGGCATTCCGAACACGCATTTCTCGGGGTTAAGCTTGATTTGGAACCGGCGTAGGTTCTCAAATGTTTCCTTGAGGTCTTCCAGCAAGGTGTCGCACTTCTCCGTCTTCACCACAATGTCGTCTACGTAGACATGGGCATTTCTGCCGAGTTGCTTGAGGAGGCACTTCTGCATGCAACGCTGAAAAGTGGCACCGGCATTTCTCAAGCCGAATGTCATAGTCAGGTAGTAGAAGGCTCCGAATGGCGTGATGAAGGCGATCTTCAGGCGGTCTGCCGGATCTAACTTTATCTGGTGATACCCTGAGTAAGCATCCAAGAAACTCAACAGCTCGCATCCGGCCGTGGAGTCTATCACTTGGTCAATCCTTGGCAGGGCAAAGGGATCTTTGGGGCAGGCCTTGTTGAGGCTCGTGTAGTCTATACACATGCGCCACTCGTTGTTCTTCTTTAGCACGAGGACCGGGTTGGCGAGCCAGTCTGAAAAGAAAACTTCCATAATGAAGCCGGCTGCCAGAAGCCGGGCTATCTCCTCTCCCACAATCCTGCGTTTCTCCTTCGACAGTCGGCGGAGGGGTTGTTTGACTGGCTTTGCGTCTTCTCGGACATGTAGTTTGTGCTCGGCGAATTCCTTCGGAACGCCCGACATGTCCTTGGGGGACCATGCAAAGATGTCCCGATTCTCATGGAGGAAATCGGTGAGCTCGCCTTCCTATTTGCTGTTTAGGTTTGCCCCGATGACGGCAAACCTCTCTGGGTGCTCGGGGTCAAGAGGTATCTTCTTCGTCTCCTTGGCCGGCTGGAAAGATCCTTGAGCATCATGCTCCTTGGGATCGAGGGACAAGGCCGACTGCTCGCCGGCCATGGCCACGACTCGGTCCAACATCTTCTTTTCTTCGGCAATCACAAGGGACTCGACCAGCCGGCTGCTCGCTGCTGCGCACTCAGAGGACTTCTTGTAATCGCCGGCTACGGTGATGATGCCTTTGGTGCTCGGTATCTTCATCTTGAGGTAGGCATAGTGGGGAACTGCCATGAACTTGGCCAAGGCAGGTCGGCCAAGCAATGCATGGTAAGGGCTCTCCAGGTCCACCACTTCAAACCAGATCGCTTCCCGGCGGAAATGCTCCTTGTCCCCAAAAAGTACATCAATCTTGATCTTGCCAATGGGGGCGCAGGACAGGCCGGGTACGATGCCATGGAACACAGTCCGAGTAGGCATGAGTTGCTTCGTCTTGACATTCAGCTTCTCCATGGTGTCACGGTACAAGATGTTGATGCTGCTCCCGCCGTCTATCAGCACGCGGGAGAATCGGGCAGCGCGTCTATCCGTTGCAAGGGTGGCATCCAAAACCAACGCATAAGAGCCGGGAGACGGCATCACCTCTGGGTGGTCGGTCCGGCTCCAGCTGATAGGTTTTTCTGACCAATGCATGTGCTCGGCGGGGTTGGCAGCAACCATGCTGACTTCTTGATGCTCTCGGCGTTTGCTGCGCCGGTCTTCGGGCTGACTTGTAAAGATGATATAGGCGGCATGCTCGTCGGGGAACTCATCATGCACGGCTCCGACTGCGGGCCGAGCGACCGGCGGCTGCGGAGCCGGAGGCGGCGAACCGACAGGCGGAGGCGGTGCGAGCCCTTCGCCTTTAGAGATTCGGGTGAGCCAGTGGCACTTCCGGGTCGTGTGGTTGGACGGCTTCGCGCCGCTGTGGAACTTGCACGAGGCGTCGAGAGTCTGCTCGTAGGAGAAGGCCGGCTGCCAAGCCGGCTTGCCGCCCCTCTGCTTCTTGGGTGCGGGCCGCGCTTCGGGCTGCTCGTCTTCGACTGTGGCCACCTGCCGACTGGTGGAGGGCGGCACCGGGCCCTTGCACTTGTGGTCGTTCTGGTGGGGGCGTCGGCCGGAGTCCTCAGCCGGCGTCTTGGGCGCTGGGTTGAGTACCTTCCCGGACGCGTCTATCCGGAGTTCGGTCTTCATCGAGGAGTCGGTGGTGGCATACTTGTCCGCTATGATCAGAAGCTCATCGAGGGTAGTCGGCTCGTCGCAGAGGAGCTTGTGCTTGAGGAGGGTGCCTTCTCGGCACCCGGCAGTGAAGTATTCTATGGCTTGCACCTCGTGCACCCCTTCGCAAGAGTTGCAGAGCTCGGCCCAGCGCGTGAGGTAGTCGCGAGTGGACTCGGCGGGGCCTTGTACGCACAAGGAGAGCTGTCTGGGCTTGGGAGCCCGCTTGTAGGTGCTGGTGAAGTTGCGGACGAAGGCTTCTGTGAAGTCTAGCCAGCTGTTGATGCTGTATGGCTTGAGGCTGTTGAGCCAGGTCCGCGCCGTGCCCTGCAGCATGAGGGGCACGTACTTCACGGCTACGCGCCTGTTGCCGTTGGCTATGCTAACCGCCGTGGAGTAGTCGATCAACCAATTTTCCGGCTTCACGGAGCCGTTGTACTTGGGCGTGTCTTTTGGGAGTGAGAACCCTTTAGGGAAAGGCTCGTCGCAGATGCAGGGGCCGAAGCAAGGCAGGCCGACATCGTCTTCTTCTTCTAGCGCCAGGGATCGCGCCAGGCGGTCGACCCGATGGCGGGCGTCGTTCTCGCCGACTCCTTCGCGGCGACCTAGCCGGCCGCTGAGAGTCGGATGCTCAACAGGCGGCGAGATGGGATATCTCTCTCCACGGGGCTAGGGCGGAGGCGGATTGCCCCGCCACTCCACGGCCCGGGGGTGGCCTTCTGCGTCTCGCTCGATGGAGATTCGGGTTCGGCTTTGGCTGGCAGCCGGTTCTTTCTCGCGCCGCGCGCGGGTTTTACCGGTAGTCGGCGTCCGGGACGTCGCGCCGTGATCTCGGCGCGGGGGAGGGCTTTCCGCGCGGGCGTCGGCTTCGTGCCGCTGCGCGGCTGCATCGATCAGCTGCTGGATGCGTCGGGTCATGTGGGGGAGTTCTTCGGCCCCCAGTCCATCTAGCTCGTCTACGGCCGCCTGGGCGGCGCGCAGGTTCTCGAGTGGAGTAGCGTAGACTGGGCAGTCGACTCCTAGCGTATCGGCGACGACAGCGCCGCGCTGTCTGACAACGCCGGCCCGGCTAGGCCCGCCTGGGGGCGGCGTACCAAGGGCGGCGCGGTCGGCCTCGCGTCGGTGGGCCTCAGCGAGGCATCTCATGGAAACCAGCTTCCGGCCCTCTGCGAGGAGGGCAAGGCGGCGAGCTTCCAGTGCTTCAGCGTCGGCATCGGCCGGGAGGGGGATGGACAAGTCGTGGACCGCCGCATGCGGGGCGTCGTGGGCGCTCTCGTCAAAAGTGCCGCCGTGGCCGATGACCATCACCTCGGTGGTGACAGCGTCGCAGCCATCGGCCCGGGAAAGCGGGTCGTTGTAGATCGCGACGTTGGTGGGGAACGTGTCGAGTGAGGCCGTGTCGGAGTCGACAGGCATCGGATCGATGGAGCCAACCGACTCCAAGTCCACGGCAGGCTCGCCGGAGACGTGGAGCTGGCCGAGGAGGTTGACGAGGTGGTCGGTGCCCGCGTCGGAGGCGAGCTCGTCAGAGATGAGAGTCTTGTCAAGGAGATCGGCGAGGCTGCTCGCCGCACAGATGTTGGTGACGCCTTGTAGCGCGTCGTGGCAAGCGCCATCGGGCGTGCCGGGCTGGCTACGCTCGCGGGGGAGGAAGAGGGTTCCCGTCCAGAACAGGTCTTCGGACGGCGGTGCACCTGGCCCCACGGTGGGCGCCAAATGTCGGGTGGTAGGTGCGACATATGCCAACGGGTGGCTTATAATTGTGGGAGCCAGTAAGACGTCGCCGGTGCCTAGAAACGGGATGAGGCAAAGACATGCACGCCGGCGAATCTTACCCAGCTTCGGGGCTCTCCGTGGAGATAACACCCCTACTGCTGCTCTGCGGGGTCTCCGCATGGTCACTAGATGAACAAGTAGCTACATGGTGCTCCTTGAGCTGTTTGGCGAGAGGAGGAAGAAGGGCACGGCTTGCTTTCTTCTCCTCCCTATGTGGTGTCTGAGACTAGCAGGGATTGATCTCTCTTTGCATGGATGCCCCGGGGGGTTTATATAGGCCTACCCCCCGGGGGTACAATGGTAATCTGGCTGGGCGCGGGGCCCAGCCGTCTGTGTCTACGCTCTCCGGCTTCTGCGTCGGCTGCTGGGGCCCGCCGGCTAGTGGGTCCCGCCGGCTGCCGGCTCCTTGGTGGACAGGCAGGCCCCACTGTCAGGGCCTTGTCGGCGGCTGGTTACTGTTGCTCAATCTTGGTGGCGAGGGCTTCACCGAAGTGGGCGTGGCTACAGTGACGCCGCCCGGTGGGCGATCACTGTAGCCCCACCGCGTCTTGTCTCCTTAATGGGGCGTCTTCTCCGAGGGAGGTGGCAAGCCGGCTGTGGGAAGCCGGCTCTATCTTGGGCTGACTGGGGGAGGTCTGGCCGCCTTCGGGTGTCTCTCTGCCCGAAGGGGCCCACCGTCCGTGGGCCGTACAGGTAGCCCGTCGTGGATGACATCAGGGTCAACGTGGCAACAGTGCTGCGCCGGACGGGTCATGGCCACCCGTACGGCGCACTGTGCCAGGCGTGCTCCGGGATTCGGGGGTGGCAGGCTTCACTATAGCCACGCCCCGTCACATCGCCGTTATGTGGATGCGGACTTCGAGGGTACGATCTTGACCGCTTTATGGGAGCCGGCTTCTTGAAGTCGGCCTTCTCGCGGCCGGCTTCTCGGAGCCGGCCCTCCCGCGGCTTTTCTTCATGAGGGCTGAAGTCGGGCCGCCTTCCGATAGCCGGCCTGGAGGCAGCCGGCAAGGGGAAGGCGGCCCTGTGTCTTGGATTCTTGAGGGCCGAATCGGCTCGTAATTTTTTCAGAAAGGCCAGGAGGAGCCGGCTAGGCTACCCATGGTTATTTACTCCGATACTGGAAGTATGTGAAAACAATTGTTAAAATAAAGTATGTAGAAGAAAATAGTAGTTCAAAAAAAATGAACATTGGTGTAATTGCAATAGCTTGTTTTCTAAATTTAACTATTGGTTACATTATATTTCAGGGTGAAACATTTCCCAACAGAAAAGTATTGGTTAAATGAGCATTGCGTAAAGTCTATCTAAGTTCTCTTTCTTATTCTTCTATTACCTGGAAGGCCAATATGTACCAACTTGGGACTATTTGACCACTGAACAATATTGCCATGTTGACCATTTATCATGTCTTTGCAATATATATAGGAATTCTATAATGTAAAAGTATTATGTGCAGCACAGACTTTTATTTCTTTCGATTTTGCCTTGCTTGTTATTTATGCTTATAGCTTTATCTCTGGGATTCTATTTCAGGACACCTTTTTCAGATGTTAGGCGCTTCTGATTTTCTCAATCAGTTGAAGCATGCGGTGCACTTTCTGAATGCCATTTTTTCTTCCTTGCATACCAAATGCAAGCAAGCATGCTTCTACCGAGGCTTAGAAGAAGCCATGGAGTATGTTCCAGAACCTCTTTTATATTACTTCATCACAAAAAGTTACTGCAATATTTGCTTTTTTCCTAAATACTCCCTCTGTAAAGAAATATAATATCGTTTATATCACTAAACTAATGATCTAAACTATATTTTATTTCTTTACAGAGGGAGTACACATGATAGACTTGAATCATTTTCTGTCCTCATCAAACAACGTTCCTTTTCTTTCATGTAAAGTTTTTTTGAAAATGTCAGTGGATATTTAGTAACTTATGTTAGCTATGCGATATATTTGTAATGAGAACAGCAAGAAATCTGTTAGATTTGCGGCGCCTAGACTGAAGTTGAAAGGTATTATTACTACTATAATATTAAACATACGTCGTTATCGGAGCTTTATTAGCACACATGCTCGCATGATTTTTTTTCAGAAATGAAAAGAATATACCATAGAGTATTCAAAGAGAAGAAATGGCATGTAGATACTACAATGAATTACTCCCTCCGTCCCAAAATATAAGAACATTTTTCACACTATTATAGTGTCAAAAACGTTCTTATATTCTGGGACAGAGGGAGTATGTAACAGACTAACATGCTGGATAACCACAGTGGGCGAGAATACCTGTTCCAACATACATCAAAGTCGTTGGGAACTCCCAAGAATACATCTTCTAACTTCTCCCGTGGGGTGAAGAAAATTGATTCTACTGAAAACATAGAAACAACCATCAACATTTCTTTCAAGTAAAATTTGCATGCTAAACATAAGATGCAAGACTGCTAACACTCACGCTCTACATCTATTTGTCATTTCCAAAGAACCAGAAAGAATGAATCTCCAGGTGAAATACAAATAACATTAAAAAAATAATGAACTGGTTATATTATTAACCAGAGAGGCTAAAGATATCTACAAAGTATCAAAAGAGTTCACATATATTCATGAGAAGCGGTTTATTGTGTCTAGATCATATTATTCGGCTCCAACTAACAATCACGATTTGCAGAAGTGGTAACTGAGAGAATTGTGTCTCAGTTAAGCTTTATAGATCATCAACAAAATCCCAATTTGATGGTACTTCCATAGAGGAACTAAAGAGAAGCAGTTTATTGTGTCTAAATCGTATTAATCGACTCCAACTAACAATCATGATTTGCAGAAGTGGTAACTGAGATAATTTTTGTCTCAATTAAGCTTTACATATCATCAAAAAAATCCCAATTTGATGCTACTTCCATAGAGGAACTAAAGAGAAGGCATGCTTGGTTACTAGCAACAGGATTCCATAGAACATCCGCAACAAATCATACTCTTCGATTCAGACTTGTTGCTCCCATCCTCTTTCGGCACCTCCTCCTTCTCCTTTGGGAAATCTGAACCATTAAGGGCCGCTTCATCAATACAGCCACCAACAACTAAGCAGATGATCTCTCATATTATTGAAAGGGGACATTCTAACAGAAAACACACTTTCTAAAGATTAAATGCGACACTCATTCTTGGTCCATTTTATAAAGAGAATTGCCGTATTTTATATTCAAATGTCATGTCTAAATGTAGTATGGTTAAAAATTTGCATATGCTACTTGATTAGTTAGTCTAGGCATGAGAATCATGCATTTGTTGTTCCATTTAAGCTCTTGAGAACCAAATGCCACTGAATTCCTCTTCATCAATAATAAATTCTCCAACTTCCTTTCTTTTATGAAGATAATGTATCATCTTTCAAAAAGATATTGCATCATGTTAACTCTTGGATCCACTCACACCCAGAAGGTGCAGCAATCTAGAACAAAATAATACTCAGTTAAATAAGCTTTTCTAACAAAACCCTATAACAAAGCAAATTATGCACAGTCTTCAAAATGAACATTCATGTGATTTCTCAGTGAGGCGATGCACCTGGCGACCGAATTGACGAGGAGGACCAGCTGGCGGGTCGAAGAGAGATTATCTGGACCCGGACGATTGCGCCGGAGATGGTGGAGATGTTCATGGCGGCGACGGCGAGGGCATCAGGAGGATGGAGGGGCCCGGCGTCTTCGGCGAGCATGCCGAGCTCGAGCACTTCTGGGGCAGATTCGAAGGAGCGGGGTAGAGTAGGGCCTGCGAATCCCGCGCCTCCGCGTCCGCATCCAACGGCGTCAAGCGCCGGCGCGAGCATGCCGAGCTCGAGGGCCACATCGGCCACTTCCGCGACCTGATTCGAATGGGAGGGGCGGCCTGCCAGGGAGCGTCAGGGCTGGTGAGGAAGGGGAGGGACGGCCTGACCAGGAGCGCCGGCGGTGGTGACGAAGGGGAGGGGGCGGCCTGCCAAGGGAGCGCCGGCTGAGGAGTGAATGGGGAACGGAGAGATTGTGGGCGGCGATGGGGAACTATCCAGAGAAGAAATGTATCTGGGCAGTGGAGTACCAGGCAGTGACGTTGTGGCGTTGTCCACACCAAAAAAAAAAATCTTCCTTTTACATTCTTCTAAAAATACATTCTTTTTATAGTCATGATCATTTGATGGTTTTAAAAGTCTTTTGTATAGATAATATCTATAAAAGCTGATAGTTTTATTACTGGTGAAAAACACATTCGATATATCTGAATTTTAGTTGAGTAAATGAATTCATACACGAAGCAAAAGCTTTCATGTTTTGTTGATTATTAAAGCAAAAGATTGTTTGGTTAATCATAGAAAACCACACAAACAAATATTAATTGGGGGACTCGCTCCGCCAAACAAGCCACTCTACCATCAATGTCGGAAAATAAGTAATAAAGTACTCTTCTGGTGTAATAAAGACGCAAGCATTCAACATGCCTGCAATAGTCCATAATGTTGAAGTTGGAAAGCTCATAGGCTGTCGCCCTGACATCCACTGCCCCGACACGCCTTGTGCACTTAACTGGTACCGTTTCTAGGGTTGTCACACTAACATGTCACAGCAGATCACTTACTAGTTGGAGAGAAAGGGCAAGGGAGAAAGGATAGCGATAGCTTGGCAGGAATGGGCGGCCGTCTTTATTGGATGCTCCCAGGTGAGAAACCATCCTTAGGCCTCTCCTAATGCTCCACCTTATACAGATGCTAAGGCTGCCATGTAGACAAAAAAGATGATGTGGCAAGGTAATTAAGAGGAGAGAGATGGGTGTGGTGACCCCAGGAAGAAACAATGCCAAGCGCGGGAACCTAAGGAAAACACTTAAATGAAAGAAGCCCACCAATGCATAGACAACTTTAGTTGCTAAATCATTAAATGAAGAATGCTTAGCAACAACAAGCTAAGCACCTTTACATGGGGACTTTAGTTGCTTAGATTTTTAATGTGCTTAGTACCTCATCTTAGCACTAGTGCATTGGAGGAGGTCTTATGGACTGGTACAGGGGACAATGCACCATTAAACAGAGTTGACCTTGTCGACCGATTGCACATGATTGGCTATACAACGTCATTTACGAAGATACTACCAATCACACATGTTTACACCCCCATAATCGCGCGCACTACCTCACACATAGTTCCAACATTCTTTTCGTGCGCAAACTATACAGGATATTGCACACAGTTTAGCTCCTATAACCATGTGTAGCCTATGTCACACGTTGCTTATCTTTTACACTCCCTCCATTCCTTTATATTAGGTGCATTTCTTTTTTGATAAATTTTGAAGATGTAAGGTGCATTTCTTCCAATTCCTCGTAATTCCCTATTAGCCCTCTAGAAAAAGGGAAAACATCTCTTCAAATTGTTTGTATCTCTCCATATAGCAAAAGAAAGGAAATATTTCTTTGTCGGTTACATGTCTTTCATATTTTCCTGGACTAACTGATTTACTTGCCACTAACCAACAAGTTTCTCAAAGGTAAATTCGTCTTAACATGTCTATAATTATAAGTCTTGGTCACCGTGCCAAAAATAATACACCTTAGAGCATCTCCAGCCGCGCCCCAACAAGGCCCCCAGGCCGGCTCCGAAAAATCGGTCCAGTCGCGCCCCCAAAGGCCCTTTTTTCGCCGGCTCGGGCCGAAATTGACGCCGGCGGACCCAGACCGAACCCAACGCGCTTGGGGACGCTGGCCAAAACGTTTTTGGCGCGAAAATCGGCGGGCCCTCCTTGGCAGCGACTCGGCTCTTCTCGCCGCTTCGTCGTCCTCATCGCCTCGGTTCCCGCGACGGAATCAATGCCAAAGCTGCCGCGCACTGCCGCGCCGATCAGCCTCCTCCATTGATGCCTCACGAGCGGCGCAGTGAAGACGGAACGAGGCGCGTGCCTCACCCGCCATGCGTACACACGGCGGCCACGCGTATGCGCGGCGCCTCCGCCTATATAATCCGCCCCCAGCGCGCCGGTGACGCATAGGCTCTCCACGGCCGACGCCCTCATTCCTCGACACCCCCGTTCCTCTCTCTCTTCTCGTCGTTTCCAGTTCAACCATGACCGAGCGCTTTCCAGGCGCTGGCGCGGCGGCGAACGGCTTCGGCCGCCACCACCTTCACGAGGACGAAGCTCGGCTCCTCTATGAGGCCGAGTACCCAGTCCCGCCGGACATGCGGGTGCCCGGGGCGTGGAGGATCAGCGCTGGTGGGGACCCGGTGCCACCGCCGCCCACCGGGGCGGCGCGACGTGCGGAGATCGCGCGTATCCGCGCCAATCTACCACAGGCGGTGAGGGAAGGTCCGCGGTACGTCCCCGATAGCCCGCTGTGGGAGCCCTACTTCCGTCACCGCCACGCCGAGCAGCTCGAGGCCACCAACGGCGTCGTGCCCTCCGGAAGGCTCAACTACGAAGGTCGCCGCCGATGGTGGGGCGTGCCCGGCCGCACGCTGGAGGCCGTCGTCGAGTACATCGAGGGTGGCAACACGCCCAGGCTGGAGTACCCCGCTCCCCCGCCCTTCTCCCGCCGGTGTGGGAGCTCATGGACGTCGAGACGCATGGATCCGGGGGCGTCCTCCTCCTTGTCCGGCTCTCCCTGCCTCCGCCCCGTTAAGCTAGAGCCCCAGGACACGCCGGTCAGCCAGCGCACCCGCAGCTCCGGCGTCCGCATCGCCGACTCCTCCCCCACCTCTGGCTGCCTCATCCTCATCAGGCCGAAGGTGGAGCCCGGCCTCCCCGCGAAGTACGAGGACATCGCCGGATTTTAGTTTTCAAAAAAATCGTGGGCGCCGCGACTGGGGAGCATCACGCCCCCAGCACGCGGTTTGCGCCCGTGCACCCTCAGGGGGCGATTTTTAGCGCCTCCTGGGGGGCCAACGGCTAGAGATGCTCTTACATAAAGAAACGGAGGGAGTAAAGGGGACTGCATACGTTCTCCTCACCTCCTCCCTCCGTCTCACTGCCTTAAGTTTTTCCTCTCCATGGGACCCTTGATTTGGAATAATCTAAATTAAATTGGTACTTACCTTTTCTTGTCCCCCTGGAAGCCATGTACTGCATTAACTAAATAGAATCTTTTCCAAATCATGTCATGCATTAACTCCATCAAATCAAATCAAATCTTTTTCTGATAGAAAGGCGGTAAGGGAGGTCCCTATATATAGTATAATTGGTGCGGCAAATCTTACGAAAACTTCAACTAAATGAAAACTTTCCTTGCCTTCCCCTACGCATCCCCAAATCAAATCTTTTTCTGATAGAAAGACGGTAAGGGAGGTCCCTATATATAGTATAATTGGTGCAACAAATCTTACGAAAACTTCAACTAAATGAAAACTTTCCTTGCCTTCCCCTAAGCATACCCAAATCAGATCAAATCTTACCGAAAGCTCAATTGTACCAAAACATTCCTTCTCTTTCCTACCCATACTCAAATGAAATCTTACCAAAATCTAGAATACGGTGGATTTAAGTTATATATTAGGCATGATTGGAGTTGACCATATGTATGTCGCCATTGCAACACATATAAAATTAGCTAGTTTGTAAAATGTGTGTGTCGCACGCAAATATCACATGCGATTTGCATTCAGCCAACCGTGTGAGGAACTTGGCACACCATGCGTTTGTTCTCTAATGTTTGTAATGCTTCCTATCACCGCACACAATTTGTTCATTTCAATCGTGTGCCATGTAACACACACAATTCACATGCAACAATCCTGTGTGTTGACATGGGTTATCGCAGACGGGTTGGACAATTGAAATGCGTGCCTGATATTGCACACGTGTCTATTTTCCAATTCTTGCCCAATGGAGTTGCCATCGCATGTAAGGCACATGGTTTGATTTTTGTAATATGTGTGATGCATTCATCGCACACAGTTTGACGCTATCATGACCGACAGGTGCTTAATAGCACCCTTCTGGACTAGTGACAACTCGTTAGGCCTGGCAGTAGGAGACAAGAAAATGTATATTGTACCAATCTCAAGGATATTGAAAAATAGTCCGGCAACAACAGAAGTTAAGAAGACTAAAATATCACTGGAAAACGTAGTTCTTAGTGGAGTCTATGTATAAAGTGTTAATCCAGTCTGATGTGCCAGTTGATAAGAGCAAATCGTTTAACTTTGATACTGTCAAAGACAAGATTCATAATTGTTTCCACGCAATGCCTACTGTAGCATATCATTTCCACAATTTATATTGAGAAATATAAGCCATGGAAACTAGAAAACAAGCAAACTATGCATAGAAAACAGAATCTGTCAAAAACAGAATAATATGTAGTAATCTGTACTCCAACCATACTTCTGCTACTCCAACAATTCTGAAAAATTAGGAAAACCTGGGCAATTTGTCTATAAATCTTCTGCAAAAAGAGTCAGCATTTTATCATGCTTCTGTTAAAAATGAGAATTGTTTTCCTGAGCGCAAAAGTTTCTGTTTTTTAGTAAGATCAAATCAACTATCACCATAGACCATCCCAAAGGTCTTACTAGGCTCTTTATTGAAACAAAAGCAATAAAATATGATTACTACAGTAGCCTAATCATGTGAACACATAAAAACAGTAGGGGTAAATGTTGGGTTGTCTCCCAAGAAGCGCTTTTCTTCAGTGCCTTTTAAGCTAGGCATGATGATTTCAATGATGCTCACATAAAAGTTAAGAATTGAAACACAAAGAGAGCATCATGAAGCATATGACTAGCAAATTTAAGTCTAACTCACTTTCTATGCATAGGGATTTTATGATCAAACAACTTATGGGAACAAGAATCAACTAGCATAGGAAGGCAAAACAAGTGTAACTTCAAGATTTTCAACACATAGAGAGGAAGCTTGATATTATTGCAATATATAAAAGCATATGTTCATCTCTCATAATAATTTTCAGTAGCATCATGAATGAATTCAACAATATAACTATCACATAAAGCATTCTTTTCATGATCCACAAGCATAGAAATTTAATTACTCTCCACATAAGCAAATTTATTCTCATGAATAGTAGTAGGAGCAAAATCAACAAATAACTATCATGGGATTGAAAATTAAATCATGATGATAAGTTTCATGGTTATCATTATTCCTCATAGCATAGATGTCATCATCATAATCATCACAGATAGCAACTTTGTTGTCATAGTCAATTGAAACCTCTTCCAAAGTAGTGGATTCATCATTAAATAAAGTCATGACCTCTCCAAATCCAGTTTCATCATTATAATCATTATAAATAGGAGGCATCCAATCATTATAAAATATTTGCACATCAAATCTTGGAGGACTAAAAGTATCATCTTCATCAAACATAGCTTCCCCAAGCTTATGGTTTTGCATATCATTAGCATCATGGATATTCAAAAAGTTCATACCAACAACATTGCAATCATGCTCATCATTCAAAGATTTTTTGTAAAACATTTTATAGAATTCCTCTTCTATCAATTGAGCACAATTTTCCTTTCCATCATTTTCGTGAAAGACATTATAAAAATGAATAATATGATGCAACCTCAATTCCATTTTTTGTAATTTCATTTTTATAAACCAAACTAGCGATAAAACAAGAAACTAAAAGATTCGATTGCAACATCTAAAGATATACCTTCAAACACTCACCTCCCCGGCAACGGCGCCAGAAAAGAGCTTGATGTCTACTACGCAACTTTATTCTTGTAGACACGTGTTGTGAAGGAAATACGCCCTAGAGGCAATAATAAAGTTATTATTTATTTCCTTATATCATGATAAATTTTTATTATTCATGCTAGAATTGTATTAACCGGAAACATGATACATGTGTGAATACATAGACAAACAGAGTGTCACTAGTATGCCTCTACTTGACTAGCTCGTTGATCAAAGATGGTTATGTCTCCTAGCCATAGACATGAGTTGTCATTTGATTAATGGGATCACATCCTTAGGAGAATGATGTGATTGACTTGACCCATTCCGTTAGCTTAGCACTTGATCGTTTAGTATGTTGCTATTGCTTTCTTCATGACTTATACGTGTTCCTATGACTATGAGAATATGCAACTCCCGTTTACCGGAGGAACACTTTCTGTGCTACCAAACATCACAACGTAACTGGGTGATTATAAAGGTGCTCTATAGGTGTCTCCGAAGGTACTTGTTGAGTTGGCATATTTCGAGATTAGGATTTGTCACTCCGATTGTCGGAGAGGTATCTCTGGGCCCACTAGGCAATGCACATCACTATAAGCCTTGCAAGCATTGTAACTAATGAGTTAGTTGCGGGATGATGTATTACAGAACGAGTAAAGAGACTTGCCAGTAATGAGATTGAACTAGGTATTGAGATACCGACGATCGAATCTCGGGCAAGTAACATACCAATGACAAAGGGAACAACGTATGTTGTTATGCGGTTTGACCGATAAAGATCTTCGTAGAATATGTGGGAGCCAATATGAGCATCCATGTTCCGCTATTGGTTATTGACCGGAGACGTGTCTCGGTCATGTCTACATAGTTCTCAAACCCGTAGGGTCCGCACGCTTAAAGTTCGGTGACGATTGGTATTATGAGTTTTTGTGTTTTGATGTACCGAAGGTAGTTCGGAGTCCCGGATATGATCACGGACATGAAGAGGAGTCTCTAAGTGGTCGAGACGTAAAGATCGATATATTGGATGACTATGTTCGGACACCGAAAAGGTTCCGGAAGGTTTCAGACATATACTGGAGTACCGGGGGGTTACGGGAACCCCTCGGGGGCTTAATGGGCCTACATGGGCCTTAGTGGAAATAGAGGGCAGCAAGGGAAGTGTGGGGCACGCCCCCCAAGGCCCAAACCGAATTGGTTTAGGGCAAGGGGGGCCAGCCCCCCTCTTTCCTTCTCCTCCTCTCCCTTTCCTTCCCCCTCTCCTACTCCTACTAGGAAAGGGAGGAGTCCTACTCCTAGTGGGAGTAGGACTCCCCCTCTTGGCACGCCTTGATGACCCAGAAGTATAGGGGATCTATGGTAGTCCTTTCGATAAGTAAGAGTGTCGAACCCAACGAGGAGCAGAAGGAAATGATAAGCGGTTTTCAGCAAGGTATTCTCTGCAAGTACTGAAATAAGTGGTAACAGATAGTTTTGTGATAAGATAAATTGTAACGAGCAACAAGTAGCAAAAGTAAATAAAGTGCAGCAAGGTGGCCCAATCCTTTTTGTAGCAAAGGACAAGCCGGAACAAACCCTTATAATAGGAAAAGCGCTCCCGAGGACACATGGGAATATCGTCAAGCTAGTTTTCATCACGTTCGTATGATTCGTGTCCGATACTTTGATAATTTGATATGTGGGTGGACCGGTGCTTGGGTGTTGTTCTTACTTGAACAAGCATCCCACTTATGATTAACCTCTATTGCAAGCATCCGCAACTACAACAAAAGTATTAAGGTAAACCTAACCATAGCATGAAACATATGGGTCCAAATCAGCCCCTTACGAAGCAATGCATAAACTAGGGTTTAAGCTTCTGTCACTCTAGCAACCCATCATCTACTTATTACTTCCCAATGCCTTCCTCTAGGCCCAAATAATGGTGAAGTGTTATGTAGTCGACGTTCACATAACACCACTAGAGGCTAGACAACATACATCTTATCAAAATATCAAACGAATACCATTCACATGACTACTAATAGCAAGACTTCTCCCTTGTCCTCGGGAACAAACGTAATTACTCACAAAGCATATTCATGTTCATAACCATAGGGGTAATAATATGCATATAGGATCTGAACATATGATCTTCCACCAAATAAACCAACTAGCATCAACTACAAGGAGTAATCAACACTACTAGCAACCTACTAGCACCAATCCTGGACTCTGAGACAAGAATTGGATACAAGAGATGAACTAGGGTTTGGAGATGAGATGGTGCTGGTGAAGATGTTGATGGAGATTGACCTCTCCCGATGAGAGGAGCGTTGGTGATGACGATGGTGATGATTTCCCCCTCACGGAGGGAAGTATCCCCAACAGAAAAGCTCTGCCGGAGCTCTAGATTGGTTCCGCCAAGGTTCCGCCTCATGGCGGCGGAGTCTCGTCTCGAAAAGTTCCCCCTTATTTTTTCTCATCGAAAGACTTCATATAGGAGAAGATGGACGTCAGAGAGCCACCAGGGGGCCCACGAGGTAGGGGGGCACGCCCTAGGGGGGGGGCACCCCCACCCTCGTGAGCAGGGTGTGGGCCCTCTGGCCTTCATCTTTGGTGAGGATTTTTCTTTATTTATTTTAAGATGTTCCGTGGAGTTTCAGGACTTTTGGAGTTGCACAGAATAGGTCTATAATATTTGCTCCTTTTCCAACATAGAATTCCAGCTGCCGGTATTCTCCCTCCTTATGTAAACCTTGTAAAATAAGAGAGAATAGCCATAAGTATTGTGACATAAAGTGAAATAATAGTCCATAATGCAATAAATATCGATATAAAAGCATGATGCAAAATGGACGTATCAACTCCCCCAAGCTTAGACCTCGTTTGTCCTCAAGCGAAAAGCCGGTAACAATAAATATGTCCTCATGTTTAGAGGTAGAGGCGTCGATAAAAATTAAAATATGGACATGAAAGCATCATGATTATTCTTATAACAGCAACATATATAGATTTTGTCATATGATTACTTATGTTCAAGTGATGATCTATTCACAATGCAAAAGTATAAATCATAAACCTTATTGGGCTCCGACAAACTATAATCTCAGTCATTGAAGCAATTGCAATTTATCATGACATCGGAAAGAGTCTATGTCAGAGCTAAAAAGCAAGTCCACATAGTCAACTATCATTTAATCCTCCATAATTGCTAACACTCACGCAATACTTGTGGTTACAGAGTTTTAATCGGACACAAAGAAAGATAGGGGTTTATAGTTTTGCCCCACAACCTTTTACCTCAAGGGTAATGTCAACAATAATGGTTCATGCTCCCCTACATCCAATTATATATATATATATATATATATATATATATATATATATATATATATATATATATATCATGTTCTTTCCAACATGCTGAGCTTGCCAAAGGATAAAATGAAAAAGAAAAGGTGAAGATCACCGTGACTCTTGCATAAGGTAGAAGATAATAATAAAGGATAGGCCCTTTGCAGAGGGAAGCAGAGGTTGCCATGCGCTTTTATGGTTGGATGCACAAAATCTCAATGCGAAAGAACGTCACTTTATATTGCCCCTTGTGATATGAACCTTTATTATGCAGTCCATCGCTTTTATTACTTCCACATCACAAGATCGTATAAAGCTTATTTCTCCCACACCAATCAATCATACATATTTAGAGCAATTTTTATTGCTTTGCACCGATGACAACTTACTTGAAGGATCTTACTCAATCCATAGGTAGATATGGTGGACTCTCATGGCAAAACTGGTTTAAGGGTATTTGGAAGCACAAGTAGTATTTCTACTTGGTGCTGAGAATTTGGCTAGCATGAGGGGGAAAGGCAAGCTCAACAAGTTAGAGGATCCATGACAACATACTTTATCTCAGATATAAGAAAGACATAACTCATTACGTTGTCTTCCTTGTCCAACATCAACTCTTTAGCATGTCATATTTTAATGAGTGCTCCCAATCATAAAAGATGTCAATGATAATATATCTACATGTGAAACCTCTCTTTCCTTATTACTTCCTATTAATTGCAACAATGACCAAAGCTATGTCTGCCAACTCCCAACAACTTTTAATCATCATACTCTTTCTATGTGAAGTCATTACTCTCAATAAGATCAATATGAACTTTTTGTTTCTTTTTATTCTTTTATTCTTTTCTTTTATTCACCCAAGATCATGGCAAAATAATCAAGCCCTTGACTCAACACTAATGTTTATTATATATAGCTCACAGACTCGATTGCAAAGAAAGATCATAAAGCAAAACTCAAAACTAGATCATGCCATAAACTTTATTCTACTAGATCAAGATACTACTAATAGGATCAAACTAAGAAAAACGGTAAAGATAGGAGTTGTGATTGTGATACGATACTGGGGCACCTCCCCCAAGCTTGGCAGTTGCCAAGGGGAGTGCCCATACCCATGTGATTATATCTCCTTCTTTATTGTTGGTGTAATATTCTTGGCGATTATTCCCCTCAAGATGCGGTTCTCCTCCTCGAGCTTATGGACTTGCTGCTTGAGGTCCATTATTTCCTTACGAAGCTTTCCTGTGACAGCTAAAGCTCCTTGCACCCAAGGGTGTTGCATAGCCGTGGGAGAACAAGTGACACTCCTCTTCATATTTTCATAAGAAAGAAATCTAACATTGGAAGGGATAATCGAGTTTGGAATGGCCGAGCTCTGTAGTTCCCCCATCGTGAATCCAGCTCGGAAGCGAGAGGTGACTTCTTGATCCTCCATGGCATCTACCCTCATCAAGTCGGCCTCCATCTCCTCCTCCGTTGCTGGCCCAAAGTGGTCAGCGTCGCTGTTTGCCCTTGGTTCCGGTGCCGGATTAGATACCCGGCTCTCCCCGATTGACTCTTGAGAAGACATCTTGCTCTAATCTGCAGCAGCAATAGCTTGAAACGAAAACAGAGGATATTTGCGTGATACGGGAGTCAAAACCTTCGGGAGGTTATATAATAAATTTTTACCGACCAAAATACGTAACGTGCAAGAAAACGGAGTCCGGAAGGCACACGAGGTAGGGGGCGCACCCAGAGGGGTAGGGCACGCCCACCACCCTCATGGGGCCCTCGTGTCCTTCCCGGACTGCTACTTATTTTTCTGTTTTTCTAAATAATCCAAAATGGAGAAATATTGCCTTAAGAATTGTTTGGAGTCGGTTTGCTTACTGTGCCACATACCTATTCCTTTTCGGGGTCTAAAACGTTCCGGAAAGTGTCCCTTATGTATTCCTCCGGGGTTACGGTTTCAATAATATTGGTTTCAACATTTATGGGATTACTTGAGATATAATGTTTAATTCTTTGACCATTTACCACCTTCGGATTTGTGCCTTCAAAGTTGTTGATCTTTATGGCACCGGAACGATAGACCTCTTCGATAACATAAGGGCCTTCCCATTTAGAGAGAAGTTTTCCTGCAAAAAATCTTAAACGAGAGTTGTATAGCAATACATAATCACCTACATTAAACTCACGCTTTTGTATCCTTTTGTCATGCCATCTTTTAACTTTTTCTTTAAACAACTTGGCATTTTCATAAGCTTGGGTTCTCAATTCATCAAGTGAGCTAATATCAAATAACCTCTTCTCACCGGCAAGTTTAAAATCATAGTTGAGCTCTTTAATAGCCCAATATGCCTTATGTTCTAGTTCGAGAGGTAAGTGACATGCTTTTCCATAAACCATTTTATACGGAGACATACCCATAGGGTTTTTGTATGCAGTTCTATAAGCCCATAATGCATCATCAAGTTTCTTGGACCAATTCTTCCTAGACCTATTAACAGTCTTTTGCAAAATTAATTTGAGCTCTCTATTGCTCAACTCTACTTGACCACTAGACTGTGGGTGATAAGGAGATGCAATTCTATGATTAACATCATATTTAGCAAGCATTTTACGGAAAGCACCATGAATAAAGTGTGAACCACCATCAGTAATTAAATATCTAGGGACTCCAAACCTCAGGAAAATAACTTCGTTAAGCATTTTAATAGAAGTGTTATGATCAGCACTACTAGTTGGAATAGCTTCTACCCACTTAGTAACGTAATCAACAGCAACTAAAATATGTGTGTATCCATTAGACGCAGGAAAAGGTCCCATATAATCAAAGCCCCAAACATCAAACGATTCAATAACAAGAGAATAATTCATAGGCATTTCTTGACGTCTACTAATATTACCCATTCTTTGACATTCATCACAAGATAAGACAAACTTACGGGCATCCTTGAAGAGAGTAGGCCAATAAAAACCAGATTGCAATACCTTATGTGCAGTTCTATCTCCAGCGTGGTGTCCTCCATAAGCCTCGGAATGACACTTGCGTAGGATCTGTTCCTGTTCATGCTCGGGTACACAACGTCTAATAACACCATCTACTCCTTCTTTATAAAGATGTGGGTCATCCCAAAAGTAATGTCTTAAATCATAGAAAAACTTTTTCTTTTGTTGGTATGTGAAGCTAGGTGGTATAAACTTAGCAACAATATAATTAGCATAATCAGCATACCATGGAGTACTACGAGAAGTACTTATAACATTTAATTGTTCATCAGGAAAGCTATCATTAATAGGTAGTGGGTCATCAAGAACATTCTCTAACCTAGACAGGTTGTCTACAACAGGGTTCTCAGCTCCCTTTCTATCAACAATATGCAAATCAAATTCTTGTAGCAAGAGAACCCATCTAATAATTCTAGGTTTAGCATCTTTCTTTTCCATAAGGTATTTAATAGCAGCATGATTAGTGTGAATAGTTACTTTAGAATCCACAATATATGGTCTAAACTTATCACAAGCAAATACAACTGCTAAAAGCTCTTTTTCAGTAGTAGCATAATTTCTTTGAGCATTGTCTAGAGTCTTACTAGCATAATGAATAACATTTAATTTCTTATCAACTCTTTGCCCTAGAACAACACCTACAGCATAATCACTAGCATCACACATAATTTCAAAGGGTAAATTCCAATCAGGTGGCTGAACAATAGGTGCAGAGAATAATGCTTTCTTAAGTATTTCAAATGCTTCTACACAATCATCATCAAAGACAAATGGTATATCTTTTTGCAATAAATTAGTCAGAGGCCGAGAAAATTTTGTGAAGTCCTTAATGAACCTCCTATAAAATCCAGCGTGACCAAGGAAACTTCTTATACCTTTGATGTCCTTGGGACATGGCATCTTTTCAATAGCATCAACCTTGGCTTTATCAACTTCAATACCTCTTTCAGAAACTTTGTGCCCCAAGACAATACCTTCATTAACCATAAAGTGGCACTTTTCCCAATTCAAGACAAGATTAGTTTCTTCACATCTCTGCAAAACTCGATCAAGATTGCTCAAGCAATAATCAAAAGAGGAACCATAGACGGAAAAATCGTCCATGAAAACCTCACAAATCTTTTCACAAAAGTCAGAGAATATAGCCATCATGCATCTTTGAAAGGTAGCAGGTGCATTACATAAACCAAAAGGCATACGTCTATAAGCAAAAGTACCAAAAGGGCATGTAAAAGTAGTCTTTGATTGATCTCTAGCCGACACAGGTATTTGAGAGAAACCAGAATAATCATCTAGAAAGCAATAGTGTGTATGTTTGCATAATCTTTCTAGCATTTGATCAATAAAAGGTAAGGGGTAATGATCTTTCTTAGTAGCTTTATTTAATTTGCGGAAATCAATTACCATCCTATAACCTGTGATAATTCTTTGTGGAATCAATTCATCTTTATTATTAGGAACAACAGTAATACCTCCCTTCTTAGGGACACATTGGACAGGACTTACCCGCTCACTATCAGCAATGGGATAGATTATGGAATCAACACTTGACATTGAAGCAACTCGAATACCACAACTCAAAACAAAACAAAGGATTGGCTTGCAGAGTAAGCCGGAACAAACATATGATAGAGATTTCGTTTGAAGTTTTCGTGGTGGGGCCTACACAGGCTCGATCGTACATCACCATCATGTACAAGGCAGTGCACATGACATACGAAGCGTCCCCGAGTCGGCATAGCCAAGGACTCTTTAAGACACAACGAGACCACTGTAAAATCGACCATGAATAGGCGGACCACTAGACGTCGAACCCCAATTTCATATCATACATCTGTCGGAAAGATATCCTAAGAGCTACTTGAATTCCCACTTATGAAACTCCCGAAATTTTCTGGTTATGCAATCAGGTGTTGGGGATACATGGGAAGCATAATATCTCACCCAAACTAGCAAATCCTACATCCAGCTGTATCCATCCTTCAACACATAACCAAGAAACCTTCGGAAATCATCTACCTCAACCTTCGAAAAGCATCCGTTATACAAGTTATGGCGATACTCCCGAACTCCCGCCCCAGTACTGGGTGGCGTCGAGGTTATCTCACCAACGAACTGCATAAAAGAGATTTTCGATGTCGGCGTACTAAACTCAGGTATTCCAGAACTACAACGATAAAATTATGACGACAACACCTCAGAGCTCAACTCCCAGGGACACTTCCACAAAACCCCTGACAGGAGGCACCAAGACAGTATTCTCATCATAAATCCATCGGAACGATTCCAAGATACTCGCGTGATCCTAAAAAAAAATTTAGTGAAATTTGAGAAGAGAATAGTCAAAACTCTACGTCAGGATGCCTTACCAGAGCGATGAGGAGACTGGGAAGTAAAAAGAATTCCTAAACTCTCGATATATAGTTCCTAAATGACTCAAAACATTTTTCTAGACACAACTCGGCCGCTAAAAAACGATCAAGCAATGGGGCTCCTAAGGTCGGGGAAGGCTCTGATTACCAACTTGTAACACCCTCGATGCGACTATATCTCCCACGTGTCGAGGCACGACTTAGAGGCATAATCGCATTGAAGGCATATGTCGCAAGTGAGGTAATCTTCACACAACCCATGTAATACATAAGGGAAAGAGATACATAGTTGGCTTACAATCGCCACTTCACACAAATACATGAATAACCATTACATCAATCAAATACACTCATGGTCCGACTACGGAACCAAAATAAAAGAAGAACCCCAAATGCGACAAAGGTCCCCGATCGACCCCAACTGGGCTCCACTACTGATCAACTAGAACGAAACAACACAAAGGGCAAGATCTTCATCGAGCTCCTCCTGAGCTGGGTTGCGACATCTGCACGAACTCATCGGCACCTGCAAGCTGGTTTTTGAAGTATCTGTGAGCCACAGGGACTCAGCAATCTCGCACCCTCGCGATCAAGACTATTTAAGCTTATGGGTAACGTAAAGGTATGAGGTGGAGCTGCAGCAAGCGACTAGCATATATGGTGGCTAACATACGCAAATGAGAGCGAGAAGAGAAAGCAAGGCACGGTCGATAAAGTATGATCAAGAAGTGATCCTGGACTACCTATGTCAAGCATAACTCCAAAAACCGTGTTCACTTCTCGGACTCCGCCGGAAAGAGACCATCACGGTTACACACGCTGTTGATTCATTTTAATTAAGGTCAAGTTCAGGTTTTCTACAACCGGACGTTAACAAATTCCCATCTGCCCATAACCGCAGGCACGGATTTCGAAAGATCAAATCCCTGCAGGGGTGTCCCAACTTAGCCCATCACAAGCTCTCACAGTCAACGAAGGAATAGACCTCCACCCGAGACGTTCCGATCAGACTCGGTATCCCAGTACAACAAGACATTTCGACAGGGTAAAACTAAACCGGCAACACCGCCCGAATGTGCCGACAAATCCCGATAGGAGCTGCACATATCTCTTTCTCAAGGCACACTCAGATGAGCCAGACGTCGGGTAAGCCAGCCCAGAGTTGCCCCTGGTAGCCTCGGACATCGCTCAGTTGGACCAACACTTAGAGAAGCACTGGCCTGGGGGGGTTAAAATAAGATGACCCTTGAGTCCGCGAAACCCAAGGGAAAAATAGGCTAGGTGGCGAATGTTAAAACCAATGTTGGGCATTGCTGGAAAAGCTTTACTTAAGGCGAACTGTCAAGGGGTTCCCATTATAGCCCAACCGCGTGAGGAACGCAAAATCCGGGAACATAACACCGATATGACGGAAACTAGGGCGGCAAGAGTGGAACAAAACACCAGGCATAAGGCCGAGCCTTCCACCCTTTACCAAGTATATAGATGCATTAATTAAATAAGATATATAGTGATATCCCAAGAAGTAAACAAATGTTCCAACAAGGAACGGCCTCCAAACTTCACCTGCAACTAGCAACGCTATAAGAGGGCTGAGCAAAGCGGTAACATAGCCAATCAACGGTTTGCTAGGACATGGTGGGTTAGAAGTTTGACATGGCAATTTGGGAGGCTGACAAGCAAGTGGTAGGCATCGTAGCATTGGCATAGCAAAGAGTGAGCAAACTAGCATAGCAAAGATAGTAGTGATTTCGAGGGTGTGATCATCTTGCCTGAAATCCCGCAAGGAAGAAGAACGAGTCCATGAAGAAGACAAATGGACGTAGTCGAACGGATCCTCACAAACGCAACGTTAACGGAACCAACCCGTGTGGTTGTTTGGATGTCTTATGATTGTGCAGTTTCAGTTTAGTCTTTTTTCAGAGAGAGAGAAAGTTTCAGTTTAGTGTCTTCATTGGTAGAACAGAGAAGAGCTCCTGGGCTTGGTTGGATGTGGCACTCTTGGGCTTGGGCACGGTCTCATTGTCCCCTCTGACAAGCTCGGTGCTGCCCTCCGAGGAGCTGGAATAATGGCCTTGGTCACGAACGGCGATCCTGTAGAGGATGCCTTTGTCTGCAGGAGGCTGTTAGCAACAACCGGTGGGAGTGCCACGTGAAAGCCAGCCCATGATCCCAACCCCAGGTGATATGCGAAATCCTTTTTTTGCTTGCATCTGTACTGTGTTTAAAAAAATTTCTTGAACAGGCCGGGTGCCTGACTCTATCAGGTCAGGTGGAAAATGGACGGCAGATAGGGTGTGCATAGTACTACACTGCAGGTTCTTCCTACCTGACTCAGTTCAGGGCCTATCAAGCAGATGAGGAAACAATCCCTGAATGCAGAAATATTGAGCGTGCCAACCAGAAAGCAGAGTGGACAGACAGACACATGGTCATCTCCAATATATAATACCTAAATAGCACATCTTCACTATGTTATACCTCTTGACATGCAGCCTATCCATCTCAACGGCCCTGCCACATTATTGTTCAGTTATCGGGTTACTAGAGAGCCCGACCACAAGTTGCCACATCAACCCTAGTAGAGAAAAAATCTTTAAAGGCCCGGTTCCCGCGTACATCCTTAGTTCGCTTCCCCTACTGCCATCAGTAATGGACGATTCACCCTAATCAAAATAGAAAATCCACCAGCAGCGTATATCCATTAGCCCGACCCTCCTTGATCGAGAGGGATCTGGCGAGCGCAGCGACGCTGCCATGCGAGATTGGTCAACCACCCCTGCCGAGTGATGCACTAACCTCATCGACGGTACCCTGTGTGGCATCCAGTTCTGCCCCAGGGAATCGACCGACAATCTCGATGACGCCGCCCTGACCCCATCGACAGCACCACGCGTCCCCATTGATTCCGCCACATGTGACCTTGGCGAGCCACTCCGCCGCCCACTGCATGAGATGACCTCAGGCGACCCCTAGTGCTAATTGTGCATTCGCTCTTCCGTCGACCAGTGTAGCCTTTCAGCTAAAGGACTCTCCATGGGCTTTCTGGCGAACAGTACAGGTCTCTCCGAACCAGATCTGCTAACAACCCAATGCGTGGAAAAGAGTATTTTCTGTTTTCAATCCTATCTATCCAACCCTTGTGGAGGAGTACCTGGGAAAGGAGGTGGAATGGAGGTTTTGAGGCTATCCAGATAGACGGGCTCGGGCTCTCGCGACTCTCCCTCCCCACGAAACCCTCGCCGCCGCCACCTCCCTAGCCCGTCTCTGGCGGCATCGGGCGGCCCTCGCCAGCTTGCGGATCAGATCCGGGCGCCCCTTCCCCCGCCCTTCCTTCCCCTTCCCTCTTTCTGCCCTCGCTGCCTCTTCGACAGGCGGCCGGGCTGGCTCCCTCGGCCTCTGTTCCCTCCTACTCTCCCCTGTTGTCGCCGGCGGCAGGATCTCCTCTTCCCGCGCGCGTCCTCCCACCCCGGGGCGGGGGGCGGTGGCGGCGTCGCTCGGCCAGGCAGCGGTCCGGTGTCCCAGCGGGGTGGCCAGTGGTGTACGTCGTGGTAGTGCTACTCCTTGGTGGCAAGGCAGGGTGATGTCGCGGGGTGGCCGGCGGCGCGTCCCGAGCTTAGATCTGGGCCCTGTGGGCCCCATCTGGGTCTTAGCAGGTCGGTCCCCGGTGTGGCTTCGTTGTCTTCTGCGTGGTGAGGTAGAGGAGCAGCTCGGACCGGGGGCGGCGACGCCAACGGCGTGCCTTCTGCAGCGCAAGAGCGGAAGCTTTACAGGCCTAGGAGGCCCGGTCAAGCTTGTGGGCCCATGATGTCTGCTACGCAACTTTATTCTTGTAGACTCGTGTTGGGCCTCCAAGTGCAGAGTTTTGTAGGACAATAGCAATTTTCCGTGAAGTGGATGACCTAAGGTTTATCAATCCATGGGAGGTGTAGGATGAAGAAGGTCTCTCTCAAGCAACCCTGCAACCAAATAAAAAAAAGTCTTTTGTGTCCCCAACACACCAAATATAATGCATGGTACTGCCCACTACTCAACTGCTTTGGGTTACTTTGGTAACCTGACTGTTGCTGCTATTAGTTGTGACCACCCTGGTCGTTCTGACTGTTTTGACCATTATGCCCGCCCGGATTACCATTAAATCCTGAACCGGAACTTCCTCCACCATAACCCGGCCCGGATCCTGAGCCGCCGCCAGATCTGTGATCATACCGGAAATTATTAGAATTCTTGAACTCCTGCATAATAAAACAATCCTTCCAAAGGTGGTTTGCTGGCTCCTCCTTCATCCCATGTTTTGGACAGGGCTGGTTTAGCAAATAGTTCAGACGGTTTGGGTTGGGGTTGGGCGCTCCACTATGATTTTTCGGCCTATCCTTGCGCCGCTGGCCATTGTCCTGTACGTTGGTATTAGCCACAAAATCCATCTTGCCATCCACTTTACGCTTGCCTCCTCCGCCATTGCCTACCCAGTGATGTTGCTGACCTTTGGAGCTGCTGTTCTTCTTCCCCTTCCCTGTCTTGTCATCATCAGACTCGGGATCCTTAGTACTATCAGAATCAGCATATTTTACCAAAGCGGCCATGAGGGTTCCCATGTCGGTGCAATGACGCTTCATCCGTCCCAATTTCAACTTCAGGGGCCCAAACCGACAGTTGCCTTCTAGGGTTAATACTGCGGTGTCAGCGTTGATGCAGTCTGAGGAGTGCAACACTTGTGAAACCCGGCGCACCCAATGAGTCGTTGACTCTCCTTCCTCCTGGACGCATGCAGCTAAGTCCACTATCGACATAGGCTGTTTACAGGTATCCTTGAAATTGTTGATAAACCGGGCTCGTAATTGGGCCCACGAACTGATAGAATTAGCGGGCAAGCTTTTTAGCCAAGTACGGGCCGTTCCTTCAAGCATCATGGTGAAGTATTTCGCACACGCCGTGTCATCCACATCAAGCATCTCCATGGCCATCTCATAGCTCTCTACCCATGTCTCTGGTGGTTGATCCACCGTATAATTTGGTACCTTGCGTGGGCCTTTGAAATCCTTGGGCAAACGCACGTTGCGTAAAGTGGGGACGAGGCAAGGCACCCCCAAAGAACTAGAAGTAACACCAGGTTCGATCGAAATGGTTGGTCGAACCGACGTGAGCTGCCGAGCCTAATGTTGTGCGGCTACCTCGGCCTCCCTACGCACTCGGGCCCGGTTCACCACTTCCTGAGCGTCATCAGCCCCACCCGTCGGGTTGTTACCATGGGGTGCTCCACGTCGTTCATTACTCGATACTGCTGGTTCATCCATATGTCTGCTATAGCTCCAGCTCGGACGGGGGGGTCGAGTGGATTCGGTCGCGGCTGTACGAGTACGCTTCCTGTTGGGCCAAAGCTGTCCTCAGAAGTTCCTTGACCCGTCGCGTCTCTACTGCTTGCGGCGAGTCACCTTCAACTGGAATGGCCTCCAGTCGTGCAACAGCGGCAACAAGATTGTCCATTGGGTTGGAGTAGTGACCCGGAGGTGTTAAAGCATCCCGAGGTATAACGGTGTTTTGACGAGGCGGATCGATCTGACGAGGCTGAATCGGTGCACCGGTCCCAGGGGCTTCTGCCCGGTTCCCCTCCAGCGGATTGCCGGCTCTTGACCCTAGAGTGTTGAAAAGGTCTCTGGCCTCGAAAACCGGAGGTAAGCGGTATCGATGCTTCCTTCTCATGACTTTATGTGATGCGCTCTGGTCTAACATAAGCCTGTAGGCCTGTGCGTCTAAAGCAGCCCGTTCTGCGGCCATCCTGGTGTCCTCAGCCACCAGATCCGCCTTGGCCTGGGTGATCTGTTCCTTTACCTTTGCAATCTCCATATTGTGAACGTCCTGATCTGGCGGATTAACTTCCGCCATAAGCACAACCAACGCATCAAATAGCTCTGATAGAACCTGAGCCAGCGGGCGCACAGGGCCTCCTGCCCTGGCGGCCGTTGCTGTTGCTGAACCGGAAATTGTTGCCGCAACTGTCGAAGAATGAAGCGCTGCTTGTGTTCCGGCCATGAATATTCCAACCCGGTTGGGCGGATCAGAGGGGTCCGGAATACTGTCGCCATCGGAATAGCTCCCAATCCGGCCATCTTGTAGTTGATAAAGAGATTCGGTTTCTCCCGTTGAAGATTCGTCACCGGAACGAATGGCAGTCGCCCCGCGAAGCTCCGATCCATCCTCATAACTCCCTCCATGGATCATTCCCATGAAGGCACGCTTCATGGTCGGTTTAACCCGGGCGGATCGCGTACGCTGAGCCGTCTCGACGAGGTCGGTGCAGATGTCCGGCTCAGGGCCCGGTTTACCAATCTTGCCAATGAAAACATGAATGCTACCAAAGGGGACCCGGTACCCGTACTCAATTGAGCCGGCCTCAGGGCCCCAGCCTGCATCGTTGATGTAGAGTTTGCCGCGACGGCTCTTAGTCATCCGGCCTACAGCGTAGCCCTCGAGTCCTTCAAAGCGGCCCTCCAAGAACCGGAAACCATCATGCGATAGCCCCACGGTGGGCGCCAACTGTCATGGTTTTGTCACGGCAGATGTCCTATTGAAAGGACTTAGTCGTGGATCCATCGCTACGGGTTAGCTTGAAGGGGTTAAAGTGGACACAAGGACGCAAGAGAGTTTATACTAGTTCGGCCTCTTCAATGAAGGTAAAGCCTACCTCTAGTTGTGATGGAATTGATGGGTGTTTCGATGACTAGGGAGCAAATAAGCTTCGCCTATGTCTCGAATTGTTGTCTGTTGTCCCTGAACCGCCGCCGGGTCGTCCCCTTATATACATGGGTGACGCCTGCCAGTTCAGAGAGTCCCAACACCGGTTCATACTCGTATCCGGGTTGGTCTCTCCTTGTTCCTAACTTATATTACAAGTATATGCACAAAGCTGATGTACGGCTACAGGTTGTAAACCGACTACGGGCCCTGGGCCTTTATCTGCCTCTTTGGGCTTTAACACCTTTGAACTACTGATGGAGTTAATCCGGCCCAGGTAGGCCGGTTTATGCCCAGTAGTAATATCCCCAACAGTAATAGAAAATCAAACCGGGTAGATAGTCTCCAGATTAAGATTTAACCGTGTTCCGCCAATTTGACAGTTTGAACCGGTTTAAAACTTTGTCGGTTTAAAAATGCAACAAAAATAAAAGAAACAGTTATCAAGGAAAATATTGAAGCAAAGGCAAAGATAAAACCATTTGCAAAAGGAGGCTTATTGAGCCGATCAGATGGTATTACCATGGTCGAACACGACCAAGCTCCCCAATGGTGTAGCTATGGTTCAAGTCCGCCAGGTCCCCAAATGAAACCGTGGCATTATGCCGATCAAGAGGTGTGGCAATGGTTCGGGTTCGACCAAGCCCCCAAGTGATTCTATGGCCTTAGGCCGATCAAGAGGCGTGACTGGTTCAGACTTACCATGTCCCCAAGTGATCTGGTGGCTTTCGCCTATCAAAAGGTGTTGCATTGGTTCGGACACGACCAAGCCCCCAAGTGATGTTTATAAAATTTTCAAGGGGTAAACCGGAGGCCACTTTAAGATAGAACAACTCTGTGTAACCACACATGATGTGAAAAGAACAGAGACCCCGCTTTATGAAGCAGAAGCCCCCATGTGATCAATAATATGTCAGGCCAATAAGGCGGGATACCCATGTTTGAACCGCGCATCATGGCAGCAGGTCCTCTTCGGCAATTTTTAACTTTTTGCAAGAGATAAATTCTTCTTGAACCGAGATCTTGAACCGGATATTGAGAGCTTCAAAGCTTTGTGGGAGACAGCTTTCCCTTGAAGCGGATTTTAAACTGGAATCTTCATTTTTAGACGGAAATTTTCTGATGGCCTTTAAACTCGAACTTGCGAGAAGTTAATTCCTTTTTGAACCGGAAATTCTTAAACCGGATTTGAGAGCTTCAGAGCTTTGTCGGAGAACATATTTCCCTTGAACCGGATTGTAAACCGGAATCCTTTTCTGATGACCCGAAACTTCTTCATTGAGCCGGGATCTTGTAACTGTCATATACTTTCTGAGCCGGAAATCTTCTGACAGCATGATGTGAATCCGGGATCGGGTTATCTTTCCCTCCAACATATTGGGGTTCTTGACTTCACTGAAAAACCGGCAACGTTTTCTAAGTCATATCATTGTAGCCCCCAAGTCTCAAGGTGACTCGAGGAGTTGGCTTGAGATTCTCCATATTTGACCGTGATATAAACCGGCATAACTTGTATATCATTGGTGTTGATAGCACGATGTGAATCCACAGAAGGTTGAGGTGACTGTGGCGGGTTATAAATGATCCTGTATGAGCCGTGTCAGCAACTCGGCCAATGGTTCCTTCCAACTGGCGATTTGAAGTTAACCAAACTATAGTGGCGGCGACTTGTGTGCCTGCCCATTGAGCCATCCAGTGCAGACGGCGGTTGATGATAATTTGCCTCCAATTTGAAAGAAAACCGGGCTACCCAAGCTGTGACTTGCTCATACTCAATAAACAGCTCATGCAGACAGGTGCGGCCCGATATGTTGATGTAGACTAGGCCTCAGGGGCGGCGATTTACGCACGTCCATTGACAACGAGCAGACACGATCCCAGCAAGCCGATGCAGACCGGGCCGCCAGGGCAGCAGCTTGTGTGCGTCCATTCATCATGTGACATGATCCGGTTTATCACCACGCGGGATATTATCAACCCGTGCTCCAAATCCATAGTATAAACCACATTTGTAATGAATAATGGTCCTGTATATAAAAAAGATACAAACCAACGTAATTGTTCTTTGACAAAAACAATATGTGTCCAAACTAGATTTAGATGGATTTCACCTAATATGTTAGGCCGAAAATTATCCGTCACGGACTTAATGATCACCGGATGAAGCTGAAATCAATCACGGGTTAACCGGCCGCAGTATGGTAAGCCGGTGTAGACGGGTGAACCGGTCGTGACGTTTGTAAGCCGGCGCGGACAACGAGTCGGCCGCATGCACGCACGGATGTAAACCGAACAGCGGGGCGGTGATTTGCACATGTATCCGTCGAGCAGCATGGCCCGGAGGAACACCAATACAAAATTATGCTGGCACGCTCTATGTCCGCGGTATAACAATACCCTTGTCAAAAATAATTATCCTGCATAAAAACATTGTAGACGACGGCAAAGATAAATTGCTCTTTGACAAAAAACAATATATGCTAAATAAACAAACTTAGATGGATGTCACCTGATTTGCTTGGACGACTGATGATCATACTGCGCACATCGCCAGACTTGTCAGGTCATAATACCTTCTTGGTAGACAAACTTTGATGTAATAGTTGGCATAGGAATTTGTGCACTTGAACAGTTTGATTCCTCTCACGAATTAATGATACATCATCATGCTTTGGCTAATCTGGCTATCGTCAAAGCTTGTTGTGTATCCGGCCTCAGCCAATATTATGCTGATCTTGGACTGTCTTGCTTGATGGGAGTACCAGTACACACGGAACGATGACAACACCTGCATATTTCGTCAGAGCACTTGTGGAGACTTAATGGACTGCGCGATCACAAGCAGCAGGTTTTTTTATCACAGACCAAAGGAGACTGTAGTTGAGCGGCAAAGGTAGCAGCGAGGCGCATCAGAGGCGCACAGACGGCGCGACTTCTGACGACGACGGCTTGAAACGGCGGAAACCGGCCCGGCGCGACAGAGTGTGACTCGTAGCAGAAGACGAAGCGGCAGTCTTGGCACGGGCGCGGTCGCGGCGGCTCAACGGGGTCCATCAGAAATGGACACGACGACTCACCCGGGGCGGCCCAAGGTGGACGGCTCGACGGCGGGTCAGAGGCGCAGTAGGGGCCGTGGCCGTGCGACAATTGGAGGCGCAGCGATTTGACCCGGCGGCGGCCATGAATGTAGATGAGCCAGCTTGAGGCAGTTTGCCGTAGAAACGGAGGTGGCGTGCCACGACGGAATGGCAAGAGGCGTGCGTACCTTTATTACAGCAGCAGCTCGGTACTGCGGCGGCGATGATAGGCCGGGTCAACTCGTGATGGCAGGTTGAAGCGCAGTGCAATCGTGGGGTCGCAGTGCAATCGTGGGGTCGCAGAGCCCAACTGTGTCAGAGGCGGGTGGCGGCGACGGCATCGCCGGAGCAGCATTTTGGAGATGGCGGGTCGCACAGCGGGCTTGGCGCAAGGTGATGGCGGAGTCCGCGCCCTTCCCTGGCTCTCGGCCAGCTTGACGGCACCTTGCACGCCGCGGGCGACTCGGCAACGGAGCAGAATCCAGGTCGCGGTCTTGCTGTACAGAACACCCCTTCCAAAATTTCTCCGGACCCCTTGGGGCTTAACCCTTGCCCACACGCACGTGTTGATATAGATTGATCTGACGCGGTGTACGACAGCTGGAACACAATTCCTGTCGGCCTCGGCGATATGCGACTCTCGTGTGGTGTGGAACGGCAGTACTGGCGGCCGATCTCATTAGCCTGTGGCCCATAAAAAAATATGTCTCTGTCTCGGACTCGGCGGATTATCCGCCGCCTGCAGAACACATCGTCAATCTTGACTGATGAATTTATTGTTGATGTGAATTTTTCACGCCAGCTCTCGTCGAACCGGAAAATTGCAAACTTTTTGATCCCTGTGAAAAATCCCTTCAAGAACTCAACACCACCATGCGCAGGCCCCACGGTGGGCGCCAACTGTCGTGGATTTGTCACGGCAGATGTCCTTAGTGTCAGGACTTAGTCACGAGGCCAACGCATCTATGTGGTTATGTGGTAGCTTGAGAGGGGTTGAGTGGGATGAGAGATGCAGGGCGGATCAACACACAAGACAAGGATTTAGACAGCTTCGGGCCCCGGGAAACATCATCCAGAATAGCCCTACATGCTGTTTGTGGCTAGGTCTCATTATCATCACGAGGGAGTCGCCGTAAACCGGCTCTCCTCTTTGTGTCTAGCCCTAAGATTGTTTCTCTTGCTTGTCGCTTGTCCCTCTTTGGGGAGCCCTCCCCTCCTTATATATGTTGAAGGAGCGGGTTACATGTGGAGTCCTATTAGGATTATGACTAGTCTATCTTTAATACAAACCGGATACAAGTCCTGGTCTTAACTCCTTGTAAGGTAAATATTCCTCATGCCTTTCCTCTTAAACCGGCCCACCATAGTATGAACCGGCCTTCTGGGCCATGGGCCTCGTCATCCATCTGACCCGCCCGCCGGGTTAATAATGAACCGCCAAGACCGGGCGGGTAGCCGGTGAACCGCCAAGCTCCGGGCGGGTTACCAGTGAGTCATCCAGTCTGGCCGGTTTATACTTCCGGTCGGTTTACGCCACGGGGTATATCCCCGACAGGATCCATGTATGAGAACAAAGTATGGACTTTGATTGACTTGCCCGATGATCGGTGAGTCATTAAGAATAAATGGATCTTCAAGAGGAAGACGGACGCTGATAGTAGTGTTACTATCTACAAAGCTCGAATTGTCGGAAAAATGTTTTTGACAAGTTCAAGGTGTTGACTACGATGAGATTTTCTCACTCGTATCGTTGATTAAAAGTCTGTCCGAATCATGTTAGCAGTTGCCGCATTTTATGCAATATGGAAAATGGATATCAAAACTACATTTCTTAATGGATTTATTAAAGAAGAGTTGTATATGATGCAAACAGAAGGTTTTATCGATCCTAAAGGTGCTAACAAAGTGAGCAAGCTCCAGCGATCCATCTATGGACTGGTGCAAGCATCTCGGAGTTGGAATATATGGTTTGACAAAATGATCAAAGCATATGGTTTTATACAGACTTGCCGTGAAGCCTGTATTTACAAGAAAGTGAGTGGGAGCACTACAACATTTCTGATAAGTATATGTGAATGACATATTGTTGATCAGAAATAATGTAGAATTTTCTAGAAAGCATAAAGGAGTGTTTGGAAAGAGTTTTTCAAAGAAAGACCTCGATGAAGGTGCTTACACATTGAGCATTAAGATCTATAGAGATAGATCAAGACGCTTGATAAGTTTTTTCAATGAGTACATATCTTGACAAGATTTTCAAGTAGTTCAAAATGGAACAGTCAAAGAAGTAGTTGTTGCATGTGTTGCAAGGTGTGAAGTTGAGTAAAGACTCAAAACCCGACCATGGCAGAAAATAGAAAGAGAATGAAAAGTCATTCCCTATGCCTCAGTCACAGGTTCTATAAAGTATGCTATGCTGTTCGCCAGTCCTATTGTATACCTTAGCATTTTTCTGGAAAGGGAGTACGATGGTGATCTAAGATTAGATCACTGGACAGCGGTCAAAATTATCCTTAGAGGACTAAGGAAATATTTCTCGGTTATGGAGGTAATAAAAGAGTTCGTCGTAAAGAGTTACGTAGATGCAAGCTTTTTACATCGATCTAGATGATTCTAAGTCTCGATCTGGATACATATTGAAAGTGGGAGCAATTAACTAGAGTATCTGCGTGCAGAGCATTGTAGACATAGAAATTTGCGAGATACATACGGATATAAATGTTGCAGACCCGTTGACTAAATTTCTCTAACAAGAAAAACATGATCACTCTTTGGGTGTTAATCACATAGCGATGTGAACTAGATTATTGACTATAGTAAACCCTTTTGGTGTTAGTCACATGGAGATGTGAACTAATCACATAAAGATGTGAACTATTGGTGTTAAATCACATGATGATGTGAACTAGATTATTGACTCTAGTGCAAGTGGGAGACTGAAGGAAATATGCCCTAGAGGCAATAATAAAGTTATTATTTATTTCCTTATATCATGATAAATGTTTATTATTCATGCTATAATTGTATTAACCGGAAACATGATACATGTGTGAATACATAGACAAACAGAGTGTCACTAGTATGCCTCTACCTGACTAGCTCGTTGATCAAAGATGGTTATGTTTCCTAGCCATAGATATGAGTTGTCATTTGATTAAAGGGATCACATCATTAGGAGAATGATGTGATTGACTTGACCCATTCCGTTAGCTTAGCACTTGATCGTTTAGTATGTTGCTATTGCTTTCTTCATGACTTATACATGTTCCTATGACTATGAGATTATGCAACTCCCGTTTACCGGAGGAACACTTTGTGTGCTACCAAACATCACAACGTAACTGGGTGAATATAAAGGTGCTCTACAGGTGTCTCCGAAGGTACTTGTTGAGTTGGCATATTTCGAGATTAGGATTTGTCACTCCGATTGTCGGAGAGGTATCTCTGGGCCCACACGGTAATGCACATCACTATAAGCCTTGCAAGCATTGTAACTAATGAGTTAGTTGCAGGATGATGTATTACGGAATGAGTAAAGAGACTTTCCAGTAACGAGATTGAACTAGGTATTGAGATACCGGCGATCGAATCTCGGGGAAGTAACATACCGATGACAAAGGGAACAACGTATGTTGTTATGCGGTTTGACCGATAAAGATCTTCCTAGAATATGTGGGAGCCAACATGAGCATCCAGGTTCCGCTATTGGTTGTTGACCGGAGACGTGTCTCGGTCATGTCTACATAGTTCTCGAACCCGTACGGACCACACGCTTAAAGTTCGGTGACGATCGGTATTATGAGTTTTTGTGTTTTGATGTACCGAAGGTAGTTCGGAGTCTCGGACATGATCACGGACATGTCGAGGAGTCTCTAAATGGTCGAGACGTAAAGATTGATATATTGGACGACTATGTTCAGACACCGGAGAGGTTCCGGAATGTTTCGGACATATACCAAGTATCAGGGGGTTACCGGAACCCCCGAGGGCTTAATGAGCCTACATGGGCCTTAGTGGAAATAGAGGGAAGCAAGGGAAGTGTGGGGCACGCCCCCCAAGGCCCAAACCGAATTGTTTTAGGGCAAGGGGGCCAGCCCCCTCTTTCCTTCTCCTCCTCTCCCTTTCCTTCCCCCTCTCCTACTCCTTCTAGGAAAGGGAGGGCTCCCCCTCTTGGCGCGCCTCTCCCTGGCCGGCCATCTCCTCCCCTTGCTCCTTTATATATGGGGGCAGGGGCACCCCATAGACACAACGATTAATCATTGATCTCTTAGCCGTGTGCGGTGCCCCCCTCCACCATAATCCACCTCGATCATATCGTAGCGGTGCTTAGGCGAAGCCCTGCGTCGGTAGCATCATCATCACCGTCACCACGCCGTCGTGCTGACGAAACTCTCCTATGAAGCTTTGCTGGATCAGAGCTCGCGGGACGTCATCGAGTTGAACGTGTGCAGAACTCAGAGGTGCCGTGCGTTCGGTACTTGGATCGGTCAGATTGTGAAGACGTACGACTACATCAACCGCGTTGTGCTAACGCTTCCGCATTCGGTCTACGAGGATACGTGGACACACTCTCCCCTCTCGTTGCTATTCATCACCATGATCCTGTGTGTGCGTAGGAATTTTTTTGAAATTAGTACGTTCCCCAACATGTTGGGCCTCTAAGCGCATAGTTTTGTAGGACAGTAGCAATTTTCCCTCAAGTGGATGACCTAAGGTTTATCAATCCATGGGAGGCGTAGGATGAAGATAGTCTCTCTCAAACAACCCTACAACCGAATACAAGAAATCTCTTGTGTCCCCAACACACCTAGTAGAATGGCAAATTGTATAGGTACACTAGTTCGGCGAAGAGATGGTGATACAAGTGTAATATGGATGGTAGAAATATATTTTTATAATCTGAATAAATAAAAACAGCAAGGTAGCAAATAGTAAACGGGCACAAAAATTGTATTGCAATGCTTGAAAATGAGGCCTAGGGTCCGTACTTTCGCTAGTGCAATCTCTCAACAATGCTAATATAATTGGATCATATAACCATCCCTCAACATGCAATGAAGAATCACTCCAAAGTTCCTATCTAGCGGAGAACATAAGAAGAACTCGTTTGTAGGGTATGAAACCACCTCGAAGCTATTCTTTCCGATCGATCTATCCAAGAGTTCGTACTAAAATATTACCAAATAATTTCAGATTCATAATACTCAATCCAACACAAAGAACCTCAAAGAGTGCCCCAAGATTTCTATCAGGGAAACAAAAGACGAGAACATGCATCAACCCCTATGCATAGATTACCCCAATGTCACCGTGGGAATCCGCGAGTTAAATGCCAAAACACATATCAAGTGAATCAATATGATACCCCATTGTCACTACTAGTATTCATATGCAAGACATATATCAAGTTCTCTCAAATCCATAAAAGTATTCAATCCGATAACAACGAAATCTCAAAGGGAAAAACTCAACTCACCACAGCAAGATAGAGAGGGGAAAACTCCATATGATCCGACTATATTAACAAAGCCCGCTATACATCAAGATCGTGACATCTCAAGAACATGAGAGAGATAGAGATAGAGAGAGAGAGAGAGAGAGAGAGAGAGAGAGAGAGAGAGATTAAACACATAGCTACTGGTACAAACCCTTAGCCCCGAGGGTGGACTACTCCCTCATCGTGGTGGCCGCGAGATGATGAAGATGGCCACCGGTGATGATTTCCCCCTCCGGCAGATTGCTGAAACGGGGTCTAGATTGGTTTTCGGTGGCTACAGAGCCTTGCGGCGGTGGAACTTTTGATCTAGGTTAACCCCGAGGGTTTTTGGAATATTTGGGATTTTATAGGGCAAAGAGGGGGTGCGGGAGGCCACCGAGGTGGGCACAACCCACCTGGGCGCGCCTGGGCCCCCAGGCACGCCCTGGTGGGTTGTGTTGGAAATATGCCCTAGAGGCAATAATAAATTGGTTATTATTATATTATATTTCATTGTTCTTGATAATCGTTTATTATCCATGCTAGAATTGTATTGATAGGAAACTCAGATACATGTGTGGATACATAGACAACACCATGTCCCTAGTAAGCCTCTAGTTGACTAGCTCGTTGATCAATAGATGGTTACGGTTTCCTGACCATGGACATTGGATGTCGTTGATAACGGGATCACATCATTAGGAGAATGATGTGATGGACAAGACCCAATCCTAAGCCTAGCACAAGATCGTGTAGTTCGTATGCTAAAGCTTTTCTAATGTCAAGTATCATTTCCTTAGACCATGAGATTGTGCAACTCCCGGATGCCGTAGGAGTGCTTTGGGTGTGCCAAACATCACAACGTAACTGGGTGGCTATAAAGGTGCACTACGGGTATCTCTGAAAGTGTCTGTTGGGTTGGCACGAATCGAGAATGGGATTTGTCACTCCGTGTAAACGGAGAGGTATCTCTGGGCCCACTCGGTAGGACATCATCATAATGTGCACAATGTGATCAAGGAGTTGATCATGGGATGATGTGTTACGGAACGAGTAAAGAGACTTGCCAGTAACGAGATTGAACAAGGTATCGGGATACCGACGATCGAATCTCGGGCAAGTATCGTACCGATAGACAAAGGGAATTGTATACGGGATTGATTGAATCCTTGACATCGTGGTTCATCCGATGAGATCATCGTGGAGCATGTAGGAACCAACATGGGTATCCAGATCCCATTGTTGGTTATTGGCCGGAGAGTTGTCTCGGCCATGTCTGCATCACTCCCGAACCCGTAGGGTCTACACACTTATGGTTCGATGACACTAGGGTTTATAGGGAAAGTATGTACGCGGTTACCGAATGTTGTTCGGAGTCCTGGATGAGATCCGGAACGTCACGAGGAGTTCCGAAATGGTCCGGAGGTAAAGATTGATATATAGGAAGTATGGTTTTGGCCACTGGAAGTGTTCCGGGCATCACCGGTAGTGTACCGGGACCACCGGAGGGGTCCGGGGGTCCACCGGGAGGGGCCAGCGGCCCCAGAGGCCTACATGGGACAATAGTGGGAAGGGACCAGCCCCTAGGTGGGCTGGGGCGCGTCCCACCAAGGCCCAAGGCGCCTCCAAGAGGGGAAGGGGGCAAACCCTAGGGCAGATGGGCCCTAAGGCCCACCCGAGGTGCGCCTTCCCCTCTCCCCCTTGTGGTCGCCACCCTAGATGGGATCTAGGGCTGCCGCACCCCTTGGGGTGGAAACCCTAGGTGGGGCGCAGCCCTCCCTCTCCCCCTATATATATAGTGGAGGCAAAGGGGCAGCCCAACACACGAAGTTCTTCCCATGTTGGCGCAGCCCTACCCCTCCCTCCTCGTCTCTCGTAGTGCTTGGCGAAGCCCTGCTGGAGTCCCGCGCTCCTCCACCACCACCACGTCGTCGTGCTGCTGCTGGACGGAGTCTTCCCCAGCCTCTCCTTCTCCCCTTGATGGATCAACGCGTTGGAGACGTCACCGGGTTGCACGTGTGTTGAACGCGGAGGCGCCGTGGTTCGGCGCTTAGATCGGAATCAACCGCGATCTGAATCGCTACGAGTACGACTCCTTCATCCCCATTCTTGCAGCTCTTCCGCTTAGCGATCTACAAGGGTATGTAGATGCACTCTCCTTCCCCTCATTGCTAGATTACTCCATAGATTGATCTTGGTGATGCGTACAAAATTTTAAATTTCTGCTACGATCCCCAACAGGTTGTGCCCCCCTCGGGGCACCCCCCCAAGTGCTGCTCTGGCCCATTGGGGGTTTTCTAGTCCATAAAAAATCCACAAAAAGTTTCACGGTGTTTGGACTCCGTTTGATATTTATTTCCTGCGATGTAAAAAACAAGCAAAAAACAGCAACTGGAACTAGGCACTGGGTCAATAGGTTAGTCCCAAAAAATGAAATAAAGTTGATATAAAATGATTGTAAAACATCAAAGAATGATAATAAAACAGCATGAATACTTCATAAATTATAGATATGTTGGAGACGTATCAATATCTCCAGTGAATTGGTATATCCAGTTTCTAGGAAATGAAAAAATGCAGTGAGCTATCACCGCTGCAAATGAAGCTACCGCTATCAGAATTACACGGGAGAACTATCGCCGCTGGAAATGCGTGGGAAATCATCTTTCATAAAACATTGATTTGATCTTTATTGAAGCTTTTTAATAGTAATGGAAATTTGTTATTGAAGTAGATTGGTCTAGTTGGTACAGATTAAGTGACTTCCATTGATTTGTCGAGGTACATCATATGTATATCTTGTCAGTGATCTGCCTTGCATTCATTGAGCCATAAAAAATCCCTCACTTTTTGTACTTTATTTAAAATATGACTAATTACGAGTAGGATGCACCTTATGGGAGATCTGCCATCCATCATTCGTGGGGATATGTCACAAGTGTGTCAAGTTGGTGATCTGCCTTCCATTCATTGTGCTGTAGAAAAGCCACCAGCTTTTATTGTTTATTTTAAAATGGCTGATTGCGAGTAGGATGCTCATCTGATGGGAGAAAAAG
>NC_041384.1:746432161-746436741 GCF_002162155.2 Triticum dicoccoides
CTAGTTGTATCTTGCATATATCTCCAGTTAATTAGGATTTCTAGTTTCTATGTAATGAATAGATGCAGTGACCTATCACTCCTGCAAATGTGTGGGAAAGCTATTTCTTTCAAAATTATGAGAGAAACTATTGTTGCTAGAAATACGCGAGAAATCATTGTTAAAAAAACTTTAATCTGATCTTAATAGCACAATTTTATTTTATTAATAGGGATTTGAGATTGAAATAGACTGATCAAGTTTGCATGGATTAAATGACTTCCATTTATTCATGGGGATATGTCACATGTATAACATGTCGATGATATGCCTTGTTTTCATTGTGCCATAAAAAATCCGCTGCCTTTTGTAGTTTATATAAAATATGAATGAAAGTATGCATAAGATGTTGCTCTTAAAACTAAACTACTGGTGTTTTCAACTCTAAACCGTGCCCAAGGTATTTTATTCGTAACTCCAAAACCATTTATCTGAATTGAGCAAAATGATATATCATTGAAAAGCTAGTGAAAAGGACTAGCTATTTCATGTGTTTTTTAAATGCAATGGTTCAAGAACAGTTTTAAATACATTTAAATTCATTCTGAATGAAATAAACAAAAAAAGTTGAACTGTTTATCCGAATGGAGCACATAGTGTACACTTAGAAAGTGATTGAATAGGGAAATTTTTTCAAGTAGACTTCTTCAAACTAATGAAAGTTTAAGATGAGCATTCAAAACACCGAAAAATGTCAGAAATTTATTGTTTTTAAACTGCGTTGGGATGAGCATGTGAACTTCTAGTAGCGAGCCTAACTAGGTTTTTTTTGCTTATCTCTCATCCCGAACATCTAGGGTCGGGATTTCTGAACTTCTATATTTATACCATCGAACTGTCTACTTTGTTTTCTTATGAGTTTCTAGGTACTATTCCATCTATTTATTTCTCTCTTTCTTAGAAACTCCTCAGATTAACATATGGACTTCCATATAACATAACATATGGACTTCCATATATATGTACGCACATGAACTTCTTATGTTAGTCTCGAGAAATGCCTCCATTTTTTCCATGCAAATTTCAAGAAGTGAATGTATAGACTTCTCTAATTTCCATGGTGAACTTTCGTGACTCTGAACTTCTGTAACTTGTCCCATGATGTTCTTGCCCTTTCTGATGAATACATGTTGTTTAATTTTTTTTTATTTTGCCTTTACTTTTTATATAATTTTCCCTGAATGTTTTACTTGAACTTCTAAATTTTTAAACCGTGAGATTCCCTTTTAAACTTCATTTTCAGTTTTTTCTTCTAAAATTTTGAATTTTTTAAGTGCTACTTTTATTTTATTTTCTCATGATCTAAACTGGTTACATCCTTTGAACTTCTTTCATTTTTAAGTTTTATTATTATTATTTTCTTTCTTCTCAACCAAATAAGTTTCATCCTTTGAACATTTAGGGTTTGATTTTTTTTAGTTACCAGGAATTTGTAGTGGACATGTAGGTATATTGTTCTTTATCAAACTTCCAGATCCACCGAGGATGAACTTCTAAAGCTTTTGTGCATTTTTTAACTTTTATTGTATTTTATTTTCATAAACTTACTTGCGTTCAATTTTTGAAATTCCTGAATTTTTTAGCCCCACGAAGTTCTTTTTGTGGTGGAACTTCCTTGGGTGCTATTTATGCACTTCTCGAGTTAGTTTTGCGAAATGCCTTTGATGATTTTGCACATAAACTTCATGAAGTGATGGTATTGACTTTCTCCGACTTCTAAGGTGAGATTTTTCACGCCTCCAAAGTTTTGCAAATTTTGTCTCATTAGCTTCCTGGCTTTTTTGGTGAATTCACATGTTCTTTTAACCTTTGTTATCTTAACTTTTCTGGATGTTGTCTATAAACTTCCAAATAATTCACAATTGGTTTTTGGACTTTATATTCATTTTTTGGCAACTATGAACTTCCATCTTTTAGTCTAGTGAAATTCCAAAGACGTTTCTGCAATCTCCCAACTTTATTGAATTCTGTATTTTAAAATATATCTGGCTATTTCATCTAGACTATCATAACTTTGCAATATGAACTTCATTTTATTTTTAAATTTTCCATCTCTTATTTAACTTTTTTTACCTTTTCTATTTGAGCATGTGAAATTCTAGTGACAGCCTTTTTCGATGTTTAAACAAATAGTTCACGATAGTATGGGAACTCAAAGTAAAGACATTGTGATTTTTTAAGTGAATTTCGTGATTTTTTTAGAGTATATATATTTTTCGTCCCAAAATTCTTGAACCTCTTGTTGTGTAACCGTCCCGTGTTTTCCCATGTGAACTTTGAGGGTTTGTAGCTACTTTTTATTTAGTGACCTTCTTTATATTTTTCACGTGACTTTTTCTAAAACATCAAACTGCACTGTTATTTTAGCTTGAACCTCTTTGTTTTAACTTGAATTTCCCTATTGGTCGGTTTGTATGGAAAATATGAACTTTCCTTATCAGATGCTAGTGTGTCCAATTCCAGAAACAAAAGAATTTTTTTCCCATGCAGGAACATCTAAGACAAGTAATGATTTAAGCGAGCAGGAAATCACAAAGGACATAACAAGATATTTCTGAAGAATGTTCTCCCGGTTTGTTTCATAGTACACCCAAGAAGCAACACACAGACGGGAATGAAGACGCCAGTGGAGTAGCACCATGGACTGTGGCAAAAGAGATTGGTGGTAGCTGGGGAAAATTGCGGTGTTGCGGGTGTAGGACCGCCGAAGCAGTGCCATGGACGGGGGACAAGGGCTATGGTAACAGGAGCTCCATAGTGTCATTGGCTTGGGGACCGGAGCTAGAGCAGTCGACGGGTGGGGGGAGATGATGGTGTAGCAGGGGGAATGCAGGCAGCATAGCGGCATGACCGTGGTCGGGGACCTCGATGGGATCTCTCGTGCTACCGGGAGATGAGGGCGTGGTGGCGCCATTAGTGCTGGAGAAGTGTTGGAACCATGCGGGCCGCATCGTTGGGGTGCGGGGCACCGCAGGGTTAAGGCGAGGTAGCGAGGAGCGGCGGCTGGATGCAGAACAACGCAAGTGATCCTGGGGCGGTGTGAGTTGCAGCAGCAGCACACAGGACTGGGTCGCGGTGGCACATGGGCACTAGCTAGTTGGGCAGCCCGCAGGGTCCGACAGCAGCCACGCATGTCGATGGTGGGGAGCGACGCAGTTGATCCAGGCACGGCGGTAGTTGGAGATGGAGGTGCGGAGGTAGCGCTCGTGGTGCGACAACAAGATGGGTTGCATGCTGGGCCAACAATGGCGAACACGGGGAGGTGGGTTGGAATGTAGGAGATGGGATTAGGGTGGGTTTTTTTTCTCTCTCTTTTTTAGCCTCCTCGGTTCGTTCGGTTTTCCAGATCTCGGGAACTAGGGCCTGCTCATATATAGGGGGGTCGACTGCAAAATATATTACAGTTCTGTCGTACAGTTGTGTTGTGTTGCATGTTGTTCTCGCCCACATGGCATGCGCGTTACGTGTATGGATAGAATGTGCATGTTGTGTGGAGGGGTTTGGATTGTGATATGCATTTGCTAGTTAAATGACTAGATTTTCATATCGTCGATCCCGGGTCCCGACACTTGCAAGGTACCCGTACTCCGAAACCCGGCCCCTTTGAACACTATTTGTAAGGAGGGGAGAAATGTCTCCTCACAAGTTTCTTCAAGTGATAGTGTATGGGGCAACCGATGAAATGGAATGCAGACACCTAGTTCCAAACTTTGCCAAAGTTGAGTTCTCACTTTGTCTTCGTGAAGCAAATGAGGCTGCACACTTATTAGCAAGCAATGCTTTTAGTCATAGAACTTTTTGTTTTTGGGAATCTATTACCCCAGACTTTATTTCTCATGCTATTGTAAACGATCTTGCTGTCATTTGAGGAATAAAGTCTTGTTGGCCCCCAAAAAAAGTGATAGTGTATGGGGAGCTCTTTATTACCTAGGGATGCTTTTTTTTACGCCTTGACGGATAGCTTTATTGATCAATCAAATTTACATCGTACGCTAAAAACTTTACAATAAAATCAGGCGGTGCATCCACCCACAAGGATGGAGTGTTTGCACAACCCCAACTAGCTAGCTCATGAGCAACACAATTTGATTCCCGATTGCAATGCTCGATAGTCACCTTCCCTATGTCCCTGAGTAGAATTCTACACTCTTCGAAGATTGGAGCTGCCACCATAGCATGACCTTCGTTCAGTTGAAGGGAATCCACCACAACAGTATTGTCCATCCTCACCATTACATTGCTGCACCCAAGATTCAACAATAACTTTAGATCTTCGCGTAGTGCCGCCGCTTCTGCTGAAACCACGTCTCTGACATGCAGCAGATTGGCAGTAGTTGCTGCAATGAAACCTCCGTGATTGTCCTTGGCCACCGCTCCACACCCACCTGAGTGGTCGCTCTCCTGGAAAGAAGCATTGAGATTTAGGATTTGTTGGTATTACCTAGGGATGCTTAACAAATGATCAAATGTACCCTCATGGTGAATATGTGGGAGGGCTGAAGGCGGTAATCTTTTAGTCCATGAGACTGTGACTTCCCAAT
>NC_041384.1:746436891-746437681 GCF_002162155.2 Triticum dicoccoides
TAACGATCGAGGAAACTACGCATTAGTTAGCCGTAAACGTACCAATTTTATCTACTTGCACGTACTAGTCCCCCCCCCTAATCTCAAGCAATATGGAGAAAAGAAAAAAGGTCCATGAGAAGCCATGTACTGAACCCTCCTTGTCTCAAGTATAAAAACAGGAAAAAGAATAGGCCCATGAGATGCCTACCGGCCTCTACTAAGTCTCATAGGCCCTATCATACTTAGAGTCTTTTTTGTGAATCGTGTGTAGTTAGACTCTGCCGTGATTGTCTCAAAAAAAAAAGTTAGACGCTGCCGTGATTAACGCAAGCAGTTAGCGATAGCGCAATCAATTATTGTATTATTATTTTTAATTCTCATCTTGTACTGTATATGGCAAAATTATATAAACAGATTTTTGCTCTTTTGCTTGCGTGATGTATGACGCCAATTCTGAAAATTGTAGATCAGCGGTTATAAAGAGAAAATGTCGTCAAACACCGTAAAAAATATTTCATTTTGATGCATCGTTTGATAGAAGACGACTTCGCTTTGGCATTGCATGATAATCCATATGGAAATAAGGTTTATCAGCTAAATTCTCTTCCGATGAAACTACTTTTCCTTTTTATTTTACTGACATCGTAGAGTCAGATTTAAACTTATGCAAATAAAACATGTTCTACAACTCCTAAGTGATAATTTTTTATAGTATTATGGTAGATATTTTTACCATTTTATATAGCGTCGAAGTGGTAAATTATTATATAAAAGCAAAATTGTTTTTATTTGCATTGGCCCCTATGTT
>NC_041384.1:746437949-746495178 GCF_002162155.2 Triticum dicoccoides
GGGGTAATTTTTTCATCATATCAATGTTTTCTTCTTGAGCTTGGTCTTCTTTGCTTCTTTGCCTTCAGCTTTCACTTGTTCTTTTATACTCTCTTCCCATTTTGACATGGTCTTTTATTCACTCTTCCTATTTTGACTTGGTCTTTTATTTTCTCTTCCTATTTTTACTTGTTTGGACTTTTGTTCACCGGGGTGGTTTGCCTGGACCCGCGGTAGCTTGCTTGGACTTGTGTTGACTTCGTTTGCCCTTTGTTGACCATCCAGCGACTGCCATGTAGGACTCGGGAGGGATCCAATACAAAAGTTTAGCTATTCCCTCAACATCACATATACTTGGCATCCAGCCATAAGAAAGCAAAGCTTGACATTTAGCCAAACATAGAAGCAAAATATTCCAGCATAATAAAGGGATGGCAGCAAAGCCTCTGCCTATATATGAAAGCAAAGCTTGACATATCTTTGGCGTGACCATAAATTGACGTATCCCTTTATTTGCGATAAAAGTCCATTTAACGCCAAATACAAGTAATGATAAAAATCCTAGATCCATACACTATTAGCCTTGCTCTGATATCGTTAACTGCAACCGCACATACAACATTGCTACCTTTATTGCGTTAAATTTGCATTAGGTACATCATTATCCATATAAAGCGCATACATGGTTGCTACCTTTGTTGCATTAAATTGGCAACATGTTGCGGCGCATAAAGCAGCTGCATTTTTAGCGATACTTTATCTGTCAGCCATACAGTGATACTCCCTCTATGTAGGCTTGTAGCTCCATGGACTAATCTGCTTGACGCCCTTGCGGATGTTGGCCTGCCAGCAGAAACATTTTTGCATTATTTTATTTGCATGCGTATGTGATGTGAAATAACTGATAAGAACAGGTGTGCACCAAATTTAGTTTAATTTCAGCCTTTTGTGCACTTCTATTCTTCTAGATTCTTGAGAAATTTGTGAATTTTCAGCGCAGCGGATAGCTCGAGAGTGACTAAAACAGCAGTAGGGGGGATGGGCGGATGTTCGCTCGAGACTCGATTTGGGAGTAAGATCCAAATTTTCAAAATTGATAATGTGCCCATGTCATGGAGACCGCATACAGAATGAACTTCAGAAACTTTTCTACCAGATTAGATTGTTGGTGTGTGTGTGTGTGTGTGTGTGTGTGTGTGTGTGTGTGTTCTGTTGTTTAGGAAATGGTAACATGCACAAAAATAGTTTGCTTAAAACATGCATTTGAGCTCGGGGTCGGAATAGGACTTTCGTTTTTTACTTGTTATTTTTTTCATATAACCAAAAGTAATAGCTACAGTAGAGGAGTGCAAACTCTGTCCTAGGAAGAAACAGAGCAGAGAGAATAGAGAAGAGAACTCACCCAGAGATGCGATCTGGACATAGTGGGAAGGCTTCGGTTCCTCCGAAACCTGGTGATCCTCACCGACCCCTTGCGGCCGTCGTCACCTACCTCGCCATCCTCCGAGTCCTCGCGCCCATCGGCTTGCCTGCGGCTGTTGTCATCAAAGAAGTAGGACATGGACGAAGACGACGACGAGGACGCCGACGACGCCGCCGGCGAGAGGCATGACCCGTCCGGCGCCACGGCGTAGAGCTGACAGTGGCCGCCCTCCTTGCTGCCCGCTGATGCCGTTGCGGTTGCCGCGCCCTTCCTCCAAACAAACAGGCCCCCGCCGCCGCGCAGACTCATCTGACAGCTTGCTGTCCTCGCGATCCTCCTAAGCGGCCTCGGCGGCTTGTTTCCGCCGCCGAAGTAGGGGCCCTGGAGCACGGTCTTGGGGGAGGAGAGCGGGTGCTCCGCCGCTTGCAGCCGCGGCGGCAGCTTCAGCTTCAGCAGCACGGGGCGCGCATGGGCAGGGGCACCGTCCTCGTGACCGCCGGCCACTCTGGCAGTCGGGCCGCCGTCCGCAAGAACGACTGGGCTCGCGGTCGCGGTTGCAGCGGAAGGGAGCAACAGAGCGCTTGGCCGGGCTGCACGCAGCTTGGGTTTCCCCGGCGCGTCCTCCCAGAGAAACGGCACCGTGACGTGTGACCGGAACGGCGGCGGGGACGGGCACGCCGGCGAGGAGTCGAGGTCGAGCAGCTTGCTCGTAAGCGATCGAGCGCGCATATGGTAGAGCGTGGGCGCCTTGCCGGTGCTCATCGTCGTAGCCTCTCCCGCTCGCAAGACGATCGTCGTGGAGTGGTGCAGAATGTAAGGGGTGGTCACACACGACGAGTGAAGTAGTGGTAGCTAGGCGAAGGGTAAACGGGGAGCGGGGGCCGGCGCGTGTGGAGGCGTGACGCCGATAAATGGAGCGAAGTCGCGCGGCATACGCATCGCATGACCCGTGAAATGAAATGGACAAGCGTGGAACGGGCGTGGATGGAGAAACCGATGAAATGGCGCGCCTTGAAGTTTTCAGCGAGGGGGACAGTGCGGCCGGCTGATGGATGGAGACGCGCATGACCCATCGTCTACGCCAAATGCAGCGTTACCCCGGCTCCTCACCGGTCCATGCAAGGATGCAACGGACAAACAGACTACTAGTATCCCAGCCAGAAAAGTATGCCGAGTATTCAAAGGGCTATTCAAAATACTTGGCAAAGGGCAAAAAAAACTACTCGGCAAAGCACCATGAATTTAGGGCATCTTCAACGTCGACTCTCAAACCGTCCACACAGTTCGGACGTTTCTTGTCATCCAACACGATACTGTGTCGCACAGCTGAGCGGTCCGGACTTACTTTTTTTCGCAAACTGGGAACGAAGTGAGGGACTTTGCGAGTGTCCAGGACGCTGCCACGCCCCTGTCCCATCCAAGACCATCCGCCTTCCCCGCATGCTTTTTCGCCCGACGTCAGCTGCCCGCATTCATGCCCCTGTGTAGCGGCCGCTCTGCATTGACGCCGGCCTAGAGCGGGCATGGCCTCTCACTAGAACAACATCCTCGGTATCCGCGCATGTTTATTGCCAGAGAGACGTTTACTTGATGGGATGGAGTGGATATCTACCACACTCGTTCAATACCCGCACGTCCGTATGCCGGGCTTGCCAGCTGATAAACTGTTGGAATTTTGCTAGTAGGCCTTTGGCCCAAAGCCCAACTAAAATTCTGAAATTCTTTTGGCCCATTCATACACACATGTGAGTGGAGTGAGTGAGACTAAAGTTTAGTCCCACCCCGGAAGTTGAGAGAGAGTTGCACCTCTTTATAAGGTGAGCTCTTCTACTACTTGTATGAGCATGAGAAGAGAAGACCTATACGCGCGCTCCCCCTCCTCGCTCTCGTCACGACGCGCCGCGTCGCGCTGTGGGTTGCGGGATTGAGCCGAGCCGAGGACAGAGCTATGCACGTTGTCTATATTTTTGCTGCTCTGGAAAATTAATGAGTCATTAATTAATAATTAACGGACGCGTTAATTACTGAACCGTTTCCGATTCTTTTGGATCGTGACGACTCGGACGTGGGGTTTATTCCCACGACCTACCCGGCCTGCAGTATATAGTCAGGCAGACGTCTACCCTAACCGCCGCCGCTTCGTATGGTTTCTCACCACCTTTTCAGATCATTGCGCCACCAAGCAAGTCTTCTTCATCCCTCCTTTCGGCGTGCACCGGGAGAAGGGACAGCAGGCCTCCGGAACCCCGCCTCTCGTGATCCTGTACGGGAGAGGGGCGATCAGGTTTTTGGGGAGCGCACTCGCGCGACTGCTGGCAGCGACGACTTCGCGAACGACGACTTCTTCCCCGACCTCGGCAACCTCGTCCTCGACGACATGGGTGACAACGTCAACGCCGGCGGTGTTGCTCCCGCTGCACCGTATGTGATTCTATCCTTCCTGTTCGAGATCGTGGTAGAATTCATGTTTCTAGTATGTGCCCTAGATGTGATCTGTTCATCTGCTATGCTAGTTCACATGATTAGTTTAATCTCTGTTGCTGTAGTCATGATTTATCTTCTATTTATTCGGATTAAATCTCGTAGTAATTTGCTCATATTTCCAACAATCCAAAAACCTGATTATAGGCAATTTACTCCGCGTGGTTTTGCTGCGCATCTGAAGCCGCCTGCCTTTAAGGGGGCGCAATATAAGAGGTGGCGCACGAGAGCAGTCTACTGGTTTCAGACCATGGGCTGCTATGACGCCACCAAGGGCAAGCCTGAGGGCGATCTTAATCCAGCACAGCTGGAAGCTTTTGAGAAGATCGATACCCTCTTTAAAGGCGCTCTTCTGAGTGTTTTTGATGACTCAATTGTGGATTCGTATATGTTGTTTGACAACGGTAAGGACATGTGGGCTGCGCTCGAGGCCAAGTTTGGTGCCTCGGACACCGGCAGTGAGTTGTACGTCATGGAGCAATTCTATGACTACAAGATGACTGATGAGCGCGCTGTTGTACAGCAGGCTCATGAGATACAGTCGCTTGCAAAAGAACTTGAGTACTTCAAGTGTGTGTTACCGGACAAATTTGTTGCCGGGGGCATCATTGCCAAGCTTCCACCTTTGTGGAACAATTTTGCTACTTCCCTGAAACACAAGAGACAGAAGTTTTCCGTTGCGGATCTCATTGGTACTCTTGATGTTGAAGAGAAGGCGAGAGCAAAGGACACACGTGCTCGAGTTGCTGAGGGAGGTTCTAGTGCCCACATGGTACAGAAGAAGAACTTCCAGCCCAACAAGTTCAAAAACAACAAGAACAAAACTCAGGGCAAAGGCAAGTTTGATACAAAGAACAAGCCATCACATTCTACCAACTTCAAGAAGAATTCTCATAAGGGGAAGGGACTTTGCCATGTCTGCGGTGATCCTAATCACTGGGCTCCGAAGTGTCCTAACCGCTTTGAGGAGCGCGAACATGAGAAAAGCGGCAAGTCCGCCAATGTCGTCATCGGTGATACTGATATGAAGGAATCAGAGTACGGTATTTTTTCTACCATCCTTTCAGTATTTCAATCCCCTAATTGGTTAATTGACACCGGTGCCAATGTACATGTTTGTGCTGACGCCTCCATGTTTTCTTCTTACCAGGCCACTGGGACTTCTCCTGTGCTGATGGGGAATGGGTCACATGCCATCGTTCGAGGTGTTGGTACGGTTGATCTGAAGTTTACTTCGGGGAAGACCGTGCGTCTGAAGAACGTTCATCATGTGTCGTCCATCAATAAAAATCTCGTTAGCGGTTCCTGTTTATGTCGAGATGGTTTTAAGTTGGTTTTCGAATCCAATAAAGTTGTAATTTCTAAGTGTGGACAATTTGTTGGAAAAGGCTATGAGTGCGGAGGCTTGTTCCGCCTATCTTTGTCAGATATTTGCACTAAAGTTATTAATAATGTTTGCCACAATAATGAGTCTGATATTTGGCATTCACGACTTTGTCATATTAACTTTGGATGCATGACGCGGCTAGCCAATATGAATTTAATTCCGAAAATCTCTCCTGTCAAGGGCTCTAAGTGCCAAGTATGTGTGCAAGCTAAGCAACCTCGCAAGTCCCATAAGACTGCAGAGGCAAGAGACTTGGTACCACTAGAGCTTATACATTCTGATCTTTGTGAGATGAATGACGTGTTGACAAAAGGTGGAAAGAGATACTTCATGACGTTGATTGATGACTCCACTAGATATTGTTATGTGTATCTTCTGAAATCAAAAGATGAGGCTTTGACTTTCTTCAAAAACTATAAAGCTGAGGCAGAGAACCAACTTGATCGAAAAATTAAACGGCTTAGGTCCGATCGTGGTGGAGAGTATTTTTCCAATGAATTTGATCTGTTTTTGCGGAACATGGTATAATCCATGAGAGGATGCCTCCCTACTCACCCCAGTCAAATGGGGTAGCCAAAAGAAAGAACCGAACTCTAGCTGATATGGTTAACACCATGTTAGACACTTCGGATCTATCCAAGGAATGGTGGGGGGAGGCGCTAATGACTGCGTGTCATGTCCTAAACCGGGTTCCCACAAAGCATAAGACCATGACTCCATTTGAGGAATGAGAAAGGAAAAGGTTGAAACTCTCTTACCTACGTACTTGGGGTTGTTTGGCAAAAGTCAATATACCAATTCCCAAGAAGCGCAAGCTTGGACCAAAAACTGGGGATTGTGTTCTTCTGGGCTATGCTTTTCATAGCATCGGCTATAGATTTTTGATAATAAAATCTGAGGTGTCCGACATGCATGTTGGTACGATTATGGAGTCAAATGATGCAACTTTATTTGAGGACATATTTCCTATGAAGGATATGTCGAGTTCATCAAATCAGGAGATACCTACTCCATCTAGTGAGGAATTCACTGTAATTCCTGAACCCACCATTGCGATGGAACACGTTGAGAATCCTGTTGAGGGTGACAATGGAACTCCTGTGAGGAGTAAGAGACAGAGGACTGCAAAGTCCTTTGGTGATGATTTCATTGTGTACCTCGTGGATGACACACCCAGGACTATTTCAGAGGCCTATACATCTCCTGATGCTGACTACTGGAAGGAAGTTGTACGTAGCGAGATGGATTTCATCTTAGCTAACGGTACCTGGGAGATCACTGACCGTCCTTATGGGTGCAAACCTGTAGGATGTAAGTGGGTGTTCAAGAAGAAGCTTAGACCTGATGGTACGATTGAAAAGTACAAGGCACGGCTTGTGGCCAAGGGTTATACCTAGAAAGAAGGTGAAGACTTCTTTGATACTTACTCACCCGTGGCTAGACTGACCACAATTCGGGTGCTACTTTCACTGGCTGCCTCACATGGTCTTCTCGTTCATCAAATGGACATTAAGACAGCTTTCCTCAATGGAGAGTTGAAGGAGGAAATTTACATGGATCAGCCAGATGGTTTTGTAGTACCTGGTCAGGAAGGAAAGGTGTGCAAGTTATTAAAGTCTTTATATGGCCTTAAACAAGCTCCTAATGAGTGGCATGAGAAGTTCGAAAGAACATTAACTACTGCCGGCTTTGTAGTAAATGATGGTGACAAGTGCGTGTACTATCGCTATGATGGGGACAAAGGAGTTATTCTTTGTCTGTATGTCGACGACATATTGATATTTGGAACCAAACTTGATTTAATCAAAGAGGTTAAGGATTTCTTATCTCGCTGTTTTGAGATGAAGGATCCAGGAGTAGCTGATGTTATCTTAAACATCAAGCTGTTGAGAGATGAGAATGGTGGGATCACACTGCTTCAGTCTCACTATGTGGAAAAGGTCTTGAGTCGTTTTGGGTATAGCGACTGCACACCTTCTCCAACTCCATATGATGCTAGTGTGTTGCTTCGAAAGAATCAACAGATTGCTAGAGATCAACTGAGGTATTCTCAGATTATTGGTTCGCTTATGTATTTGGCGAGTGCCACGAGGCCTGACATCTCTTTTGCTGTGAGCAAGCTAAGTCGGTTTGTGTCAAAACCGGGAGATGATCATTGGCATGCGCTTGAGAGAGTTATGCGTTATTTGAAAGGCACCGCGAGCTATGGGATTCACTACACCGGGTATCCAAGGGTACTGGAGGGTTATAGTGACTCAAACTGGATTTCTGATGCTGATGAGATAAAGGCCACAAGTGGTTATGTTTTTACACTTGGTGGTGGCGCTGTTTCCTGGAAGTCTTGCAAGCAGACCATCTTAACAAGGTCAACTATGGAAGCAGAACTCACAGCATTGGACACTGCCACTGTTGAAGCAGAGTGGCTTCGTGAACTCTTGATGGACTTACCTATGGTTGAAAAACCAATACCCTCTATCCTAATGAACTGTGATAATCAAACTGTGATCATCAAGATAAACAGTTCGAAGGACAATATGAAGTCCTCAAGACATGTGAAGAGGAGACTAAAATCTGTCAGAAAATTGAGGAACTCCGGAGTTATTACGTTGGATTATATCCAGACGTCGAAAAACTTGGCAGATCCCTTCACAAAGGGTCTATCACGTAATGTGATAGATAATGCATCGATGGAGATGGGTTTGAGACCCACCGCATGAGTTGTCCATAGTGGTAACCCACTCTATGTGATCGGAGACCCGTGAAGTAGAAGTGGGAGACAAGTTGTTGGTCAGCTGGGAGGAGAGTATCCCTATATTAACTATCCCACTCCGTGAAGATGCAATACTCTCCTGATCTGCATGGCAGGTTGATACTTATCTTAATGTGTTCCAAGTGGCTTATTCGGGTAAGTAGAGATGTTGTCCTGCAGAACATCTTCTGAGGAACACACCTATATGAATTTGACTGTTAATGTCGCAGTCTGTGAGAATTGGGTGTTCTCTAATAAATTCATGAAAAGGCCCTGGAGTATGACGTATACGCTCCACCCGCGGGAAAGCCTTGCGGCAGCCAAGTATCGGTAAAAGAATTTGTGTGAAACTAGTCTCGCAGAAACTTGTAGTTCAAGATATAGTCCACTATTCAAGTTGTGATCTAGTGTAACATAAATCTCTAAGTGGAAGTTGAACTTCACAGTCTCCACTAAGCACCGGTATATAAACAATATTTTGGAACTAAATGATGAGATGTGCCAATGAGACTTTGTGGGGGATTGTTGGAATTTTGCTAGTAGGCCTTTGGCCCAAAGCCCAACTAAAATTCTGAAATTCTCTTGGCCCATTCATGCACACATGTGAGTGGAGTGAGTGAGGCTAAAGTTTAGTCCCACCCCGGAAGTTGAGAGAGAGTTGCACCTCTTTATAAGGTGAGATCTTCTACCACTTGTATGAGCATGAGAAGAGAAGACCTACACGCGCGCTCCTCCTCCTCGCCACGCCACGCCACGCCTCATCACGACGCGCCGCGCCGCGCCGCGCCGCGGGTTGCAGGATTGAGCCGAGCCGAGGACAGAGCTATGCACGTTGTCTATATTTTTGCTGCTCGGGAAAATTAATGAGTCATTAATTAATAATTAACGGACGCGTTAATTACTGAACCGTTTCCGATTCTTTTGGATCGTGACGACTCGGACATGGGGTTTATTCCCACGACCTACCCGGCCCGCACTATATAGTCAGGCAGACGTCTACCCTAGCCGCCGCCGCTTCATATGGTTTCTCACTACCATTCCAGATCATTGCGCCACCAAGCAAGTCTTCTCCATCCCTCCTTTCGGCGTGCACCGGGAGAAGGGACAGCAGGCCTCCGGAACCCCGCCTCTCGTGATCCTGTACGGGAGAGGGGCGATCAGGTTTTTGGGAGCGCACTCGCGCGACTGCTGGCAGCGACGACTTCGCGAACGACGACTTCTTCCCCGACCTCGGCAACCTCGTCCTCGACGACATGGGTGACAACGTCAATGCCGGCGGTGTTGCTCCCGCTGCACCGTATGTGATTCTATCCTTCCTGTTCGAGATCGTGGTAGAATTCATGTTTCTAGTATGTGCCCTAGATGTGATCTGTTCATCTGCTATGCTTGTTCACATGATTAGTTTAATCTCTGTTGTTGTAGTCATGATTTATCTTCTATTTATTCGGATTAAATCTCGTAGTAATTTGCTCATATTTCCAACATAAACCAACTCCAACACCACGCATTGACGTACCTGAATGCTTGGCCTCACCGGAATTCTCTATTTAAAGACGGCCACACCCGGCTAATTCCACAACACAACACATCTGCTCCACATCCTCCACCCTTGCACCACATCCGCCATGACTGCAAACTCTAGCGCTTTGTTGGAGAGCCAATCATCGGAGTAGAGGCACAAGGTTGCCGCCCTTGCAGCCACCTGCTAGCAGACCCGCCGTGCCTGGCGGATCAACCATGACATGCTAGTCAGCTCGCCCGAGGTCTCCGATGACGACCCTACGATGAACACGGACTCCAACAATGATTCCGCACCAGACCCCACACCAGTGCATACCGGCTTGACCATGGAGCAACGCAGGCACACTTCGATACCGCCAAGCGGGGGAGGATCATCCTATGCCGGCGCATATGTCAGTGTTCCAGCAGGCGCATGAGGAGCAATGGTACAACCTGTTTGCCCTCCAGCAGCACCGGCTGGTGGAGGGCCAAATCTACGGCGAGCACGTAAACAAGGGGGCCATGGCCGCTATGGTCGAGCGGAACCCAAACTTCGTCGCGGAGCAGCGGGCGCTCTACAAGGCCGCACGTGCTGAAGCTGCCGCTCGCAACGCAGAGGTGGCGCAGCAAATGCGGCCACACATGCGTCGACGCTGGCGGGGCAGGTGGTCGAGGATGAGAACGCCGACAACTGCGCGTCCTACATGCCATCGTCCAACTGTCAGGGGCGCATGTGGCAGGGGACAGTGACAGACCGTCCATGTCCATCATCGACCACATGTCCACTGACACCGATGACGGATAGGTCGCAGACTCCTCCGAGGATGAGTAGGGCATGGAGGCGGCAAGGCATTGTGTCCCAAGTGGGCCAGTCCGTCTCCCATGTTCTACTCTTCCTCGTGGACCATCACACCTTCACTTCAGGGATCTTGAACCCCACAGCTCATGGAGACGGAAGATGGAGGACGTCGTCGCCGATGCCAAATACAAAGGAAGTGGACGACGGGCGCCGCCATAAGATAGGTTTAGGTCAAGCCGCTTTTTCAATGAAAAATGTCCGAAATGTAATGAATGTCTCCGGTTTGCATAAATTTCGTCCAGTATGTTGAAATGTGGTTTCAATTGTATGAAGATAGCATTAGATGGCCGGCTACTGCATCTGTGTCCGTTGACTGGTCCCTCCCTATCCGCAGACGAAACTTGGAGGTCAATGTTGGAGATGCCCTTATACCGCATCGGCAAAGATGACTTTTGTTCTCTCGCGCCTAAAGCTTCCACCACCACCATCTTGGATACTCTACTAGTGGTTGGGGCGCCACCCTGTGGCGCCGCTTAAGAAAAAGTTGTGCACACATTTTCATTTTTTCTTAAATACAGAGTCCTCGCCTCCATCTAAAAACATATCTCAGAAAAAAAATCCTCGCCTTCATCTAAAAAAAGAAGAAAAAATTACCACCGTAACTTACCAGCGAGTGCCACTTTGTATAACCCTCCATTTAAAAAATACCATAGCTCCTCACCTTCATCTAAAAAGAACAAAATACATATAAAAAATCTACACATTCATCTAAAAAATTACAAAAGAGTTCTCACCGCGGCCAACCAGCATGCGCCACGTGGCATAGCTGGTTGGCCGCCTTTCCCGCGTAGCTTAATGGGTTTTACCACAGTAGCTTACCAGCGAGTGCCACTTTGTATAACCCTCCATTTAAAAAATACCATAGCTCCTCGCCTCCATGTAAAAAGAACAAAATACATATAAAAAATCTACACATTCATCTAAAAAATTACAAAAGAGTTCTCACCATGGCCAACCAGCACGCGCCACGTGGCATAGCTGGTTGGCCGCCTTTCCCGCGTAGCTTAACTTTATATAACCCTTCATTTAAAAAGTACCATAGCTCCTCACATCCATCTAAAAAGAACAAAATACATATAAAAAATCTACACATTCATCTAAAAAATTACAAAAGAGTTCTCACCGCGGCCAACCAGCATGCGCCACGTGGCATAGCTGGTTGGCCGCCTTTCCCGCGTAGCTTAATGGGTTTAATGGGATATTTAATTTCGGAAAACCTAGCAGCCCTCCTCTTTTATTCTCTTGCACCGTCCGACAAATTGATTGTCTCTTTTTAGGGGGAAAACGCCATCAAGACGGTTTATATTGCATGCTCAAATATGGATACATCGTTTGATAAGGTATCAATTAGAAAGTGATTGTCTTTTTTTTTTCAGGGTTATTATAGGTGAGCAGGTGTGGTGGTAGTTTAGTCATAATTTTCAGGGAAAGCGATATACCTCTTCGTTTTAAGTGGCTTTGGCTCAACAAGCAGTCTTGTCTTACCCCAGCTTAGTTTCATTGTGAAGAAAGTGGTGGTGGAAATAAGTCAAATCCAACCCCCAACATGATTTTTTTTGCTTTTAGCTTAATTTTGCAATGAAGCCGCTTTACCTTGCGAAAGAACTGGGCGAAAGAACGGAACATGCGGTCTTTTTTGTTATTTTTGATATACACAAAGAAATATATCCTTTGTGAAGTATACATGGTGATCTGGTTTCTTGTAGGATTCAACAAAGAGCTGCGTGCTTGTAGATGAAGGAGAAGAATATTTATTTTCTTTTGGAGAAAATGCAACCAAAGAACATCTTATAACAGAAATTTACTAAGTAAAACACAATACAATGAAAAGACAGGAAGAAACAGAATAATCACAAAAAAATTACATAACAAATCACATCATCCGTATTCTATAAAAGAACGGATAGGATTTGCTTCTGTTCTCATGGCGAATAGCATTTGCCTCCCTCTCCTTGTTTTTTTTTTCTTTTTTTCCCCGCAAAACAAAAGAGGGGGCAAAAAATTTCCCCGCAAAACAAAAGAGGGAGGCAAATCCTATTCGATACGCTTTGTGCGAAGGAATAGTTGTTCTCTAACTTGGTTCCTCGATTTTAGGAACAGTCCGGAAGGTTCCAGTCAATTTTGTCCGGCTTCGTTGTTTCCTTCACTTGGTTTTTTCTGGGTTTTTTCCGTATTTCCTTCTTTTCGTTTATTGTTTTTATTTTTTATTAACACAGGAAATTCAAAAATAGTCATGATTATATAAAAAATGTTCACAATTCCGAAAACAATGTTTGAGTTTTTCATGAAATGTTTGGAAATTTCAAAACAAATGTTCATGTTTTCAACACCAACTCACAAATTAAAATAAAATTTACGTGTTTTAAAAAATAAAAAAATAAAAAATCATGTTTCCAAAAATGTTTGCACATCTGTGTTTTAAACAAATATTCAAATTGGAAATTTTTAAAATACTGATCCACCTTTTTCGAAAAAAAATCAGTTTTTTTTTAAAATTGTCTTCAAACAATGTTTGTAAATTTGAAAAAATAATTGTGTTTTTAAAGAAGTTTAGATTTTCAAAAAGTACTCCACTTTATAAAAAATGTTTGAGTTTTCAAAAGATATTCTAAATTTTGGAAAACTGTTCGCCTGTTTTAGAAATGTTCAAAACATTTACAAAAAACAAATCACACGTTTTAACTATATTTTCCATGTTTTAAAAAATGAAATAGAAAAGTTAAAAATCTGGGACCTACACCTCTTGCGTCAGCTCGCCACAGCACCCGGAGGGCTTACAGTGCAACGTAATAGGCTGGCCCAGTCGGGGTTCCCTTATGCAAAAGGGTTGCAATTTGATGCAGTAAACTTCGTATAAGAGCTCTTATCAATAAGAATGCATATACCTTTTTTTAACACAGTACAGACGCAAACGCTTATACACAAGGGCGAAATTGGGGCTGGGGCAACTGGGGCTGTAGCCCCAGGCGTGGCCCAACTAGCACCTGTACGTCTAGAAGCAAAATTTTGAGAAATTGAGATAGATAGAAGATTAGCCCCAGGCTTCACGTACATGGGTTCAGCCCATTAGCCCAACTCAAGTCGATCCATAGATAGAAAATCAATCACGCAGTACGTCGAAGCTTCGATATAGTTCGTTGGCCAAGGAAAAAAACCTCTGCCGATTGAGAAACCCTCGCCGAGCCGCCGCCGCCCTGGTCAGTCGTCAACCACGTTTCCCCGCCGGCCGCTGCGCTGCCCGCCCGGTCCGGCGTCCTGACCACGTGCCTCTCCTTCTTCTAATCTTCTCGAAATGTTCCTAAATTACAGTGCACGCACACGCTGCCGTACAGCGGCACAGGTAATACGCCATTCCAGCAATTAATTTTTTTTTCTAAATCTGTCTCATCTAATTAATTCAGTATCTTCAACAATACTCAACTCTGTATCATCTAATTATTTTTCCTATTTCCTTTTATATCATGCAAACTCGATGAATTGGTGGTGTTAAATCATATTACTTAGTCCGTTTTATTTGAATGTCGTCAGGAGATTATGGATGCGTTTGGTTGAAGGTGTCGTATGAATGGGTTGGGACCGTTCAATTTTTTTGGGATTGAATCATTCAATTCATGTGTTTGGCTGAATATAAGTGGTGAGCTAATTATTTAGGACGGGACCACCAGTCATGCTCACATAGTCATGCATGCAAAGGGTGACCATTTGATTCGACCGATTTGGTTGGGTGGAACGTTTCAGCATCTTCATGGCATATTCTCTTTTTTTGGCTCGAACCATTCATGTGCTTTATAACCAAACATGTCTATTTTCTGAACGATCCCAACCCATTCATGACCGCCCTTGCAACCAAACGCACCCTATAAGTCCAAGATGAAGAGGACCCGTACAATTGAATCTTTTTTCCAATCAGTTGAGCGTGATGTATTTGCAAGCATTGATGATATTAATATTATACAGTGCTATAAAAAAATGAGGAAACGCAGGGGCTACTACCTTGTGGACTTTGTGTAAATGGTATAATATGTTCTTTTCTTTTTGCAAAATTTCATATGAACAATTGATTTAGTCTATGTCCAATGTCTTGATTTTAAATACTTGATTTTATGTTTGCAGATCCAGATCCTTCTACTATTGCTGGTGAAGAAACGATGGCCTTGAATTAAGAAAGTCTTCGGTAATTTGGTACCAAACCATGTTTGCAATGATGGACTTTGTTAAACTATTTGCTTTTACGGAATTTCTTCTTGTGATAGTAATGAATTTATATTTCGTTTTGAATGTGATTTTTTGCCATACTTATAACACATGTTGGTCTGCGTGGGTATTTGACGATATATTTAGTCAGTTAGTTTTAGCCTCAGGCTTTGAGAAATCTTGGCTCTGCCTCTGCTTATACATACGTGTATACACTCACTCTGTGAGCGCACACACGCACACCCTACCCCTATGAGCACCTTCGAGAGACTAAGCCGGCATATCATCTTGAGATTTACGAACTCACCATAGGTGCCTCGTCGTTGACGGGAACGTCTCCTCCCACTGAAAGCACATCGCCAGAAATTCTGAATAAATCCAGGAATAATGTGAGCACCAGGACTTGAACCTTGGTGGGCTGGGGATACCGCTGTCCCTCTAACCATCCAACGACATGTTGGTTTGCATATAACTCTCTTTTTGCAAGGTATACGGTTTCCCGAAATCACTAATTAAGGAGTACTTCTTCCAAAGGTCACTTCCATCATCATGTGCGCCAGTTGTCGTAACCTAAGTGTTTTCTCTTCTTTTCATAGGTTCGTCTATTCAAAACATTTTATCTTTTAAACCATGCTTCCAAATTCTGATCTACTTACACCGTTAGATTTCTTGCAAAGAGATCTTTGAAACAAGATCCCATTTTAATATTTTTTGATGAATTTTTGTGTGAAAAAACCAGGAAAACCTGGACGAAGAAACCCAAGCTGGAAGCACGAGGTTTTTTCCCACTTTTTTCACTTTTCAAGAGGCATAGTTGTGCCTCTCACGGAAGAAAATCTGTCCCTCCACGAGAAGCAAATCTATGCCTCTCTCGGAAGACAAAAATAAGTTTTTTTTCCTTTCCGAGAAGCATAGTTGTACCTCTCGCAAAAGTAAACATGTGCCCCCACGAGGAGCAATTCTGTGACTCTCACAGAAGCAATTTTTTTTTCCTTTTCTGAGTGCCTCTCCCGAGAGCAAATCTATGCCTCCACGAGAAGCAAATTTGTGCCTCTCACAGAAGCAAAAGAATGAAAACATGTTTTTCCCCCTTTTCGAGAGGCAAACTGTGCTTCTCGTGGAGCAAACTTGTGCCTCCACGAGAAGCAAATCCGTGCTTCTCGCAGAAGCAAAAAAAAATTGAAAAATAATTTTTGTTTTTTTCTTTCAAAACCTTGAAAAATATATACCAATATAAAAAGACCTAAAAGGGCAGATCCAACTGATCTCGGCCATCGAACTAAGTCAATCTAACGACCTAGACTGCTCCAATGGCGAGCGTTAAACGTGTTTAACGTACAATTAATATCATACCAAATATTGCACTAATCACATGATTAACACACAAATAATAGCATGTGTAATATCCACGTGCAATTAATATATTGCCTAAATATTAACGTGTGTTGCACGTGCGCATTTACTAGTTAGGGCAAAAACCAAAAATACCCCCAAAAAGTGTAAAACCCAAAAAACACGTACACAAAAAAAATACTGAGGGAGCATCCAACACGCGACACGTGGCTGCGGCTGAGAGCATGTGGCGGCGGCTGACAGCACGCCGTGTGACGCGCCCTTAATTAGCCCACCAAAGGCTCCCGCAAGGGGTATTGGTTAGTTAGTTCGTCCCTAAGTTTGGTCACGTCGAGCACCCCCTAAATGGGCTGGCACATCGCAGGAGGAGCGATGTGTCTTCTAGAGGCCGTCTTTTTTTTCATTTTGTATTACTTTTACTTATATTTATGATGTGGGAAAAAATTAAATAATTCATGAAAAAATTTCATCGTTGAAAATATGCTACTCCCTCCATCCATATATATAGGACTTAACGCGTTTTCGAGATTGTCTTTAACTATTGATAAGATTAATACTACATGAGATATATGATGTAAAAAAATTATATCATTGGAAGCTCGTTTCACGTACGAATTTGACGATATGCTTTGTGTAACTTGCATGTCATATATTATTGATCTAAGATGGGGTCAAAATTAGTCTCGAAAAATGCATTAGGCCCATTATAGATGGATAGAGGGAGTAACATGTCCGAAAAGTTCATGCCATTTATAAAAAATTCCTGTCATTACAAAAGAAAATGTATGTGACATTTAAAGAAAATCTTTAGGGGAAACTTTTAAATTCAATCTAGATTTTGGGTTTCTATGTTACGGCTTGTGGTTGGGTGGACAAATAGTTCAATTTTATAGTTAGATGTCAGATTTATTCCAATGAAGTAAACAATTGATGGTAACTTTTTTATGAATTTCAAGAAGTTTGACAGCAAGTTCTACTGTTGACCTTTGGGTGGAGGGTGTTTGGGCTTCCAAATTGAATTGAAATTAAAAAATTCTCCTAATTCAGGAAATGCATGTGATGTTCTAACAAATTAAACAGAAAAATTTGTCACAATGGCATGTTTTGTGGGCTAGGCTCAAATCGTAGCCAATGGAAGAACATGTTGAAATGTTTGATGGCTGTCAAAGGAGATTTCAAATTTGAAGTGTTTCATTTTTTAATTCAAAAAATAGCAGACATAAAAAAGTGAAACTTTAGTGTCAGTATATGTCATCCTCTAAGAACAAAGTTTACAAGGTCAACGCTCTATTACAGTACGAATAGAAAATATCAAATTTATGTGTCTAATAGGAGATCTGCCTCTCACATGAGGACTTTGTACCTGCCCAAACCCTCCCATTAGAAACACGTCCATACATCGTAAGTATGGAAATTTCATTTTTGGGGACAAACCCAAGCAATTATCCATGATCAACTAAAATATTAGAGTGTGTCCCTCAAAATTTGTATTCATGTTATGTTTTTCATATGCTCATTGCCTTGATGGGATTGATGAACTACTCACCACATTAAAAACTTGAATGTATGTGAAGTCCCAATAATTATGTAAATGTCCAACTCGAGAAGTATATTGAAAATTTATTGTAGTTTGTAGAGTACATTCTCAGACTAAATTACCTGGTCCACCATAGTACATATGCATACCATGATTATCAACTACATAGCCATCAATACTATATTTTGTTTTATCACTAGTTCCAAGAAGGTCTTTGTGTCTATTTGGAGTGACAAGCTTGTTGTGGATGTCAACAATCTGGATGTTTCTCATAAAAGCTGCTTTTCCATACCCTTCAGCGACAAAATGCCCACTACCCATTTGTGGGGAGTCTGATGAAGCTGTTGGGCCCTGAACAAAACCACCCCAGTATGAGAAAATTCATTTATATTTAATGTGAGAGAAGAGTGAACTTGGCCAATATCCAATCGGTGTCTTTTCTTCACCATACACCAGCCACCAATTCGCCGTTTTGGGGTCCTAAGGAAAATCAAAATGCATGGAAGATTACTGAACACATACAAGGACATAAAATCCTCAATGCTATTATGCTAAATATCTAGTGTGCTTGCAGTTGTTTCTGTTCCTCTGAAGATATATAGGATGCATTCTTCTCATAACATTTTCCCATACCAAGTGATGTACATCAAGACAATGCGTATGTGAATCTCCTTGAATATCAAATGGTCTCCATCATTGGAAGTGCTTATTGAATGTGTTATTTTAATGGTAAGGTGACTGGTAATTTTATTTTAGGCCATGTTCTTGATAATTTGTCAAATGATAGTATGTGCGTATTGGAACACTACAAATAAAAGAAATGTTGGCATTCCAAAATTACACAATTGATATCATATTGAGCTACCTACATTTGTTGTGTGATCAACTAATTCATGTAAGTACAAATTTCCACATGCACCCCCTGTAAATTAAATGTAGAAAACCATAAATTGCATTGAGAAAGAGAGTACCTTGAAAATGTAAATGTCTATCACATATTGTGGTCCATTGTAGACTGAAACCGGAAGTACTCTTCCTCCAAGACCAACACGGTGACTAACTTGCACAAAACCAGGACATACGTGATCGTAGCAGGGCTTGTGTAGTTTGCCATCGCGCTATTATCCAAGTTCATCCAAAGATAGAAAGAAAGTATATCAATTTATATTAATTTGTACTTGATAATATAATGTGTATGATAGTAAATATTATTAATTACCCAAACAACAAGAAACCACGCAAAGCTATCACCAGTGATGCTTGGAGCTACCGAATAACAAGCACCTACACCTTCTTCGTGACCCTTTGGTCCATTATCAATTAGTATCGTTGATTGACTAATATCCTTGCTATCTTTCTTCACCTTTGGCTCATACACATTTATTGTAGCTCATACCCCACACAAATCATCTGAATATCTAATTCCTGCCATCCACAAAAAAAATGTTCGTCAATGTGATAACTATATTAACCACATCAGTATAAGTCCAATACCATATAACAACAATGACAATAACTTAATGGTCTCAACTTGGAGTTAGAGAGACGAATGCATGTCGAACGCTTCAAGAAAGTCTTGGACTAACATGGTGAAAATATGGAATTACTACACATACAATTGAAAGAACATTGACACGAATTAGAGAAACTCAAGTCGATTCATCATATATGCGGTCCCCAAAATGGTTTAGAACGCCATCCATCGTTTTTCGAAGGTTGCGAAAGCTATGTGCAAACACATAGTCACCACAAATGTGTCTCCATAATTGTTTTTATTCTTTATTGTTTTTTCGGCAAATTCAACATGAACTTAATTGCTAATTTGCAAAATAGATTTCATTCATATATAACATGGTGGAAAATGAGTCACATCATGACTTTGTACATGTAGGATATTTGTAACTAATTAAGGGGCACTTTTCCTATTAGGGCACACTGATGTGCCATTGGCATGGGAGCAGAAGAGAGAGGAAGAAGTAGCTGAAATCCCCCTCGCAACGGCTGGGTTTGGAGTGACGCATATGGTGACTTTCCTAGATTGTTATTTTGTACGTTGTTCCACATAATAATTGTTATTATTGTGATCGGCCACATATGGCGAGTATTCTAGACATGCTCTTACTATTTATTTGAAAAAGCTATCTGATGAATTCTATATTTACTCCTTGAATTTCTACTTTTTAGGACCTTTATGTTTGTGTATGTGCATGCACAACGACGGGGCCACGATTAAAGCAAACTCTGGGACAGGTTCTTTGGCAACATGCATAGTTTGGCCCTTATAACTTCCTACAAATACCATAAAAATTCCACTTGCACACGGCATATAAAAATAAAATTACCTAATGTGGAAATTGCCACCATAGCATTAACTTTAGCAGGTCGGTGATACGTCTCCAACATATCTATAATTTTTTATTGTTCCATGCTATTATATATTCTGTTTTGGATGTTTAATGGGCTTATTTATACGCTTTTATATTATTTTTGGGACTAACCTATTAACCGGAGGCCCAACACAAATTGCCGTTTTTTTCCTATTTCAGTGTTTCGCAGAAAAAGAATATCAAACAGAGTCCAAATGGAATGAAACCTTCGAGAGTGTGATTTTTGGAACAAACGTGATCCAGAGGACTTGGAGTGGACGTCAAGCAACCAATGAGGAGGCCACGAGGTAGGGGGCGCGCCTACCCACCTGGGCGCGCCCTCCACCCTCGTGGGCCCCTCGTGGCTCCGCCGACCTACTTCTTCCTCCTATATATACCTACGTACCCTGAAAACATCGAGGAGCACCACGAAACCCTATTTCCACTGCCGCAACCTTCTGTACCCAAGAGATCCCATCTTGGGGCCTTTTCCGAAGCTTCGCCGGAGGGGGCATTGATCACGGAGGGCCTCTACATCAACTCCATGGCCCGTCCGATGATGTGTGAGTAGTTTACTTCAGACCTTCGGGTCCATAGTTATTAGCTAGATGGCTTCTTCTCTCTCTTTGGATCTCAATACAAAGTTCTCCTCGATTCTCTTGGAGATCTATTCGATGTAATCTTCTTTCCCGGTGTGTTTGTCGAGATCCGATGAATTGTGGGTTTATGATCAAGATTATCTATGAACAATATTTGAATCTTCTCTGAATTATTTTATGTATGATTGGTTATCTTTGCAAGTCTCTTCGAATTATCAGTTTGGTTTGGCCTACTAGATTGATATTTCTTGTAATGGGAGAAGTGCTTAGTTTTGGGTTCAATCTTGCAGTGCTCGATCCCAGTGACAGTAGGGGAAACGACACGTATTGTATTGTTGCCATCGAGGATAAAAAGATGGGGTTTATATCATATTGCATGAGTTTATCCCTCTACATCATGTCATCTTGCTTAAAGTGTTACTCCGTTCTTATGAACTTAATACTCTAGATGCATGCTGGATAGCGGTCGATGTGTGGAGTAATAGTAGTAGATGCAGGCAGGAGTCGGTCTACTTGTCACGGACGTGATGCCTATATACATGATCATACCTAGATATTCTCATAACTATGCTCAATTCTATCAATTGCTCGACAGTAATTTGTTCACCCACCGTAATACTTATGCTATCTTGAGAGAAGCCACTAGTGAAACCTATGGCCCCCGGATCTATTTTCCATCATACAAGTTTCCAATCTATTTTATTTTGCAATCTTTACATATTTATCTTATTATTATTATCGCTATCAGATCTCACTCTTGCAAGTGGCCGTGAAGGGATTGACAACCCATTTTATCGCGTTGGTTGCGAGGTTCTTATTTGTTTGTGTAGGTACGAGGTGACTCGCGCGTGGTCTCCTACTGGATTGATACCTTGGTTCTCAAAAACTGAGGGAAATACTTACGCTGCTTTGCTGCATCACCCTTTCCTCTTTAAGGGAAAACCAAACGCATGCTCAAGAGGTAGCAGTTGGCTAGTACAGGATGTGACACTGGAGCAGCTTTGCAGTGAAGGGGAATGACTGGTTGGCTCGCCGCAAGGGTAGTGGGTAGCTGAGAAAGCATTGGGGGTGGTGGGCCACATGGTCACCGAGTTGGGAGCTAGTTTGGGACACAATTGTCGATTGGAAGGGATTTAGGTAGCTAGCTTTGATTCTTCGTATGCCTGGGCTATGATAGGCTATTGGGCTGAACCATGGGCCCAATAAACAATGCATACATGTAATAGTAAAAATATCCAACTCCTCGGGCCTGGACCTGGGTGCATGGGGTGTGGATCCATCATTGTGTATGTATTAATACAAACACGTGCTCATGTGTGTGTGTGTATTCTAAATTTCTGTGCTATGAAATTGACTATTCCACACTCTGAAACAAATAATTCACCTTACAACCTTCATTTTGTGATTAAACATTATCATTCAAATTAAAAATACTTTGTATTGGAATTATCTTTGAGAATTTTATTTGGTTATTTTCCACAACTGTATTCAACTATATTGTACATTTTCTAGGCAAACAACAATTTCTTGTTAGTAGTACCATTACTATGATAACTAGATCATTATGACAAGCAAAAAACAAAAATGAAAACTCACCTCTAGTTGTTCATCCTTGTTAATCACTTGCTCGATAATATATGATGCTATATGTCCCATTCTATTATTACATAGAATTGGAACCATCCCTTTCGGGCATTCAACAATAGACAGATGTGCTTGTAAAACACCATTTGGGGAGGGAGATTTTATACTTTCTTAAACCGGTACCGAACTTGGTTCCATCTGTTTCATAATAAAACTTTATTACTGGCACACAATCACATATACAAAAAATTGTGTAGCTTAATCCATTTCTAATGGAGCACGCATATCATAAGTTTTATTTATTTCACTCTGACGTCCATTGTTTAAAGAAATATACTTAAATAATAGATAAAAATTATGATTTGAATCTAAAGGGAGTAAAAAAAACTATGCTATGAAATTCATGTATATGTGGCAACATTCATTGTGTCTTCAGTCATGAATCGACGTCCATTTTAGCCACATAATGTTTGAAACTCATGTCTTGATGAATGTAATTTACCTGAATTTTGTGATATTTCAATAATGGGTGATCCAAAGTCGGTTGGACACTCACATCGATGCAATCATATATATCTCCACCTTCCATCTAGTTTTATGTCCATCTCCTTGTTAGCCACTGAAAACCGATGCTATATATATAATATGGTGTGGAATAGTTCTTACCATGATGGTTTTATTAACTTTTCGATGGGCAAGGATCTCTTTGTTGGTTCCCTTTGCATTGTAGCTATATTTATTCCTCTGGTTATTAGAACAAGATATGAGAGTAGAAAGAGCGCTCTAATAGCTTGCCTTTCTTCCATTTTGGAAACCTTGAATGGTCAATTTTCATACTGCATATCAACTATATTTATAGGCTTTCTGGCATATCAATAGTTTAATGGTTGTCATTCATTGAATTAATGCCCCAAAGATCAGATTTTTTATATGTATGTACAACCATATATTAATGTCAAAGTGTAAAGTTATGTATCTCAGTATATCATTCACATTTATTTCATAAATCTTAGATTGTTAATGCCATACAGACAATATGAAGTATTTAATGCAGAGAAATATCCATAACTATCCATTGTATTTAATTCGGATATGAAAATGTGATCCTTCTAGCTCTCTCAGGCCCTCAACACTTCTTTTTATGCAATCAAGCATGACGTAGGGATGGCAAACTAGCGAGTTTGGAGGATATATGGCCATATATCCATGAGCCTATTGATTACCCACCCGTGAAAGTATCCATGGGCCACAGATGACGTCCGCACCTGCACCACTAGATATCCAGATGTACATGGATAATCATATCCATGTAAAACCAATAACAACTGTACATGTAACAAACAATGATGGTAATAAAAAGGTCACGTAGCATCATAGACTATAGAAATTAACACCTTTGCACAGCAACACAACTACTAATGTCAGACCAAAATACGATTAATATACATAATGGTCGACACGGAGTTATCACATGTTATATGACCCATGTCAATTTGTGTCTCACTATTCAGATTGTCATCCATCGGGTATCCGTGGATGAAGATATGAATCCATGACCAACCCATATTTCAATATTTTGATATTTTATTTTATTTTTACTCTTCTGCTTGGGTTTATGTTTTTTTATTTTTCACTTTTATTAGAGAGGCTTATCTTTGGCAAAGATGGTTTGGCAGAAAGCACAGTTATGTATGTTGGGAATAATGATGTGGGTCCTAAATCAAATAATTACCTGTAGGCCATACTTATTGGGCTAGGTGTTTTTGATAATTTTTCCTCCTGTTGCAACTACGAGCATGTTTGCTATAATACCAAAACGAGGGAGTATAACATAAGATTCGATGTCCACTCATTTCATCACTAATTAATGCACGGATTATATAAATTTATTCTAGACCTTAGGTGCGTGTATTGATGGGCCGGACATTCAGTGACATGGACATGCGCGTATTTTGGTGGATGGGGCAATTAAGGCTTTCTTCATAGTGAAGCACACAACTATGCTTGCACATACAATTTTCACTAAATTTGAATACATATCAAATTTCACTCCCGTTGCAACGCACGGGCATATGTGCTAGTCTTTTTAAAAGATCCAATTATGATGAACCAATTTCTAGTGAGTTGAGTGCACTAGCTTATCTTTATGAATTTTTTCTTGAAGTTCGTGAATCTAAAAACTATAATGAAGTGTTCGAAGAACAAATGTATAAAGTGATTCATGATAGCCCCTTGAATGAAAAGCATGATTGCAATAATGTTATTATAAATTCTATTAATGTAAATTGTGTTAATAATATGCAAACTACAAGCTTGGGGATGATAATTTTGTCATGTCCACTACTTATTGCAATGATCGTGATCGGGGTGATAATGCTTCTTATGATCTTGATAATTTATTTAATCCTCATGATGAATATGATATTGATCATAATTTTTGCAATAATATTGAAAGTGGGTTTAGAAGAGTGTCAACTTTAGGAAGGGAGATTCCCACATACTCGGAGAGTATTCAATCTAATGAAAAGTTTGACAAAAGTGTGTTTGGAGAGGTCATGACTTTAGTTGATGTTAATCCCACTATCTTGGAAGAGTATGAGACTTTTATGCATGTAGATCATGAAGTGAAAATTTTATATGATAGCTATATTGTTGAATTTGATTATGGTCCCACATTTAATATTATGAGAGAGGAAAATATGGCTGTAGAAATTTTCGTGTTACTAAATTACATCTCTTCATGTTGAGATCATTGTTGTTTCTTTCTCCTTCCTTGCATATGCTAGGTTCTTTTTGTGTTGATAATTTGTTCACTTATAAAATGCCTATGCATAGGAAATATATTAGACTTAAATGTGCTAGGCACATGATTTATGATGCTCTCTTTATGTTTCAATTATTATCTTTCTTGTGAGCATCATTAACATTTCAAGCCTATCTTAATGGCTATAATGAAAGATCTTGTTGGGACACAACTGACTAGTTATTTTTTCTGTTGTTTTGTGTTCACTAAGTTGTGTTACTGTTATGATTGTGTTTTTATGTTTTAGTTAGTGTTTGTACCAAATAAATCCTTTAGGGTTATGTTGGATGATAGTTGACTTGATTCTGTGAGGAAACATTATGCCAAGTTCTGACATTTTGTAACTCCATGATAACCCAGAAGTATAGGGGATCGCAACAGTTTTCGAGGGTAGAGTATTCAACCCAAATTTATTGGTTCGACACAAGGGGAGCCAAAGAATATTCACAAGTATTAGCAGTTGAGTTATCAATTCAACCACACCTGAAAAACTTAATATCTGCAGGAAATTATTTAGTAGCAAAGTAGTATGATAGTGATAGTAACAGTGGCAATAGTAACAGTAACCGTTTGGTAGTAATTGTAACAGCAACATCGAAAGTAACTTACCAAGATCAATATGTGAAAAACTCGTAGGCATTGGATCAGTGATGGATAATTACTTCAGATGGCATTCATCATGCAACAGCTATAACCTATGGCGACACAACACTAGCTCCAATTCATCAATGTAACTAGTGGGTGCACCCGCGCATTCGTGCGGCTAGAAGTGGATATATCTTTCTAAATTTATAGTTTTTAACATTTAATGTTGGAACTTTGTATTGTTGTGTATTAAGAACTTCCTTATTCATTTGTGTAGCATCTTCCAGTCATATTTATTTATTAGAACTTTCAGTGTAATTAATTCGATTTGAATATTTAATGTCAGTAACTTCATATTATTTTGTATTAAGAAACTTTGTATACATTTTTGTAGCTTTATATGATCATATTTATTTTTGATTTTCTACATCTATTATTCATTTTACCAAATCTTATACCAGATAGACCCACGGCTCTAACTTTCAAGAGAAACATTAAAAAATTCTCAATTATTTGTCACTCATTCCTCACAAGTGTGAACCGGATTAAATAACATGATGTTTCTGAAGCTTTGTGTAGCCCACATTTTTCTTATGGGTATGTCCAGCCCACTTACGACTTTGTTGGAAAGTCAAAAAAATATGTTTGACTGTATTTATATAGTAATACACCAACAATTATGGCATCAAATTAGTAGCATTAGATTCATGATAAAATATATTTTTATTATATACCTATTTGGTTTCACAAGCATTGATATATTTTTGCACAAAGTCGGTTAAATTTTGAGATAGTTTGACCCTCCAATAAAGTTGAATGTACACTCTTTTAAGGACGAAGGGCGTACTTGTTGGGGATATTACTATCAGTCATGACCCGCCCAGGAGGGGCCGGGTCAGCCCCAATGGCGGGTTACGCAAGAAGCCCAGTAAACATTCAAGACGATAGTTTATTAAACCTTATAGAAGGCCCAAGGGCCTGGAGGCGGCTTAAGGCCTGATATTGTAAACCGTCGTATGTAAGGAAAGACTTGTAAAGAAAGGCATGTAAAGGAAGCCACCAAGCCGGACACGATTATGAGCCGGCCGGGACTCTGTAGGCCACCAGGCGTCAACCCATGTATATAAGGGGACGACCCGATGGCGGCTTAGGGCAAGAAACAACAAATCGATAACCAAGCTGGCGAGTTGAGCCTCTTGGTGATCGAAACCCCAGCAATACCAACCCCAACTAGACGTAGGCTTTTACTTTCATCGTAAGGGGCCGAACTAGTATAAAACCCTCTCGTGTCCTTTGTCCCGATTAACCCCTTTAAGCTTCCTAGTGCGATCTGCCGTGACAATTCCACGACAGTAGGCGCCCACCATGGGGCCAGCGCACGGTGGATTTGAGTTATTGAAGGGCAACTTTGAAGGGCTCAAGGGGTACGCTGTGGGTCGGATGACCAAGAGTCATCGCGGCAAGCTCTACATCGACGAGGAAGGCTGGGGCCCCGAGACTGGCTCAATTGAGTACGGATATCAGGTCCCCTTCGGCGGAATTCACGTCTTCATCGGCCAGATCGGCGAGTCAGGTCCTGAGCCGGATGTCCACACCGGCCTCATCGAAACGGCTCGGCGCGCGAGGACCGCCTGTGTTCAATCTGTCGTGAAGCATGCCTTCGTAGGCTGCGTCCACGGCGGTGAATACTCTGAAGGATCGGTGGAGGGCGGTGAGACGGCCGTCTATTCTAACACTGCATCATCAACGGGCGAGACGGACTCTTTGTACCAGCTGCAGGATGGCATGCTTGGGGGTTGTTCCGATGGCAGTAGTATTCTGGACCCGCTTGAGCCGCCGAATTGGGCCGAAGTCTTCATGGCAGGGACACAGCCCGGGCAGAACTCTACACCAGCGGCGGCAACAGCTACCGGGGCGGCTGCAGTAGGGTCAGGAGACCCCGCGCGCCCCCCGACTCAGATCTTGATGGACCTCATGGATAAACTGACGACTCTGTTGACTGCCGTGGTAGAGCGGGCGGATAAAGTCCAGCATGATGCAGAGGTGGCACGCGTACGTGAAGAGATGATGCAAGCTAAGGAAAATCTAGCCACAGAGGAAGTCAGGATGGCAGCAGAGCAGGCGGCTTTGGACGTTCATGCTCAACAGCTTCAAGCGGAGACCTTCCGGCTCTCGGTGGATCTGAACGCGTCGAACGAGGTCATGAGGAGGAGGCATCAGAAAACCCAATCACGTCTGCCTCTGACGCTCGATCCTAGGAAGCTTTTTCACACACCCGGAGCCGGGGGAAGTAACCCGCCGGAGGCACCCCGGATTACAACACCCGGCGCACCGGTCCAGCCGCGTGCCATGGATCCACCTCGTATAATTACCGCTCCGCCTCATTACGTCCCAATGCCGCCGGGTCACTTCTCCAACCCTTTGGAAAACCTCATCGTAACATCGGCTCATCTGGCGGCTCTTCTGATGGAAGGTGACTCACCCGCGACAGTTGAAACACGGAGGGTAAGAGAACTTCTTCAAACAGCTCTGGCGCAGCAGGATGGATACTCCTACAGTCGAGACAGGATCCATTCAACTCCTCGCCCAAGCCAGAGCCCGAGTTACAGTAGGCATATGGAATCCACAGATATGTCAAGCAATGCTCAACGCCACAACTGGCCATACAGGCATGAGCCGGTGCGGGCTGGAGCCCTTAACTTGGCGGATCAGGAGAGGATTCAACAAGAGGCGGAACGAGCAGTTCAAATGGTAGCAGATCAGGCGGCTCATCAAACTTTTCCGGCTTATCCAGCAACCTCGGTCGAGGCAGGAGTGGCCACAAGAACCGCAGGCGTTCCTTGCTTGGTGCCGGCCATACGTAATGAGCGTTTGCCAAAGGATTTTAAGGGGCCTCGTAAGGTGCCTAATTACACAGCTGACTTACAGCCCGGGGCCTGGATTGAGAGTTATGAGATGGCTATGGAGTTATTGGAGGTCAGCGATGCAGCAATGGCCAAGTATTTCACTATGATGTTAGATGGAACAGCTCGTACTTGGTTGAAGGGATTTCCACCCAATTCTATCAGCTCATGGGCGAAGTTGAAGGCCCGGTTCATCCAGAACTTTAAAGACACATGTAAGCAGCCTATGTCAATTGTGGACCTGACCAATTGCAAGCAAGAGGATGGTGAATCCACAACCCATTGGGTGCGCGGGTCAAGGAGATAATACATTCATCTGATAAGATGGATGCCGGTTCAGCAGTCTTAATGTTGGAGAAAAATTGTCGTTTCGAACCTCTGAAGCAGAAGCTGGGGCGGCTCAAGCATGAATGTAATGGCATGGGAACGTTGATGGCGGCTCTCATCAAGTATGCTGATTCTGATACTACCAAGGACCCAGTGTCTGACGAAGAAAAGGCAATGAAGGGAAAGAAGAATGGCAATGGCAAGGGTCACCAGCATAACCCGGCGAATCAAGGAGGTAATAAACGTAAGGCTGGTGAGTTTGTTGCTAACACCAATGCACAGGGTGGAAATCAATGGCACAAGGGCAGACAACCCGCTCGGTCGGGCGGGTCAGGTCCCACCCTTGAGCAATTATTGAATGAGCCTTGTCCAAAGCACGACACCCAGGAGAAGCCAGCCACCCACCTACGGAAAGATTGTACGATCATGAAGGCATTTAAAAATTCAAACGCATTTGATGGAGGTCACGGCCCAGGTGGTGGCTCAGGAGGAGGCGGTTTCCAAGGATCGGGCGCCGGCTTAGGTGGAGGAGGATTCCACGGTCAGGGCCATCTTGGTAACCAAGGAGGGTATAATCCGCAACCCAGCCAAGGTAATCAGCAGCAGTAGTCCGGATACCAGAGCATCCCGAAGCAGCTGAATAGTGGGCAATACCATGTATTCACCACTAGCTTATGTAAGAGAGACCAGAAGCTTCACAAGAGGGCCGTCAATGCCATTGAGCCATCGGTTCCACGTTACTTATGTTGGTCAGAGCAGCCTATTGTGTGGAGCAGAGAGGATCATCCACCCCGGGTCGATAATCCGGGTCACTTGGCTTTGGTGGTGGCGCCTCAGGTTGGTGGATACAAATTCACTAAGGTACTCATGGATGGAGGCAGTAGCATCAACATCCTCTACTATGAGACGTTCCGTCGGATGGGATTGACTGATAAGAGTCTTAAACAATCCAACACTATTTTTCATGGTGTGGTTCCTGGAAGTCGGCATACCCAGTGGGCAAGATTGAACTAGAAGTAGCCTTTGGGGATGAGTATCACTCCAGAGCAGAAAAATTAACCTTTGAGGTGGTTAAGATCAAAAGCCTGTATCATGCTCTGTTTGGACGGCCGGCTTATGCCAAATTCATGGCTCGGTCGTGTTATGTGTATTTGCATCTTAAGATGCCGGGTTATAAGGGCACCATTACAGTACACAGGAGCCGGAAAATAGCTTTGGAGTGTGAAGAAGGTGATGTTGCCTATGCTGAATCTGTCTGTGCAACAGAGGAGTTAAAATTTTACAAAGATCATGTTGACCCAGCAGACATGACGTCACTAAAGAAACCAACAACAGAGCATGAGCCGGTATTGAAGTTCGAACCAGCTGATGATACCAAGATGGTTGACTTTGTGCCTGGCGACTCATCCAAGCAGTTCATCATCAGTGCTAACTTGGATCCAAAATAGGAAAGCGCACTCATCGAGTTCATCCGTGAGAACCGGGACATCTTCGCATGGAAACCTTCAGACATGCCGGGTGTCTCGAGGGAACTCGCTAAGCACACTCTCAACATTGATCCAAAGTTTAAACCTGTCAGACAATTTCTCCGACGGTTCAATGAAGAAAGGCGCAAGGCCATTGGAGAAGAGGTGGCCCGGCTTTTGGCAGCTGGGTTCATTGTAGAAGTCTTTCACCTAGAGTGGTTAGCCAACCCGGTGCTTGTACTAAAAAAGAATGGCACCTGGCGTATGTGTGTGGATTACACCGATCTGAACAAGGCTTGTCCGGCTGATCCTTTTTCCCTCCCCCGTATTGATCAGATCATTGATGCTACGGCGGGTTGCGCATGTTTGAGTTTTTTGGATGCTTATTCTGGTTATCATCATATCAAGATGGCAGTCAAAGATCGGGAGAAGACGGCTTTTATCACTCCTTTTGGAGCTTTCTGGTATGTGTCTATGCCTTTTGGGCTGAAGAGTGCCCAGGCGACTTACCAATGGTGTGTGTAGAATTGTCTTCACGATCAAATTGGACGTAATGTTCATGCTTATGTGGATGATATAGTGGTAAAATCCAGGAAGGAGGAAACCTTGGTCGCAGATCTGAAAGAGACTTTCGATAATCTCCGGGTCTACAAAATGATGCTTAACCCGGCCAAGTGTGTTTTTGGAGTCCCAGCCGGCAAGCTCTTGGGTTTTTTGGTGTCTAACCGAGGTATTGAGGCTAACCCGGAGAAAATCAAGGCAATTATATCCCTGGCCAAACCAACATGCATCAATGACGTTCAACGACTGGCGGGTCATGTCACTACTTTGAGCCAGTTCATAAGCCGGTTAGGGGAGAAGGCAGTGCCTCTGTATCAGATGATGAAGAAAACAAAGAATTTTGTTTGGAGCGATGCTACAAACTCTGCTTTTGAAGATCTGAAGACACAGCTTGCTGAGCCGCCGGTCCTGGCTGCTCCAGTTGAGAAAGAGCCGCTGCTATTATACGTGGCCGCCAACTCACGAGCTGTTAGTGTGGCTATTGTGGTGGAGCGCAAGGAGGCTGGCAAGGAGCATCCGGTTCAACGGACGGTTTACTACGTCAGTGAGGTGCTAATTGAATCCAAGCAACGATATCCACATTGGCAGAAGCTCGTATATGAGGTGTTCATGGCAAGCCGAAAGCTTAAGCATTATTTTCACGGACATGCAATCACCGTGGTTAGCTATGCTCCTTTGGGAGACATCATTCAAAACAGGGAAGCCACTGGACGAGTCGCCAAGTGGGCGATTGAGCTTGGGTCTCATGGGTTGAAGTATGTGCCACGTACCGCGATCAAATCTCAAGCACTAGTTGACTTCATTAATGACTGGACAGAGATGCAGATGCCAGAAGAAAAACCAGACAACACATATTGGACTATTCATTTTGATGGGTCCAGACAGTTGGAAGGCTCGGGGGCTGGAGTTGTTTTAACCTCTCCTCGAGGTGACAAATTTTGTTATGTGTTACGGTTGATGTTTCCTTGCACTAACAACGCAGCAGAGTATGAAGCTTTGCTCCATGGTCTTCGAGTGGCAAAAGAGATGAGTTTGAGCTGGGTCAGATGTCTTGGCGACTTAGATCTAGTGGCTCAACAGGTATCAGGCAAATGGGATTCCAAGGACCCTCTCATGGCGGCTTATCGCCGGGAGGTTGATGCTGTTGCAGGGCATTTTAAAGGTTATCAGGTGGAGCACATTGACAGTCGAAAGAACGAAGCAGCTGATGCTTTACGACGGTTGGGGTCTCAGCATAAGCCGGTACCACCTAACACCTTTTTGGATGTTTTGCATAACCCGTCTGTCAAGTTGCCCACAGATGAAGATTTAGCTGTTCCTGACCCGGAGGCGCAGTTGGTGGCGGCTCTTCATGTCATCCCAGATTGGACAGTGCCGTTCTTGGCTTACATGACCCGGGGAGAGTTGCTAGCGGATGAGACCCTGGCTCGACAGATAACCCGGTGGTCTAAGTCAATGACGATTTCGGATGGAGAATTATACCATCGCAACATCTCCGGAGCGTTTCAGCGGTGTGTTTCCCACGAAGTAGGTCAAGAAATACTTCGTGAGATCCATGAAGGCGATTGTGGTCATCACGTCGGGTCAAAATCTCTGGTGTCCAAGGCTTTTCGTCACGGTTTTTACTGTTTGACGGCTCACGCTGATGCAGAGGATCTGGTCAGCAGATGTGATGGATGTCAAAAGTTTGCACGACGAGCGCATGTGCCGGCTCAAGAGCTCCGGATGATTCCAATCACTTGGCCATTTGCGGTCTGGGGGCTTGACATGGTGGGACCTTTCAAAAGGTCTAAGGATAAAAAGACACATCTCTTAGTGGCAGTTGATAAATTCACTAAGTGGGTTGAGGCGGAGCCAGTGAGTAAGTGTGACGCGGCCACGACGGTTCAGTTCATGAAAAAGGTGATCTTCCGTTTTGGTTTTCCACACAGCATTATCACTGACAATGGCACTAATATGTCCCAAGGGGCTATGGAGGAGTTTTGTCAACGTGAGCACATCCGGCTTGATGTTTCTTCTGTAGCTCATCCTCAATCCAATGGTCAAGCTGAGAGAGCAAATCAGGAAATTTTAAAAGGTCTGAAACCCCGGCTTATGGTTCCCTTACAGCGAACGCCGGGTTGTTGGGTGGAGGAATTACCCTCGGTGTTGTGGAGTATCAACACCACACCTAACAGGTCTACAGGTTACACACCTTTCTTCATGGTGTATGGAGCAGAAGCAGTGTTGCCTAGTGACATCCGTCATGACTCGCCCCGTGTGGTGGCTTATGTTGAAGCTAATAATGAACAAGCCAGACAGGATGCACTTGACTTGTTGGATGTAGAAAGAGACTTAGCAGCGGCTCGGTCAGCAATTTATCAACAGGACCTGCGCCATTATCATAGCCGCTGGGTCAAATCCAGGACTTTTCAGGAAGGCGACCTGGTGCTCTGGCTCATCCAGGATCTGTCAGATGTGCGCAAGCTATCCCTACCTTGGGAAGGACCCTTTGTGGTCAGCAAGAACTTAAACAACGGGTCGTATTACCTAATTGACGTTCGAGAACACAAAGATTCACGTAAGTCGGAGGAGGAGACCCGCCGGCCGTGGAACATTGCTCAACTTCGGCCATACTACACCTGAGCTACCGGCTCTCATCATGTACATACTTTAACATTGTATATACCATGATAAGTAATAAAGTAAGACCATCGGTCTCTTTTCTTTTCAAGGATTATGCATCTTTGTTATTTCTTATTTTCAAATGACTATTAAGGAGCTGATCATATTTAAATCAAGTCTCACCTTTTTTGGTCTGGCTTATGATCGTATTCGAATCTAGCTGCAATTATCATGGTCACTTGGGGGCTTCCTATTCAAACATATGTCATATTTGAACCAAATAGAACATAGCTGTCGTAACCCTCTTGATCGGCTCAAGGCCAAACTCACTAGGGGGCTTTTTGATCGTATATGAATCATCGCTTAACCCCTTTTGTGTCCGACTTGGATCGTATTCGAATCAGGGTCGTTAAAAACCTCTCAAGGTCATTTGGGGGCTTCCTGTTCAAACATAGGTCGTATTCGAACCAAAGAGAACATAGTTGTCGGTACCCTCTTGATCGGCGCAACGCCACAGCCACTGGGGGCTATATAGTCGTATTCGAACCTTAGCTTAACCCTTTTGGTCCGGTTTACTGGTCGTATTCGAATCAGAAGCCACCAACCTTTAAATATAAGGTTAAATCATACTTGTTAACTGTTATTTGCCTTTGAGTTTCTTGTTGCAAATAATTAGCATGATCTTCTTCGCCGGCTTGTCTATTTGACAACAAGGCTACCAAGGTATGATGATCATTAAAGTATTCAAAGGTATTGATTTCTCAAAAAGATTCAGTTATCAACTTCATTACCCGGGTTACTCAAGCCGGTGGTCTAAGGATCAAAGGTACAAGTATGGCTATTATTTATATATAATTGCCTGCTGCATTAATTAAAGAGTTAGTTTCAGCCCTTGTCCTTTATTTATATATGTTTTCTGTTTTCTATTATGATAAACATATTGGATATAAGCCGGGTGTTTTAACCCATTCGGTTCTAAGCCGCCAAGCCAGTCTTTTCTCCTGTATCTACAGGGAACAGAGTTAAAGTATTGCAGAAACAATCATCAAATATAATGCATATATTGCCATCAGGAAACACGGAGTCACATACAATGTTTTATGCACGATGGCATAAGCAAGGCATTCAGTGTTTTCACAGCTAAACTATTACACGACTTTTTATAAGCCAATGAAGATGGTTATTATTCCTCCCTCGCCGGTTCACCGCCCTCTGTTGGCTGGAAGTTGGGTTTTGACCAGTCAAAACCATTCACGGCGACGAATTCTTCTTCATCGTCGATTAGGCCTGCCAGGTCAACTTCCGGGGCAAATGTATTTTCTCTTACAGGCAGGATCAAATCTGTCACCTTGTACGAGGGAGTCGCCATCTTCTTATTTTCAGCATCAAAACCCGGCTGATATTTGTCAATGTTGGTATCATCTCCAAGGGTAGTTGCCTGAGGCCGGACTCCCCGCACGCAAGCCATGAAGTCATCCTGCTCAAAGGGAGATCCGTCTTCCTTCATGGTGGGATAGCCTCTTGCCACGTCCGCCGGGTCTAGGTCTGGCACCCAAGCCTTGGAGCGGCTCAGGGTAGTCAAAGCCCCGGCTCGCGCACAGGAGCACTTCACTTCTTGAAATATGGCAGGTAGGATTGATAGTTTCTTCAAAACGTTGCTGAGCCAGTTGGGTCCTTGATTGACAGGAGATATGGCGGCAAGTGCCCGTTGTGCGCCAATATACAGTTGTTCTACTAAAGTGTACACTGCCTTCAGTTTAATCAAAGGATCTTGGCTCAGGTTCTTGCTTCGTGGGCCTGCGCATGTTTTAAAAACAAAGTCAGCTGGCGGCTTATAATCCGGATTAGCAAAAAGTACATAAGATTAAAAACGGACAGCTTACCAAAGATGGCGGCCACCATTTGAGACACCCGGCCCTTTAAGCCGTTCAGCTCTGTTGACACCTCTTCAAGGGCTGCTTCGGCTCTCTCAGCGCGTTGTGTTAGAAGCATTTTTTCCTCTGCCCAGGTCTTCTTCTTGGCAGCCAAACTGATCTTTAAGTTTTCCGTCTCAGAGAGACTTACTTGCAGTTTGGAGTTAGCAGACTTGATTTCTATTTCCTGACCTGCTAGCCGGGTCTTCGCATCAATCAATTGCGAGTTCAGTTCAGATAAAGCATTCTGCAAAAAGAGCATACTCAGATGAGTCAAGATTTCGCTTAAAGTTCAACAATCAAGATTCAAGTCTCAAGTACTTTACAAAAAACCACTTGACACTTGGGGGCTAATGTATGCAATTCAGCAAGTTTCTCAATGTTAAGCCGGAATATTAAGTTCTTTGAATACGGTACAAAACAATTTAAGGTACCGGCTCATTTATGATTAAAAAGAACCGGCCCTTGGGGACTACAGGTGAAGTTTTGTTTTATTTTATTGAATTCAAGAAAATCAAAGGTAAAGGTCTTGGCCTATATGCTAAAGTCTACAGATCATTCCGGTTATCTCATAATCTGAAGACTTGGGGGCTGAAGGAATATAGATAAGCCGGAAGAACATACCTCGTATTTCAACTGCAACTGTTTGACCATTTCGATCTCAGAGTCGCGACTGGAGTGCACATGGCTGAGATAGCCGGATAAAATATCGTTGGCATTTAGATGGTCGTAATTAGCAACGTCAAAGCGAACTTTCTGTCTCTCCAATGCTTCTTGTTTCGCAGTACACCGAGCCAGCATGGTTGGATTCCCTGGTTCAATAAAGCGGCTCCCGGTTATCTGAACGTCTTGTGCATACGGTGATGGCAGGTTGGCTGAGCTTGATGGTCCAGTAGCAGAAGGGTTCACAGTGGTCTCATCAAACGACGGCTCAGGAGGATTTGCTTCTGCATCAACAGGCGGGTCTTCTGGAGCGTCGGTTAATGGAGAAGATGGCCTGGCCGGGTCAGATGCAAGCACCGGCGGGTCTTCCACCGGTTTAGCTGCCTTTGCCTTCTTGGATTTAGCTTGGCCACTAAGAGAAATGTTGCAGGATTGTCAGTATAAAGATACAATTTGAACAACTCGGAAAAAGGAGGATTTTTCATTACCCAGGGGCAGTCTTGAAGGCCAGAAATTGCGTCTGCAATGAGTCGCCAGAAGAGTGAGACACCTCCTGAAAAGATAAAACAAAGTTAAAGTAAGGCAGGGGAAAGGATCCATTAAACAGAGTTAAAGACAGAAAGAAATAAACCTCGTTCGGGCGCTTCTGAGGAGTCTGTTGAAGAACAACAGCCGGCTCATCTTCGGTCCGAGCCTGACGGCGGCTTTCATGTTGCTGTTTTTTCAAACGAAAGTTGGGATCCAAGTGAGCTAACGGGTTAGAAAACCTTACTTTACGGATCACTCATAGAATTTTTTGTCTTGGCAAAGGCTCTGAGTCGGAGGAAATGATAGTTACCTCTACTTACGCGGCCTGACTGGCCCCGGTGTCATCCTGGTAATGATCAGTGTTAATAAGATTGTTAAAAAATTGGCCAAGGGAATCAAGGGCTACCTCCGATCAGATGTATCATCAAGCTTCATCCAATCTTCAACAGTGTTCTTCTTTTTTTTTTGATCTCCGGGTCGTTTTCTTAGCGTTTATGGCGGCGGCTTTCGCTTTCTTGACAACCTCGTGGTCATACTTAACTTTCCAGAAGTCAGAATTGGCATGCGGACAGGTAAAGATGAAAAGTCAGGCAAGTATTAAACAATACGGCTGGGAAAAATACAAAGGAGAGAGTTCAGAATATTCTTACTTCTGGCACCGGTTTAAGCTTGCAGAAGGGGTTTAACCCAACAATGCTGCAATCTTCGTATTTCCCGTTCACCAAAAGGGTCGACATTGATACAATATCTTCTTCTGTCAACTGAACGGGGCTGTGATGAAGAGAGTCATCCGGGCCTCCACCATACTCATACATCAGCTTTGACCGGCGGCTTAAAGGGATGACCCGCCATGAGATCCAGCAGCGGGTCAGATCAACTCCAGTTAACCCGTTCCCCAACAGAGCATTGATCCTTTTGATGGATGGTATCAGCCTCTTGCGTTCAGCGACAGTAAGCTTATCAAGAAGCGCGAACTTGGAGTCAAGACGATCGGGGCGATAACCCGGCAGTGGCTTCTCGTTTGCTGGTGAGGTGTCCTGGCAGTAGAACCAAGTCTGGTTCCAGTCCTTTGGCTGACTTGGTAAGACAATGAGGGGGAAGACGGCACCCTGCCGGCGCTGAATTGATATGCCTCCAAGCTCTAAGCTAAGGTCGTTGGTGCACTCGTTCTGCCGGTTCAGATAAAAGTATTCTCTAAACAACTCCACGGTCGGCTCTTGTTGAATATATACTTCACAGAGTACTTGGAAGTTACAGATGTTAGATATGGAATTAGGCCCGATATCATGAGGGTGGAGCTTGAAAAAATGGAGGACCTCTCTGAAGAACTTTGAGCCGGGCGGTGAGAAGCAACGGTTCATGTGGTCAGTGAAAACGATCACTTCGCCGTCTCTTGGATTGGCCGTTCTTCTTCCGAGTCAGGGGCACGGTAAGACATGACGGTTTTCGCTAGCAGAAATCCTATGGTGAAGAACCCTTTCAAACGTTCCTCGGTTACGGTTGAGGGAACCCAGTTACAGATGGTTGGTGCTTTGGACGGCATGATGTGCAAAGACGAATTGAAAAGAAAGGCAACATGCCGGTTCAGTTTAATGGTGAGATTGACAGTTAAGTAATGATGATGCAAACAAGTAATGGTGGCTTAGTTAAGGGCTGACATATAAGGAAAATTAAGCCGGCATGGTAAGCCACCATGACTATAGATATTTGAGGAAGGCAAATTAAGCTAAGTGTTGAGACAAACAAGTTTCCTAAATTGTTTGGTATTATTCCAGATCAAATGGCTATTCAAAATGGGAAAAAAAATTCTAGACCTAAAAAGTTTAGTGCAGAGGAGTCTGAAAGTTCTAAAGCAGCCTTTGAATCAGAAAAAGGGATCTGTGGATCAAGAAGAGGTACAAAAACACTACCGCGCGAGCATATATATAGCTTTTTGGATCAGAAAAGGCTTGCGGTGGAAGAACTACGATGAAATATGGAGAACACACAGGAGCTCGGAAACCCTAATGCAGATCTGAGAAACAAAGGAGAGAACACTTACGGTTGCAGGTTTTCTGCGGAGGTCGCCGCGGTCTCTCTGGATCGGTTCGGGTTGATGCAGCGGCCAAAGTCGACGGAGACGGAGATGAGGCGCGGCGGCGGCAGAGCTCGAGCAGCAGGGGGTTTGCGAGAGGAAGAAGACGGAGCAAGAGAGGAGAATGAGAAGGCCGAGGCATGCCTATTTATAAGGAAAGATGTGAACAGACGGGCGCGCAAATCAAGGAGAGCCGAATAATGGTTATCTAGCTACACAGACGCCTCGATTCTCGGGAAGCATTAAAGATAAAAGATCCGTTGGGAGATGACGTCATGAAAGTTCTTTGCGTTTTCAAGAGATGACGTCACGGCGGGTTACGAAAACTTCAACGAAGATAAGAAGATGGATTTTTGTCTAAGTATTGAAGATTGACAAAGAATGAAATTTAAAGTCAACCTGGGGCCTAATGTTGGGGATATTACTATCAGTCATGACCCGCCCAGGAGGGGTCAGGTCAACCCCAATGGCGGGTTACGCAAGAAGCCCAGTAAACATTCAAGACGATAGTTTATTAAACCTTATAGAAGGCCCAAGGGTCTGGAGGCGGCTTAAGGCCTGATATTGTAAACCCCCGTATGTAAGAAAAGACTTGTAAAGAAAGGCATGTAAAGGAAGCCACCGAGCCGGACACGATTATGAGCCGGCCGGGACTCTGTAGGCCACCAGGCGTCAACCCATGTATACCAGGGGACGACCCGGTGGCGGCTTAGGGCAAGAAACAACAAATCGATAACCAAGCTGGCGAGTTGAGCCTCTTGGTGATCGAAACCCCAGCAATACCAACCCCAACTAGACGTAGGCTTTTACCTTCATCGTAAGGGGTCGAACTACTATAAAACCCTCTCGTGTCCTTTGTCCCGATTAACCCCTTTAAGCTTTCTAGTGCGATGGCCCTACAACTAAGTCCTGGCTCTAGGACATCTGCCGTGACAATTCCACGACAGTACTATCATTTCCTGTCTAAAAAAACATATCACCCTTTCGTCTCGGTTGATCCCCTTCAGGTAGCTCATCCACATGCATGGATGCGCCACCACTTCCGATTGGCAGCTGGCCAAAGAAGATGTTTTGCTAGCTTTCATGAAACTAATCCCAAGATATCCTGGTTGTACTTCTCTCTTGTTTTCTTCAAATTTTTCTTTATGTGGTTACTAAATGTGAACCCTAATTGTTGTGACCTTTATTGGGGACGAGGCCACCAACACTTGTCCCTTGTCTTTTACATTTTAAAATGTAGGGAAAATAACTACGTAAATAAAAAAACATGTTTGATACCATTCATGAAAATTCACGTGTTTGAAAATCTTTATGACACTAGCAAAAGTGCCCGTGCGTTGCAACGGGATGAAAAAATAGCGCCTTCAAATCAAACTACTGAGAATATAATAACTACAATAATTGTACTAACATACTCCAAATTACATTAGTATGCAAATGTTCACATTATTCAATCGATAAATTTGACATTTATCTCTTTAGCTCAACGCCCATGCTCCATTGCTGGGAAAACGTATGAAAACGTGAGGATGTGTCATGCACCACAGGCATCTTGTATGTTTTGTTACACCTACAAAACTTATGCTCACAGAAAATTGGACATCAAGCTAGAGAAAACCCATGTGTTTGCTTTATGAAAATTACAGATTATAGTATCATATTTCGTACTTCGTCATATGACAATAAACAAGAAGTTATAGGATGAATCAACTCAAATAACTCCACAAAATCTCTTGATTATGGTTCAAAGGATGGAAATAAAATGGAAAGCCTTTGAACAAACTTTGCTAGTCAACAACCATTGCACAGATTCAGTTTAGTAGAGTACAATAGTTTATTTTGCATACAACAAGAGTGCAACATTCTAGAAACAAATGTGTCTGTGTTCAACCTAATTGTCAATCACCAGAACCTAATCTTCTCAGAAGTAGCAGTAGAACTTCCACCAAGGCGTAGGCGTGTAACTGTCAAAATCAAATCCATTGAAACCTAAACAATATGCAAATAAGAAATCAATATCTAACAATGTCGTTCTTGTGAAATGTGATCCGAAAATTGTTAATATAATACATAGCAGAAGCGAGACAAACTGAGCAGAACATTAGCAATATCAAGTTTAATTTGCAAGCCATATTAAAGATACATGAAGAGAAAAATTAATTAAAAGATGAGTGGATTCATGAGAATTAACGACATACTAATAAGTTGGGCCAGTCCCTTGCTTGGCCTTTAGACTTTTTTTGAAAGTTAATATGTCTTGCCGAGGCTCTACCGCCGTCGATGCATGGTAATAGTGTCGATGCAGACTGCAGAGTGAACATTACCAGTTTGATGCCCGGCCTGCAAATTTTAGCACCCGACATTGACTTCTTCCAAACTTCATCGCAGCATGTAGCTAACTCTCTCTGCTGAGGTTACATCAAACGTTTACCGAGCTTCTTGGCCCGACTAATGAGCCTATACTTGGTGGAGTACATGTCGATGTAGGTGACGCAGGGCCACCCTGCGAGTGAGACTGGCCGTGGTCTCATTCAGCCACCCATTGAAGAATTGAGCCCCTGTAGGGGGCGGAGCCGACACAGTTGTCCTTTTTCGGGGCAAGCTGCAGGCACCAGAGCAGCCCCGTACATGTTAAGATGAGCATGTATACCAGTCAACTCCATGCCTGCTGATTTCTGATATCTGTCTCCAAGCAGTACAATACTTCTCTACTTCTCCCCCACCTGCAGTGTATAGTGTATACATTGTTTAGAAGAGAATGAGAGAAGACCACCATCTTCCCAGGCTCTGCATCTAAGAAGACCAACTAACCTGTAAGCAAACTAAATCTGTAGCAGCAGCACGGCTATAGCCCAGGTGATATCAGCTCTCCATATTATGTCGGTCAAGTTTTTAAGAAAGGGCAGTGTGCAGCTACGAGAGAGGGAAAAAAGAGGTTGCTGGCGAACTAACTATGGTGGAGCTCGGACCACTGATGGAGGTTAGACTGAAGACGAGCGCCTTGTCCAGATATACCCCCGTGTTGCCACACACGATGCCACACAGGCATCCTCCAGGGATGTTGCTACATGCGCTAATCCATCTTCCGGGCTGTCTTCTCCCTTATGGTGCAGGACTGCAGGCAATGGTCGTCCCCCATCCGCGCCACCACGCCAGATTTGGAATAGGTGGAGCGGGTGGTTGGCGATGTTGGTACAACGCGTCTGTTTCCTTCACGACTTGCAACAACGCGCTTACCCGGACCTGTTCCGTCGATCAACAGCCATCGAGCTCTGATTTGGAGGAGCTGGTGGTGAACTCCTCCGTAGTCCGTACTCGTGGTTGTGCGTGCGCCATAGGCCACGCACGATAAAAGAAGCGCCAGTTGTTTTAGCGGGATCAGAGGGGAGTCAGGCGACCAGCCTCGTGCCATAAGAGGAGGACGATCGAGCCCAGGATCTGCACAACCTCCTGGCTCGGGGCACAGATCGAGGAGGACGATCGCCTCCTCCCACCCTTCCAGCCGGGGGTCTCCCTCCTATCTCCATCAATTATGCGACATCGCGAGCGTTACCATCGAAGAGGGGAAAAGTTGTACTCCTTCCCTCCGCATATTTGGCGGAGTCGCCATGAGCGCGATCGGTATCGGTGCGAGCGTGCAGTTTGATCGTGGAGTCAGGTGCCCTAGTTTATATCGCAGTTTTGCTAAAGCACATCTGGATGTGCCATAAGTATTGCACATCTAAGTCATATGTCATTGATCTTACATTAAGATTCGTGTGAATATTTTCTCTCTTTTTTCTTTTTCTCTTTATGCTTGATTCACTCACTTAGATGTGCAATAACTAGAGCATATCTAGATGTGCCCTAGACACTTTATATCGATGCAGAGAACCGGGTCTTTCCCGATTGACTGCATGAGTCCGTTACTAATACAATTTTTTTTTTGAGCATCAGTACAGACACAAACGCTTATATACACGCGCATACACTCACCCCTATGAACGCACACACGCACATCCCTACCCCTATGAGCACCTTCGAGAGACTGAGCCGGCATATCATCTTGAGATTTACGAAGTCACCCTAGGCGCCTCATCGTCGACGGGAACGTCTCCTCCCACTGAAAGCGCATCGCCGGAAATCCTGAAATAAATCCAGAAATAATGCAATCACCAGGATTTGAACCCTGATAGGTTGGGGATACCACTGTCTACCTAACCAACTCAACCACAGGTTGATTCGCCCTTACTAATACAATTTGATTGATTGCCCTAGTTTACTTTTTTTTTTTGAGAAAAGATTGCCCTAGTTTACTGATTACGCTAGCGAGGCAGGAGCTGAAGGCCCAAGTAGACATGGCCCCATTGATGGTCGCAGGCCCAGCCGAGCAACATATGAATTTTCTCAGTGGCAACGAAAAGGTTTTCATGGTATAGATAGATAGATTAGTACCACCTCGGATATATAGAAAAAATATGAGCGAAGTGGACGGACGATGACGGACGAAAAACAGACGAAATTACGGTGGTAAGAAGCAATAGCCCCTTTATTAGTAGATATAGATATAAATATAGATATAGATATAGATTTCTCATTCAATGAAAGTATTCAATTTTAGAAGCAGCTTATCCAATGTAAAAAATGTTGGCATAGTTTAATATGTTCGACATTTAAAAAATATGTTCATCAGAGTTTTGAAATATTTATCAAACGTAATAATATTGGCGTAGTTTCAAAAAATATTTCCATACCATTCAAAAAAAATGTTTCTGACATTCTATAAAAAATGTTACGGGTGCCAAGAATATTTTTGTGATATTATGGGAAATGTTTGTACATTTTAAAAAGATATTCATGTAATTTAAATTTTTTTTGTTTATTTCAATAAAATGTTCACTACATTTTTAAATGTTGAATATTTATTTCTTAAAAAAATAAAATATCCATTTAGAATATATTTGACAAATGGTCATCCTATATCATAATTATTTTAAGCCTATATTAATAATTAACAATGTGTATGGAAAAATTTCACAAGTATTTCAAAAAAAAGGGAAAAATGAAAACCCGGAAGAAAACAAAAAAACAACCGAAGAAAGCCAATGACAACCATTAAAACTGATAAGAAAATCACAACAGGGGAAAACAAAAAAACTAACATGACAGCTTTTAAAAACCAAACTGATCCATAGAAGCTTTCTGAAACGCACTAAGGTGAGGCTATCGTAAATAATAAGACCTCCTCCCTAGCGCCTTTTGTGCCCGCTAGCTAGCGAACGTGCGTTCTGACAGTTGCTTCTAGAAAAATGCGTCCTAATAGTTGACCGATGACCTTTGATATCTGACCGTTGACTATTGTCTGTTGACTTATTAAAACTCCACGAATTTCTTACAAAAACATCACAGTTTTAAAAAATGTTCGTTAATTTTAAGAAGTTCATGCATTTGAAAAAATCCTGAATTCGAAAAGAATTCACAAAAAGTTGAAAAAAATGTTCATGAGTTGGAAAGTATTCAACATTTTATAAAAGTTCATAGATTTGAAAAACTTGCAAAGTTAAAAAATACTAAAAAATGTGAAACAAAAAAGATCTTGGATTTGAGAATTGTTCATGAAATTTTAAAAATGTTCATGGTTTGAAAGTTTTTACAAAATTTTAAAAAATATTTCGCAATTTTCATAGATGTTCACAAAAATGATAAATACAGTTCATTAAAATTAACAATGAAATGATAAAAAGGATTTAAAAATAATAAAAAAGAAAAACTGAACAAAATTCGACCTAAAAAATTCAAGTAAAATCCATCCCAAGAAAAAACCGATGGAACCTATTAGACGGCTCCCAAAACTGGTTAGAAAAATCCACATAAGCCGGTCCATATATAAACTACACGAATGGGAGATGTGAGTGTGTTATACCTCAGCATGTTAACCGGCGTGTCAAGCGCCAGATAGGAACTGGCATAAAAACCAGTAGAGGAAATAGCTGCCGTGCCCGTCGAGGAAGAATCACGTATATAAATTTCAAGCATAACTCCCATGACAAAAATTATTTTTAGCTGTAAGAGATAAGTTTTTTTTAGCAAAAGACAGAAGTTTTTCTGAAACAGAAAAATCCGTGGCGTTTGGGCCTTGCTGGGCGCTGGGCCGCTCTCTTGGCCCGTCAACGGTCCAGCTGGCCCGGCTCCGACCCCGGCGAAAGCGAAGGCACGCACGGGCACGGACCGCTATCCGATTCCGTCCGGTTCAAAAAAATATCTCTCGCTCGCTCGCGTGGAGCAATTCCCATTCCCATTCCCATCCTCCTCACTCCCTCCGGCCACCATGGCGGCCGCCGCCGGCGTGCCCCCCTCCTCCCTCCTCCGCCTGCGCCTGCCCTCGCCCCAGCCCGCTGCCTCCCTGCCCTCCTCCTCTCCGGCGTTGCTCCGGCGCCGCCCCCTCCTCTCCCTCGCCGCCGCGCCCTCGCGCGCCTCCGTCATCGCCGCCGCAGCCGCCGCCGACTCCAGCAACGGCAACGGCAACGGCTCATACTCCGGTAACGGGTACGCGGCCCCGCCATCCCTCGCGCGGTTTGTTTTTCCATTGTTTTCCCGGCAAGGCCGCGCACTCTGGCCTAATGTCGCCGTGGCGAGTGCGCCGGCGGGGTGTTCGACGGAATGCATCCGCGTCGTGCCTGTTCCTCTGGAGAGTCGAGGCCGGATAAGTTAGCTGTAGCGGACGGTGTCACTGATAGGCTACATATTGTACTAGATAATATCAGTAGCGGTCAGGCCCCTGAATCGACGGTGTGGAATCATGCTCGCGGCCATCCAGAGGCAGCTTATCTGGGTCGGTAGTGGCCTCCTACACACATATCAATTGCGCTGTATTTGTTGTCAATATGGCATATCAATTGCGACTTCTCTCTAGGTCCTGATGCAATTAGCTGCTTGCCTGTCGATTTCATTCGGTTGAAGCACTTTCATGTTTAACACTTTCATGATGCACCCTGCCCTCTTTCATTTGACAGAAGTCAGGCGTCACTGATGCCACAGTTCAGCGGCCTTATGCTTGATGAAAGCTCCAGGTCTAAAAGGCCGTATAAATGGCAAAGGGTTTTGCTAAAGGTTAGCGGCGAAGCGCTTGCCGGAGATCATACAGAAAACATTGACCCAAAGGTGAGGCTTCTTTTTGGTGCTGTATGTTTCAATTTAAACGGTTCATGTGTGTGTACATCATGTAATTATGTGGTCTGCTGCAGGTTACAATGGCAATTGCAAGAGAGGTTGCTTCCGTCACCAAACTAGGCGTAGAGGTGTGCCATCCGTGCTGCCTTCATTTTTTTGCTGGTTATTTATTGGATTACGTTTATGAACAATGAAACTACTTCGTTCCAAATAGATAGACTGAAACCAAATGAAGTGAATTTGGGGTGTTTCGGTCTGATGGTATTAATTCAACACTTCAATTGCAATGCATTCCAAGCCAGAGTTCTCATGTTATGTGTATATGTTTCTCTTGTCTTCTCTAGTAGAATGTGCTGTATACATTTAAAAGGAGAGTAATTGCAGGTTGCTATTGTTGTTGGTGGTGGCAATATCTTCCGTGGGGCCTCTTGGGCTGGATGTAGTGGTCTTGACCGCTCCTCTGCAGATTACATCGGGTATGAATCATACTCCATGTCTGTTGTAAACTGCAGTATTAAATAATTATATCAACCTCTGGTCAGCTGCCAAATAGCCTAGAAAAGAAGTTCAAATGCCATGAGATGTGCTATGAGCTCGAGCCATGCAATATCAACACATTTTGGTAGGAGCAGAGCATGCTTGTTATTTAATTCGTGCCAACTATTTGGCCAGTTTAATGTTTGTTCTATTATGGTTCATTGTGCCCATTATGGAAGCACATTTATATCTGCTAGAACAAGAATTTCATTTCAATAATCAACTGAATGTAACTATAATTGCATCTTACAAACCATAATTCATGCCAACTTTTTGGCTAGTATAATATTTGTAGCATCATGGTCACCGTACCCATCACGTAAGCACATCCTAGGTATTTCCATTGACTAATTAACTTAACTGAGTGTAACTATAATTGCATCTTACAAACCATTTAGTCCATGACTATATATTGTCTACATTTTTGTGCAAACTCAAGGCCACCTGTAATTTATAACCTAGTTTCTGTCCATTATTATTTTTGTTACAAAGACATTTATTGTTAAGTAACCACATGATTTGTCGTTATAATAAATAATTTGGGGCTGAATTTGATCGTGCAACCTTTTTCCTGCTTTCCCCCAATTCAGTATGATGGCCACTGTGATGAATGCAATATTTCTTCAAGCAACAATGGAGAGCATTGGGATACCGACCCGTGTCCAAACTGCATTCCGTATTTCAGAAGTTGCAGAACCATACATACGCCGAAGAGCAATCAGACATTTAGAGAAAGGAAGAGTTGTTATATTTGCTGCTGGGACAGGGAACCCATTCTTTACAACTGATACAGCTGCTGCTCTCCGTTGTGCAGAAAGTGAGTTTGTCCTTAATCTTCGCTATGCAGTATGAACCGCTTTAATCATTAAAAGTTGGAGAAATTTCTTTCACATGGAAAAACTGGTGCTTATGAATGGTTCTTGATAGTCCAGTGTCTTCTGGTGCCATAGGTTTAGCTACATATATGTAATACCGTGAAACATTCAGTGTATTTTTTGCATCTTATTAATTGTCATGCTCCTTGCAATTGTGGGTAATGGGACTACATGATTACCCACATAAGCACTCCACTGAGTTTATTTGATGATGTATTAAGTATATTAAGTATTAATGAAGATCCCTGTGCGTATTAAGTTGAAAATGAAAAATGACAGTCCAACAATTAGGTTAGAGAAACAATGCATCTATTTAAGCTGGTTTCTTGTTCTAGCTTCAATTTTTCTGGGACAGTTATAGTGTATTTACCTTTTTTTAATTAATTAGTGAATAGCAGTATGGTTACAATCATGGTCAACTTGGCCCAGCACGCAGGCCAGCACAACGTTTAGCAAAAAAACAACCACACAGTACAGATCTACAATACTGTGCTAACCCATGGGCAACACTGTTGGCCTCTAGTTATAGTGTGTTTACTAATTTCTTTACATAAACAGTGATAAATCACAATCTGTGTTGTGCCTATAGAAACATATTATTATGAGGTATATGCTATTTTTGAAATGAACAGTACTGTTTGAATAGTAACTTTTGTCTTTGTTTATTTTGCCTTGACCATTCGTCTTGTATTATGTGTATAGTCAATGCAGAGGTAGTGCTCAAGGCAACAAATGTTGATGGTGTGTATGATGCGAACCCCAAGCATAACCCAAATGCCCGCATTCTTGAGACAGTGAGCTATAACGAGGTTATCTCAAGAGACCTCTCAGTAATGGACATGACTGCCGTCACACTATGCCAAGAGAACAACATTCCTGGTACGGTGGATATCGGTTTCTGAGGCCTCTTACTGTTTCCGATCGTCGATTTTAATCTTGGTGCTTAATTTTGCAGTTGTCGTGTTCAACCTCCAAAACACTGGCAACATCGCGAAAGCCATCGTCGGCGAGAAGGTCGGTACCTTCATAGGCTGCACAAGGAATCTGGAATATCGCGAAAGCACGGAGGGTTCACTTGATCAAGAAGACAAGGTCTTGGTCAGTGAGTGGTGAATCCAAGAGCTGTCTGTCTCTCTAGCTGGATCATAGAATAGATTAGCTATCCAAGTAGTACCGGTTTAATTGTAATACTCGAAGAAGAGAAACCACTGTGGACATAAAAATTCGCAGAAAACTGCTGCTATGCTGTGTATGATAGAATGTAGGAGTAGTCTCCTGTGGCATGTATGGTGGCTGAACCTAAATAATACTTCTATTGCTCCTGATGGTATTGGTGAGCAACAGAAGGTGAGGGTTTCTAGCCTGTTTTCCTCCGAAAATGCCTGATGGCGCTCGAGCTGCATGGAGCTCGGTATCTGGGCCACCAACATGCTTCGTGATCAGGCCATAGATCATATTTATTGCATGTATTCAGGTTGTCAGTAATATATTTTATGTCGTATTCAGCAACAGTGTGCAGTGCACCGCACTTGTACAAGTACGCAAGCTCATCCCAAGTCCTTGCTGTACATGCACGGCATATGCGTCACGTGCCAATCAGTGCGGCGATGTTCCTTTGGTGTGCAAGCACATCAACACATCAGAAAAAAAAAGAGCTCTACATATGCACTTTCCTTCGATTTTTTTTCCGCAATTTTCTTTTAAAATTTGTTCGGGTAGTTGGACTAAAAAAATTCAGACTTTCTGGAATGATCATGATGATCTGCATAGAAAATACGAAATGATCAGCGAAGCACAGAAAATATAGTGTTTTCATGAGCGAACAACTTTTATATATGTTTTTTGTACTCGTGTAAAACTAACAAATGTTGTTGGCAATTCGCCGTTCAGCCGGCATCCGTGTGTAAAATTGTGAATTTCATGTTGACCGGTAGCATCATTTGCACCGGGGGCACCACATATGTTCCATGCATCGGAAAGTATCTTAGTGCATCTTGAGATTTGATGCCGTCGGTGATGCCACTTAAATTATCGTCCTCTAACAAGCAGGAAAATTACAAAAAGAAAATTGAAATTCAGATAGGACTCGCCACATAACTATACTACACGTCAAGTTTTCATATTCATATTAGAAGCACACATGTAAAATTCATTTTCTCAAATACGCACGAGAGTGCATATCGTATATTAAAGGGGAGAAAAAGGTACAGAAACCCAACCACTTTAGCGGGAGTTGATCACATGGTAGCCCACCCGCTATCGGGCGACTCATACGATTTAGAGAACTCTTCGGATAAACCCACCTAGACAGTACATGTAAAATTCCTGTACGGTGAACAATTTTTTTTTTTGCTGGTTTGAGCTACTACCATGAACCGTACATGTAAAATTCATGTACGACGAACAAAAAAATGTTAGTCATGTATTTTATAATTTTGTGTCGTGCACATTTACAAAATGTTCAACGTGTATTTAAAAATGGTCATTGTATTCTTAAAAATTGTTAACTGAATATTTAAAAAACGTATGCCATGTATCTAGAAATTTTTTAGCGTGTATTTTAAAAAGTTTTCATCGTGTACTTTAATAATATTTGACCAAATTTTCAAAATTGCATAATTTTGTATAAATACGCGAATACTTTTATTCTTGCAATATAGAACTAATTATTTTTTCTTCAAAAATTTATATTCCCTCCGTTTCTAAATATTTGTCTTTTTTGAGATTTCAAATGGAATACCACATACGGATGTATATAGACATATTTTAGAGTATGCCTAGATTCACTCATTTTGCTTCGTATGTAGTCACTCATTGAAATCTCTAGAAAGGCAAATATTTAGAAACGAAGGGAGTATGTGGGAAAGAAGTTTTTTCATGCACATTTTTTTTAATCGTGCACACATACACATGTGGTGTGCTACCAGAAATAGAAACAACGCCAACTTAAAAAAACAGAAACAACTTATGGTGTGCTAGTTTCTTTTTACCTTCGTATGGTGTGCTATTAGCATAATAGTTTTTTATTTTCAAGTATTTCGTGGTAGTTAGGTGCTGACTAGGCAACTAGTGCGCCAGTCAAGCAGATGTGCAGCGCGGCGAACAACAACGAAATGTAAGCGAGCCCTTCATACCAGCTTTAAATGCCCCCAGGAGGCACATAGTGTTCTTTCAATCATACAACCCACCCGCAATCCATGTAGAAAGCTAACATACTACTCCACGGCACCTCTGTATTTTCTGCTGACTGGCGCCAGTATACAACTGAAAATCCACTATACACACATCCCGAAAGACGAACAACTGGCTGAGATTCCGAGCTTCATGGTGCTCGTCCTCCAAAACGCTCCTCTTGTTTTCCTCTCTATTTTCTTTACTGGAAAATTTTTGCGAGGTCCAAACAGTATATTTTATTTTTAAAAACGTAGATAATATTTACAAGATCAAGAGCAATGCCATTTGATATTACATATGTGCCCTCAAATGTGCCGTCCATGTGTGACTCGCATGTGGGCCTAAGAAAAGAGAATGCCCAATGTTTGTGGTGGTACAATACCATGGAGGGAGTACAAAATTTGGACTTACGGGAGAATCTGCAAAGTACCATGGAGCACATGTCTGTTTTCCAATACCCACATCTTTTTGGAAGTAGTAATTAACAAGTTGCCCAAAAGTAAATGTAATTTTCAGTAGAAAACGTACATGACATTTGACATTTTAAGCATTTCTTGTGCCAGTGAGGTGGTTCCATCAGTCACGGTATAACTTCCTACAGTATTCTACCTTGACTCTAATCTAAAAGGAGTAAAGAAAGATTCCCTTGGAGAAAAAAACACTTAACACAAAGGTTCAGTGAGGGGGAAGATGCGATTTCAAACTTCGGAAAAGAAAAAGAAAAAGTTGAGTGCTAAAGTGGACAGGGTTCTCCTTTATAAGATTCAAAAACAGTAAATGCAGTAAATGCTTGAAAGTAATAACATACACTTTTTGTTGTGAAATAATAATTCTAAAATATGAAACAAAGGACATCTCGCAATAATATCGTTTCTTTCCCTCCACATGGGTGATAATCTATTCACTACACTATGGTGGGTGGAGATATCAACCCTAGTCAGCGCCTGTGAGATGATTTCACGTGACACAAAAAGATGCATTAACTCTTCATGACAAGGCATCATACGAAACACCCATATCGATTTCACGAGTCAATGCATTGTTTTCATAGGACCCACATAACTTCATTAACCTAATGCATCTTCATCGTTCATTCCACCCTCGATAGTCCAATAGGACCAAAGATAAAACTCCCCTCCCCTGAAGGACAAAATTTATAATCTATATGCCATAACTTTGGAACTGGTGGAAGAGACAATGTGGTTTCAAAATTCTGAAAAAAAAAAGCCACGTGGTAATGTGGATATGTTCTCTATTCGACATTTTTTTGTGAAGGTAGTAACATCTACTTCTATAGCAAAAATAGATTTAAAATATGAAACAAAGGTCATATCACAGCAATCATTCCTATCTCTCCAGATGGGTGGTGATATATTCACTACACCATGGTAGGTGAAGCTACCAAACATAGGATTTGTAGGTGCTCACAAGATAATTTCATGTGACCCATAAAGGCACATTAACTCGATGCAACAAGGCATTGTGCCAAATGATAATCATTTCACGTGCGGGGCTTATCCGTACAATCTGCATAACTTCATTAACCTCATGTTTTTCATTGTCCAAAACAGACCATACTGCATTATTCTACGCTCCAACAATAGTCTAAGAGGACCCAAATAATACTCATGTCCTTTGAAGAGACAAGTTCTAAACTATATGCCATAATTTGGTACTAACCGAATTTGTAAGCAAGACTATGTGATTTCAAAACAGTAGAAATAAAAATAAAGCCACATGATAATGTGGATGAGGTTTTGTTTTTCAAAAGATTGAGATCTATTTACTATGCTGCAGTAGGTGAACATATCAACCCTAGGATTTTATCAGCACTCGCATGATGACATCTACGATCACTAGTAGAAAACAGGGTTTTGGTCCAGGCCGGGTCAGCCAATTAGTCCCGGTTCAGTCCAGAACCGGGACCAATGTGGGCATTGGTCCTGGTTCGTGAGCCCAGGGGGCCGGCTGGGCCACGTGGGCCATAGGTCCCGGTTCATCTGGACCTTTTGGTCCCGGTTGGTGGGATGAACCGAGACCAATGGGCCTCGCTCCTGGCCCACCACCATTGGTCCCGGTTCGTGGCTTGAACCGGGACCAAAGGCTCCCCTTTAGTCCCGGCTCATGTCACCAACCGGGACCAATGAGGTCCCTATATATACCCCTCGCTCGTGAGCAGAGCACCCCAGTGCTCTGTTTTTCTCTGACCGAGGGGGAGAGGGCTTTGTGGTGCTCTAGCTCACCTCCTATGCACATGAGGTGTTCGATGGAATGCCCGAGCCACACTACTTAAGCTTTCTCCTCTCGAAGCTCGACCTCCAAGCTCCATTTTCCTCGAGATTTTTCTAGATTTAGCGGTCCGTCACGCCCCGTCCCCGTCTTCACCGCCGTCGATCACCCGCGCCGATCTCATCACCGACACCACCGTGGTGAGCCTCTTGTTCTTATCTTCTTTCTGAAAGGAAAAATATTCTTACTTGTATGTTTAGATAGATACTTGTATCATTTTCTTACATTTATTATTGCATCTTATATAGTGCGATGGTTTTGGTATCCGCCCCCGTCGGCCCTCGTCCTGTCTATGATTCGGATGTGCTATGTATATTATCTTTATAACTATTGGTTCATTTATTGTTTATGAAAATTATGCCGACCAACGTGACATAGATTTTATTTATCTAGGATGTATGTGAATCGGAAATGCCAACCGACCCTATTGTCGAGAGGTTAAATTTAGTTGAAGAAGAAAACAATTTGTTGAAGGAAAAAATAAAAAAAATGAGGAGGAGAAGATGATATTGGAGTTGCATGTTGCGGATGTCGTCGATGATCACAAGATCAAGATGGATGCAATGCGCTTGAAGATTAGAAAGATTAGAAAATATGCCATTCATACCGAGGCTTGGTATCATTATGTCGTTGGATCAATTGTTACCTTGGTTGCGATTATGATCGCATTTGTTTTCGCATTGAAATGTTTTACATAGTTTCAATGTATGGTTTAATTAATTAGATGCTCTGGAGAGCTATATGTTGTTAGATGAGAACTATGTATGCACTTTGGTTTTAATGTGATGATGAACTTCTATTAATTTGGACACTTAATTATATATAATGCACGCAGATGAACCAGCAATGGATGTACGGTGACAGACACACCCGCGAGTACATTAAGGGCGTGCATGAGTTTCTCGATGCGGCTGAGGCAAACAAGCAGAATGGTTTTATGTGTTGTCCATGCACTGAATGTGGGAATACGAGGTCTTACTCTAACCGGAAAATCCTTCACTCCCACCTGCTTTACAAGGGTTTCATGCCACACTATAATGTTTGGACGAGGCACGAGAAATAGGGGTTATGATGGAAGAATGCGAAGAAGAAGACTACGATGACAACTATGTGCCCCCCGAATACGGTGATGCTGCAACGGGGGGAGCTGGTGAAGATCAAGAGTAACCAGACGATGTGCCCAATGAGGCTGCAACGGGTGAAGCTGCTGAAGATCAAGAGGAACCAAACAATGTGTCCGATGATGATGATCTCCGCCGGGTCATTGTCGATGCAAGGACGCAATGCGAAAGTCAAAAGGAGAAGCTGAAGTTCGATCGCATGTTAGACGATCACAAAAAAGGGTTATACCCCAATTGCGAAGATGGCAACACAAAGCTCGGTACCGTACTGGAATTGCTGCAGTGGAAGGCAGAGAATGCTGTGGCTGACAAAGGATTTGAGAAGCTACTGAAAATATTGAAGAAGAAGCTTCCAAAGGATAACGAATTGCCCGACAGTACATACGCAGCAAAGAAGGTCGTATGCCCTCTAGGATTGGAGGTGGAGAAGATACATGCATGCCCTAATGACTGCATCCTCTACCGCGGTGCATACAAGGATATGAATGCATGCCCAGTATGCGGTGCATTGCGGTATAAGATCAGATGAGATGACCCTGGTGATGTTGATGGCGAGCCCCCCAGGAAGAGAGTTCCTGCGAAGGTGATGTGGTATGCTCCTATAATACCACGGTTGAAACGTCTGTTCAAAAACGAAGAGCATGCCAAGTTGATGCGATGGCACAGTGAGAACCGAAAGAAAGATGGGAAGTTGAGAGCACCCGCTGACGGGTCGAAGTGGAGAAAAATTGAGAAAAAGTACTGGGATGAGTTTGCAAAGGACCCAAGGAATGTATGGTTTGCTTTAAGCGCGGATGGCATTAATCCTTTCGGGGAGCAGAGCAGCAATCACAACACCTGGCCCGTGACTCTATGTATGTATAACCTTCCTCCTTGGATGTGCATGAAGCGGAAGTTCATTATGATGCCAGTTCTCATCCAAGGCCCTAAGCAACCCGGCAACGAAATTGATGTGTACCTAAGGCCATTAGTTGAAGAACTTTTACAGCTGTGGAATGAAAACAGTGTACGTACGTGGGATGAGCACAAACAGGAGGTTAACCTTAAGGCGTTGCTGTTCATGACCATCAACGATTGGCCCGCACTCAGTAACCTTTCAGGATAGACAAACAAAGGATACTACGCATGCACGCACTGTTTAGATGACACTGAAAGTATATACCTGGACAAATGAAGGAAGAATGTGTACCTGGGCCATCGTCGATTTCTTCCGACCAACCATCAATGTCGAAAGAAAGGCAAGCATTTCAAAGGCGAGGCAGATCACCGGAAGAAGCCCGCCATGCGCACCGGTGATCACGTGCTTGCTATGGTCAATGATTTACACTACGTAATCTTTGGAAAGGGTCCCGGTGGACTAGCTGTTCTGAATGACGCTGAGGGACACGCACCTATGTGGAAGAAGAAATCTATATTTTGGGACCTACCCTACTGGAAAGACCTAGAGGTCCGCTCCTCAATCGACGTGATGCACGTGACGAAGAACCTTTGCGTGAACCTGCTAGGCTTCTTGGGCGTGTATGAGAAGACAAAAGATACACCTGAGGCACGGGAGGACCTGCAACGTTTGCACGAAAAACACGGCATGCCTCCGAAGTAGTATAAAGGTCCTGCCAGCTACGCTCTTACAAAAGAAGAGAAAGAAATCTTCTTTGAATGCCTGCTCAGTATGAAGGTCACGACTGGCTTCTCGTCGAATATAAAGGGAATAATAAATATGCCAGAGAAAAAGTTTCAGAACCTAAAGTCTCATGACTGCCACGTGATTATGACGCAACTGCTTCCGGTTGCATTGAGGGGGCTTCAATCGGAAAATGTCCGATTAGCCATTGTGAAGCTATGTGCAATCCTCAATGCAATCTCTCAGAAGGTGATCGGTCCAGAAATCGTACCAAGGCTAAGGAGTGATGTGGCGCAATGTCTTGTCAGTTTCGAGCTGGTGTTCCCACCATCCTTCTTCAATATCATGACGCATGTCCTAGTTCATGTAGTCGACGAGATTGTCATCCTAGGGCCCGTATTTCTACACAATATGTTCCCCTTTGAGAGGTTCATGGGAGTCCTAAAGAAATATGTCCGTAACCGCGCTAGGCCAGAAGGAAGCATCTCCATGGGCCACCAAACAGAGGATGTTATCGGGTTTTGTGTTGACTTCATTCCTGGCCTTAAGAAGATAGGTCTCCCTAAATCGCGGTATGAGGGGAGACTGTCTGGAAAAGGCACTCTTGGAAGAGACTCAATAATATGCAGGGACGGATATTCTTGGTCTCAAGCACACTACACAGTTCTATAGAACTCTACCTTGGTGACCCCGTATGTCGATGAACACAAGAACAGTCTGCGCTCCAAACACCCGGAGCAGTGCGACGACTGGATTACATGTGAACACATCAGGACTTTCAGCAGTTGGTTGGAAACACGTCTCAGAGGTGACAACACTGTTTGTGATGAGTTGTACTTGTTGTCCAGGGGACCATCTTTGACTGTATTGACTTACAAAGGATACGAGATAAATGGGAATACATTTTACACGATCGCCCAAGATCAAAAGAGCACCAACCAAAACAGCGGTGTCCGCTTTGATGCAGCAACCGAGAGCGGAAAGGACACATATTATGGTTACATAGTGGACATATGGGAACTTGACTACGGACCTGATTTTAAGGTCCCTTTGTTTAAGTGCAAATGGGTCAATCTGTTAGGCGGCAGGGTACAGGTAGACCCACAGTACGGAATGACAACAGTGGATCTGAAAAATCTTGGGTACACTGATGAACCGTTCGTCCTAGCCAATGATGTGGCACAGGTTATCTATGTGAAGGACATGTCTACCAAACCGAGAAAAAGAAAACATAAGGAAGCGAATACATCATACGATGAGCCAAAGCGCCACATAGTTCTTTCAGGAAAAAGGGACATCCTGGGAGTGGACGGCAAGACAGACATGTCTGAAGATTATGAAAAGTTTCATGAAATTCCTCCCTTCAATGTCAAGGCTGACCCAAGCATCCTGATAAACAATGAAGATTATCCATGGTTACGACGCAATAAGCAAATGACACAAGGGAAGAAAAAGTGAAGACTTTCTCCCGCAACTATTATGATGATACCATGCCAACTTTGTAACACACGAACATGCTACCATTGTCCGTTTTGTACATGCACATGCTATGTGGGTGAAATTATGATACCATCCCAACTTTCAACTTTTTGAGAGTTCATTTGAAAGTGATTGTCCATTTTGTACACGAAGTGCATCAAGTTTTCTCTATAAGCGCATCTATTCTCAATTTTTTTAGTAAGTTAATTACAAACTTGTGATTCAAACAATTTTCAAAGAATTCAAATTTTAACTATTCAAATTTGAAAACTAATGTCACTAACAGAAAGTTTATAATTTTTCTAAAACTAATGGCACTAACAGAAAGTTTATAATTTTGCTAACCTAAAAGCAAACAAAATTAAAAATTAAAGCAAAAAACAAAAGAAATAAATAATGCAAAAAAACAAATCAAAAAAACAGGAAAAAACTATTTTTATAGTAAAGTTAATCACAAAATAAAATAAATAAAGCAACAAGAAAACAAAAAAACTAAAAAAGTGTTTTCAAATTTGAAAACTAATGGCACTAACAGAAAGTTTATAA